>NW_028227260.1:72414460-72944460 GCF_978045245.1 Mus caroli
CCATGCCGGACCTAAAGCTCTACTACAGAGCAATTGTGATAAAAACTGCGTGGTACTGGTATAGTGACAGACAAATAGACCAATGGAATAGAATTGAAGACCCAGAAATGAACCCACACACCTATGGTCACTTGATCTTTGACAAGGCGCTAAAACCATCCAGTGGAAGAAAGACAGCATTTTCAACAAATGGTGCTGGCACAACTGGTTGTTATGTAGAAGAATGCAAATCGATCCATTCCTATCTCCTTGTACTAAGGTCAAATCTAAGTGGATCAAGGAACTTCACATAAAACCAGAGACACTGAAACTTATAGAGGAGAAAGTGGGGAAAAGCCTTGAAGATATGGGCACAGGGGAAAAATTCTTGAATAGAACAGCAATGGCTTGTGCTGTAAGATCGAGAATTGACAAGTGGGACATCATGAAACTGCAAAGCTTCTGCAAGGCAAAAGAGACCATCAATAAGACAAAAAAACCACCAACAGATTGGGAAAGGATCTTTACCTATCCTAAATCAGATAAAGGACTACTATCCAATATATATAAAGAACTCAAGAGGGTGGACTTCAGAAAATCAAATAACCCCATTAAAAAATGGGGCTCAGAACTGAACAAAGAATTCTCACCTGAGGAATACCGAATGTCAGAGAAGCACCTGAAAAAAATGTTCAACATCCTTAATCATCAGGGAAATGCAAATCAAAACAACCCTGAGATTCCACCTCACACCAGTCAGAATGGCTAAGATCAAAAATTCAGGTGACAGCAGATGCTGGCGAGGATGTGGAGAAAGAGGAACACTCCTCCATTGTTGGTGGGATTGCAAGCTTGTACAACCACTCTGGAAATCAGTCTGGCGGTTCCTCAGAAAATTGGACATAGTACTACCGGAGGATCCAGCAATACCTCTCCTGGGCATATATCCAGAAGATGTCCCAACCGGTAAAAAGGACACATGCTCCACTATGTTCATAGCAGCCTTATTTATAATAGCCAGAACCTGGAAAGAACCCAGATGCCCCTCAACAGAGGAATGGATACAGAAAATGTGGTACATTTACACAATGGGGTACTACTCAGCTATTAAAAAGAATGTATTTATGAAATTCCTAGCCAAATGGATGGACCTGGAGGGCATCATCTTGAGTGAGGTAACACAGTCACAAAGGAACTCACACAATATGTATTCACTGATAAGTGGATATTAGCCCAAAACTTAGGATACCCAAGATATAAGATATAATTTGCTAAACGCATGAAACTCAAGAAGAATGAAGACCAAAGTGTGGACACTATGCCCCTCCTTAGAATTGGGAACAAAACACCCATGGAAGGAGTTACAGAGACAAAGTTTGGAGCTGAGATTAAAGGATGGACCATCTAGAGACTGGCACATCCAGGGATCCATCCCATAATCAGCTTCCAAACACTGACACCATTGCATACACTAGCAAGATTTTGCTGAAAGCACCCAGGTATAGCTGTCTCTTGTGAGACTATGCCGGGGCCTAGCAAACACAGAAGGGGATGCTCACAGTCAGCTATTGGATGTATCACAGGGCTCCCAATGGAGAAGCTAGAGAAAGTACCCAAGGAGTTAAAGGGATCTGCAACCCTATGGGTGGAACAACATGATGAACTAACCAGTACCCCGGAGCTCTTGTCTCTAGCTGCATATGTATCGAAAGATGGCCTAGTCGGCCATCACTGGAAAGAGAGGCCCATTGGACTTGCAAACTTTATATGCCCCAGTACAGGGGAATGCCAGTGCCAGGGGAATGGGAATGGGTGGGTAGGGAAGTGGGGGTGGGGGTATGGGGGATTTTTGGGACAGCATTGGAAATATAATTGAGGAAAATACGTAATAAAAAATTTATAAAAAAAATTTTGAATGCCCTTTAATAATTTCTATATGTACTTTTTGATCTTCATTAGCTGCCTTTAATGAATTTAATGAATCCAAGGCTGACATGCACTGAACTACTAGAACAATAACTTCTTTAACTAAAGCTCTGGTAGCATTTTGAGCACCAGTAACTCTGTCTTTCTTCTCATTCACTTCAATATCACTTGTCCCTTCAACCTTCAACACAGCTTCTCCATCTGAAAATTTAGCAATCACTCATTCAGCTTTCCCTTTTTTATAATCACTAGTTGTGATATATAATTCCCCAGTGATTTCTTGCATCCATTTTTTTCAATTTGAACTTTGTCAACTTTTCCTTTCAAAAGCGTGGCATCATCTTTGGTGACAATGATCTCTCCAACTTTTCCTAAGTCATGGGTTTTAACATCTTCAAGATTTAGATTCAATACCTCTTCTTTAAACACTGCACCAGCAGTAGCCATATCTGGAAGCTGGCTCTTTTTATTGTCCCCAAATCCTGGAGCTTTGACTGTTAACAATCTTTTAATCTGTTCAAAACCAGTGTGCTTACAGTTTCTGCATCAACATCTTCAGCAATTATGATCAAGGACTTTTGATAAGCATTGGAATTTCAAGAGCAGGTACAATGGACTGGACATTTTTTTGTTGTTGTTGTTCAACAGAACATAGGCATCTTGGAATTCACATTTTGACCTCTTGATATGTTAATAAAATACGGGGAAATATATCTTCTGTCAAACTTCATGCTTTCAATAACTTCTAATTAATCACTCAGGATTTTTCTATTCTTCACTGTGATGACACCCTTTCTTCCAACCTTTTTCGTTGCATCAGAAATGATGTTTTCAATGTCTTTGTTTCCATTTTCAGAAATTGTAGCAATATGAGCAATTTCTTCAGGGGTTGTTAAAGATCTAGCCTGTATTTTAAGTTCAGCAATTACAGCATCAACAGCCAACATCATACTTCTCTGAATTTCCACTGGATTAGCCCCTTTACTGACATCCTAAAAGCCCACCTTGGCAATAGACACTGCCAGAACACTAATAATGACAGTGCCATCCCCAGCCTCTTTGTTTGTGTTATTGGCAAAGTCCTGGACAAATTGAGCCAAGGTATTTTTGTATTTATCATTTAAATCAATTTACTTTGCAACAGTCTTGCAATAGTATCCCCATCTTTTGTTAATTTGGGATTTCCCCAACTCTATTCAATGATCACAGTTCTTCCCCTTGGCTCCACTTTAACAGCTATAGCATCTGCTAAAAGGTCTACACCTTGAAGCATTAAGGCTTAAGCATCCACTCCAAATTTTACATTGTTGGCATAAGCCCCAGTGAGATGAGGATCCAGTGCCCAGAACACTGATCTCATCTGGCTAAGGGACTGTGGGTAGTTGAAGCATTTCTGTGAAGAAGTGGTGACAAGTGAGAGCATATTGCAGCTTTTAAAGATGTGTTCAGAGACTCACCTATGTCCCCAGTGCTATTTAATTTTGTAGTTCCATATCCTGTTCTCCTTGGTGAACAACTCCAAACTTTTACCACATACTTCAAGTCTGACCTGTTCTGTACCTCACTCCTGACCTGTTCTGTACCTCACTACCAAAGTCTCATTTTAAGTCAGATAATTGAATTGCTGAATGCTTGTATAGCACACTGAGTTACTGACACTTCTAAAAGAAACCTTTGTAGATATGAAGTGAAGGTTGGTCACAGACAGATGTTAAAATAGCTTTCCAAATGTCACACATCGGACTGAAATTTGAACTTATTAAGCCCAACTCTAGAATTCTGCTCTTACTGCCTGGATTAGTAACTGTTCTTGTCCCTGTGACAAAATATCTAATATAAACAACTTAAAGGAAGAGATGTTTATCTTGAGTCATGGTTTGAGTACATCATGATGGGCAGGAAATAATAGAGCAAGCAGCTCCCAATATAGAGGTCAGGAAGTAGAGTGGTAATAACTAGACATTTGGTGCTTTACTCAGAAGTGCAGTACATAAGATATTGCTGTCTACATACAGAATAGATCTTCTTCCTGCCTCAAATTTTCTCTGGAAATGCTATCGCAGACATACCTAAAGAAGGGTTTCACAAATTCCTACAACCTCTTCAGTTCAATTAAAGTGAGAACCAAAATTAATTTTCACATGACCACTCTGAAGGCTGTTATATTGTTATATCTGTTATACTGTCATTATCAATTCTAGTAACATATTTGCATTCACATCTATGAGTCGCTCCAGTCTCAGATGGAGAGGTTTTCTTTGTATGACTTAAGATTACATCTTTCATTAGAGTTCTTAATACCATTTTTCTTGTGTATTTCCAGATGTAGATTCACCCGCCCACCTGGATCTTTAACTTCTCTGCTCATCTATCTCCCCACATACACCATGTTCAATTCTCTCCTTGCTTCTGTGGTTCCCTGAAACTGGTGCCTTTCTAAGCCTAATCTGACTTCCTCTACAAGTAAGAATTTTACAGTTCTGCCAACATTTACTGTCTCATTTTCCTCACTTCCTTCTCACTACTTCATCCTTACTCTATTATTGATTCAAATGTGTCCCTTCCAAAATATTATATATTGAAGTCTTCACCCCTATTAGCTCAGAATCTGACCTCATTTAGAAACATGGTCAAATTAGAAAGAAGGAAATCAGTTTTAAATGAGGTTAGTAGGGCGGGTCTCCATTACCTATGAACTTTACAAGGAGAACTTTAAGTGCAGAGACACACATAAAAAGAAAATGGCCTGAAGGTAGAATGCTTTGGTTGGTTGTTCGTTTGTTTTTGTCAGTTTGATACAAGCTAGAGTTATCTGCAAAAAAGAACGTCAGTTAAGAAACTGCTTCCATTATTAGTATAGGCAAGTCTACAGGGCTTTCTTAACTAAGAATTAATGATGGATAGCCAGCTCAATGTGAGTTGCCCTGTTTCTGGACAGACGATCCTGGGTTCTATAAGAAAGCATGCTGAGCAAGCCATAAGAAGCAAGTTAGTAAACAGCCTCCCTTCATGGTCTCTACTTTAGTTGCTGCCTCCAGGTTCGTGACTTGCTCGAATTCTTGCCCTGACTTCCTTTGATGATGAACTGTGATATGGAACTGTAAGCTGAAAGAACCTTTTCCTCCCCAAGTTGATTTGGCATTGGACTGTATTAAAGCAATAGAAACCTAAAACAGAAATTGGTATCAGGTTCATGGGATATTGCTGTGATAGACCTGACCATACTATTTTGAAGAGTATTGTAGATGGACGTTGGAACTTTGAGCTAGGAACACCAATGATTGAGTGATCAAAGCTTAATTGGGCTTGTGGGAGCTTGACTGATAGAAGTGCTGAAAGAGATGCGGATGATGGAAGACTGGCTTGTGCAGTTTCAGAAGGAAATGAAGACTCTACCAGGGCTATTTATGGGATATTTTATATTAAGAAACCTTGATTCTGGTCAGCTAGACCTGAAGGCAGGTCATAGTCTCTTGTGATTAACAAGAGATTAGCACTACTGAAATCAAACATTTGCTTTACTGAGACAATGGATGCTGGTTCCCTGTGGCTGGGAAATAAGCCATGGTTAAGAAGAGACCAGCATCATTTAGGAGAAATCTTCTGGGAATATTTCCTCAGGATCAAAACGCAGAAGATGTGATCCAGGGTGACCAAGGTTGTATTCATGCTGGCCGCTGAAATTGGTAATGTGTAAGAGTTAGGTGGTCCTGGATTTGAAGGCCTAAAGGGGTAATAGAGAGCCTCTGAGGGTTGTCAATATTGTCAGAGATGAGAGTCTCTGAGGAGAAGTCAGGAGAGGCCACTGGTGAAGATTCATCCTCAGTTGCAGTGGAGACCCAAGAATGAGACACCAGGAATATGGGATGGCCATCAAGACTAGCAGCAGCTGTGGAGTGGAGCTAGGCTGAATTTATGAAAAAAGCTGATTATGCTGCAAATGGCAGAGCAGGATGATTGGAACATTGCAGGTCTTTAGGAGCCCAAAAGATTGTGATCTTGTCCCAGATATCAATCACTGAACTGTTCACAATATTGTATTTTGATTCTGTTTTGGTCTGATCATGACTGTGCCCTTGTTCTTCCCTCTTGGAGTAAGAAAATAAATAACTTATATTTTATTGTATAGAATCCCATACATGAGCAATTTTAGGCTTTATCTACTTGGTAGGTACGAGGTCCTGGATGGTATAAGAAATAGAGATGAGCAAGCCAGAAAGTAGTGTTCTCTGCATCAGTTCTTGACCCTAGATTGCTGCACTGATTTTCCTTAGTGGCCTGAGAGTTCTAAGATCAAACAATCCCTTCTATTTCCAAATTGCTTTTGCTCATGGTCTTTAATACAACAAAACTTAGAAAACAAGGAAAATACACCCATTTACAACCCAAGAAGACTGACTCCTGAAATAAATAAATAAATAAAACAAGACAAAACAAAACAAACAAACAAACAAACAAACAAACAAACAAAAACACTTCCATCACAGCCCTTAAGGAAACAAGTGGTGGCACATGCCTTAAATCCCAGCACTTTGGAGGCAGAGTTGGGCAGATCTCTGTGATCTACAGAGAGAGAGAGAGTTACAGGACAGCCAAGGCTACACAAGAAACTCTGTCTCTAAAAACCGATAAACAAAACAAAACAAAAATGAGGTAATCTCCTAGTTCTTTAATGTAGAGCTCAATTTTCCAAGAACTTAAGACAATGAAATATCTGTTGTTGGCATCATTTGAGATATTTCCTAGGGCCACCCTGAGAAAATTAATACAACCTCTTGCAACTTCCATATGATAAAAATGAGTAGATAGTTTGGATTCAGGTATGTCCAACCCATGGCCCACAAGCTACATGGTGCCCTGGGATAGCTCTGAATGCATACTAACAGGAAAAAAAATCATGAAGTTGCAAGGTCAAAAGTTGGGAGCTACCTGAGACCTTTTATTGATTTTGTCTGACATTGTGCTTCAAAGCTTTTAGCCAAACTACTACAGTAATACACAATAACTCTTAAATAAGGAAATGTTTCACACCCTGATGGAATCTACAGAAACTACCTCAGATTGTAAACATTTCTAATTACAAAATGAGGAAAGCTTTTATTTTTTAATCCAAACAACAACAACAAAAAATCCCCAATGCATGGTGTCTTATGCAAAATTATGCCTTAAAAAAAAGCAACAGGATTTCTCAAAAAACAAAAACAAAACCAAAAACAAACAAACAAAAAAAAAACTGCTAAATCTTCCGGTAATAGTGAATCAGATAAAATCCCAGATAACTCAAAAGAATGATATTAAGTATGTTCAAAGAAATCACAGTGCATACAAACACCTGAATAAATTCTAAAAGAAAAGAGTGAATGAAACAAGGAAGCCACTAATTAATATGAAAGTTGAATTCAATAAAAATATAGATATACTGAAAAATCAGAAATACTAGAAATACAAATAAGAAAAACAAAAACTATCATAGTAAATAAACCTAAAATATATAAGGGCTTGAGAGAAAGAAAGAAAGAATAGTAAGGGGGAAAGAAAGGTAGAGCAAAGAAAGGTGGAGAGAATGACAAGGAAGTAAGAACAATTGACATCTATGGGTCATTAGGAAAAGATGGAATCTATTGATCATGGGCCTAGAGGGAGGAAAAAATCATGCTACAGATTTAGAAAAAACTGTCAGTAAAGCCACCTCAAACATTTCTCAGACATAGGTAAATGGATGCTGCTCCAGATGTAGGAAAACATCTAGTCAAAAAGAACAGAGAAGTACCTACCTATATCATATTACAGTCAAAACATTATAGATGTATATGTGTTTTATTAGAAATAATAATAAACAGAAACAGCAAGTTATATGTAAAGTCAGTATCATCAAAACAACAGATTTATGAAAAAAATTTAAAAGCAAACAGGGCTTAGAATAATGTATTTCAAGTTATGAAAGTCAAGAGCTGCCAATCTAGACTATTATACCCAAAGCTAATCTGTCATGACTGGGCAAGAAAGTAAAACTTTTCATGACAAACAAAGCAATAAGGGAATTCAGACCACTGAACCAGCTCTACAGAAAGAAACCTTTGGACTCACTGTGCACATTTAGAAGGCTACAGGAAATCATAAACCATGATAGAATAACACATAAGAAAGTGAACACTAGAAAAACATCCCAAGCTATAAAATCAACAAAATAAAAGACATTAGTACATATATCTTAATAATCATTCTGAATATGAATGGCATCAATTTCTCAATAAGAAGACACAGACTATTAGTGAAGCAATTTCAGCATGTGTGCGTATGTTGTGTGTGTTGTGTGTATGTATGTATGCACACATATGCACTAAAATATGAAAATCTTCAAGTTACTACCAAATGATTCCTGGTCATAATTCTGCAAGGAAGTACTTCATTACTAAAACACATGTGAATCACATCAAGGGTCAGAACAATGCAGATTATGCTTTGCCTAATGGAAGAAGATGAAAATGTGTATAAGAATCAATTCTCAAAGTACAAAAAGAACATATAACTCCAGACATGATGGAGTGATGTATGAGAAAGTAAGAGAATATACAATGCAGCCTATGAAAAACAGCCCTAGAGAGATAAACAAGAAGTAGTAGAATCCTCCCAAAATATCAGTTGTCCAGTAGAAAGATAGGGTAGCTCACCAAGAAACAAAGTCTCTCAGAGCTCAGGAATAGGGTACTAAGAGCAAAACCTAATGCAATTTTCTATGAAGATTTTCTTTTCGTAAAAAATATTCTCCAAGAAGGTAAAAGTCAAACAAATATAGACACAGGGTTAAACAATGTCTATTTCTTTGTCACCTCTAAGAAACAAAACACATCTTCATGAAAACACATATTATCTTAGAGGCAAACTCTGGAAAAGGAGTTTCACACTGAATTAAACTAGGAAACAATAAAATGTTAATGTTCTAATGTATGACAAAGTAGAATGCATATTAAAATAAGTCAGGCTAGGTTTGATTCCACACACTTTTAACCCCATTACTGCTGAGGGAGATGCAGGCAGATATCTGTGACTTTGAGGCTCTGGTCTACACACTACTGGGCTACTTAGGGCTGTATCATGTGACCATGTGAAACAACAACAAAAAGCCTCATTAATTAGAAGAAAGTTAATTCATACTGGTTAAGGGAACATCTGATCAACAAAACAATTTTAAATACATATACAAAGAACATTTGTGCACTCAATACTATAAAACAAACTTAAATAATATAAAGTCACAGATCAGCTACAGCAGAAAAAAACTAAGTCACTTTATTATCCCCACTTTTAACTTCCTACAACCTCCTCTGGTATCTGTCATTACCTGCATAAACATAATGCAAACAGGGAGGAGACAAGTCAGAGAGACAGAGGAAGAGATGCAGAGAGATACACTTATGTGTAAATAAAAACAATTCTTTAAAACTATTCTCAGTAAAATGCTGATCTCACAAATGCATCAAAAGATCACACATCCACACATCTTGTTCATGTTAGCATCCATACAGAGATCCAGAGATAGTTCAACACATATAAATTAATAATTATATATCATCACATGAATGGATTCAAGGACAGAAATTATATGATCATTTGTATAGATACAAAACCACTTTTGACAAAGCACAACATCGCTGCATTATAAATGTTCTGAAGAGATCAAGAATAGAAGGAACATATCTCAGCATAGTAAAAGATATTAAATATAAGAAGCAGTAGCCTACTATGATAGGTTTGAATGAGAAGGAGAATGGACCACATAGGCTCATATATTCAAATACTTGGTCCCCAGCTGATAGAACTATTTGAGAGGATTAGGAAGTGTGGACTTGTTGGAAGAATTTAAAAGCCTATGCCATACCAAGTTAGCTCTCTCTCTCTCTCTCTCTCTCTCTCTCTCTCTCTCTCTCTCTCTCTCTCTCTCTCTCTCTCTCTCTCTCTGCCTCCTACTTATAGATAAAAGTTTCTGATGCTCAGGAACCATACCTGCCTCCCATCACTGAAAAAGCAGAAGTAGTTGCATTTCTGTGAGTTTGAAGCCAACTTGGTTTATATGCTAAATTCCAGGCCAATAAGGGCTACATAGTGAGGCTTTCTTTCAAAGAAAACAAAACAAACAAACAAATGAAGAAGTGAAAAACCTCTATGTTAAAAATTTTATAACACTAAAGAAAGAATTAAAGCAAGACACTATGAGATGAAATATCTCCCATGGTTATGGAAAAATTAATATTGTGCAACTGGTTATAGTACTCAGAGTAATCTACAAATACAATATGATCCCCATAGAATTCCAATGGTGTACTTCACACAATTAAAAATAATTTTAAAATTCATGTGAAAGCATACATACAAAATACTAAAAATAAACACCTTGGATAGCCAAAGCAATCCTGAGCAGAAAGAATAATCCTTGGTTTCATGTTAAACTGCACAGACAAAGATAAAAAAAAATAGCATCGTGCTGGCATAAAGCAGAAACACAAATCCATAGGATAGAGAACACAGCTATAAGCCCATGTAGAAATAACCACCAGATATCTAACATTAATTTCAAAAATATACATTTTAGAGAAACCTCTTCAAAAAAGATTGCTAGTAAAACTGGATAGCCATATGCACTTGAATTCACTCCAAAAGCCAACCCCAAATTAACCTATGACTTAACCCTGAACTGGTGAAATCATTAAGCGGAATAGCATAGAAAACACCTCAAGGCAGAGGTATATGAAAGGACTTCCAAAATTAGATTACCTTTTTTCAGTAAATGATGCTGACAAATGGCAAACAAAACCTCATACAATTCAAAAGCACTGCACAGTTTCCAGTTAATGAGTGAAAAGACGGAGTATAGAATGGAAGAAAATCTGTTAGATAAATATCTGACAAGAATATTATGTAGAATATAAAAAAAAGAATTTAGAAAAGTAAACTGTAAGATATCAAACAATTCAATTAATAAATGAACTAGTAAACAGTTCTCATCTGCAATACAAAGAGCAATCATATAAAAACTATTCAAACTCACTACTGATCAAAGACATAGAACTTATAACTCCAGTGATATTCCATCTCATCCCAGTCCCAGACAGCAGTCAGTAAGAAAACAGAAAAGGAACCCTTACACACTTCTGGTAGCAAAGAAATGTAGTCTGGTTGCTATGGAAATCAGTATGGGGTTCTTCAAGAAAATCTCTCCTGGGTATTTACAAGTCAACAAACATACCACAAATATCCTTGGGCATCAATGTTTTATCACAGCATTATTCTCAGTAGCAAAGATATGGAACTAACCTGTTTCTAACTGAAGGACGGATAAATAAAATGTGGCATATATAAACAAGGAATCCTTTTCAGCCATAAGGAAGGACAAAGTTGTGTAATTTTTCAGGAAAATGCATGAAACTGGAGAAAATCATTTTAATCAAATTAAGTCAGAAACACAAATATCATACACTTTCATCCATTTAATCATACTTAGATTTTATTGAGATGCATAAAAACATGTATGTATATATGACCTAAAAGTATAAGTAAAACTGTCCTGAAGAACAAATGAGTGGAAGGATAAAATGCAAGAGTGAGGGTATATTGGCAGGGAAATATGCTCAATGTGCAGTATATACTTCCATGACATTGTCTTTACAAAACACTGTGTTATATGTAATATATAAACATAGCAAGAATTTGAAAAAATAATTAAAAATAAAATTTAAAAACTTATAAAGACAACTAAATAACACCCTACAATGAAAAAAATAACCTTGATGAGATGCTATAAATGACACATTTACAGCCACAGATACCAACATTAAATGGGAGAAAAATATAAAGGTTTAGTTCAGGTATGGTTTGGCCGTCACATAACACCCCAGGTGTTGAGATTTACATCCTATTGTAAAGTAATAAAATGGTTCAAATTCCATCCAGCTACAGCATTTAGAGATGTGATCTTGGGGAAGTTAATTTGCTAGAACACTGGGAAAAGCTTTCTGAAGAGACTAGACAAGTATACACACATTCATTTTCTGTCTCATCAAGTGATGGTTTGTACTGTCTCAAAATTCAAGGTCATTGCTGAATGTGGTTCTCAGACCTTATAATTACAGAACTGTGAGCCAAATAAACACCTCTTATTTGTAAAGTAGACTATCTCTGGTATTTCCTTATAGTAACCAAAAGTTACTTATTAGTACACATAAACAACATAATTTACACTTTAAGGAACTTGGAAAAGAATAAAATGAGATTATCTTGTACATGATGGATTATCAACTGAAATACATGAGCTACTGAAATTACAAAAGAAAACCTTCCTAGAACTCCAATTCACCGGTTAATTGCCTCTACCTTTCATTAAGTGACCTGCCCAGCCCAAGAATGTAATATGTTGAAAGGAATAAACCAGAAGACTAAAGTAAAAGGATTGTAAAGCCTTTGTCTGTTCATTAAGTGCTCCAACTCACCAGGCTCAGCAGCCTGTGGCCCACCAGTGTTAGATTCTAGAACTCCATGGGCATGTATAGAATATGGTCGACTGGCCTTATTCTTGAACACTACAGTCAAGATATCACCAACCTCTCCTCTGATAAGTGGACCTGATAGATACAAAAGAAGCACAAGATTCATTAGTAGGGTAGTGAAATGGGAGTTAATCTTCCCAAGACTTAAAAAAAAAAATTGTACCTAGTACCGTTTTCAGATTCAGAAGTCTTAAAATTGGTATTGCTACCCACAGCATGAGGATACTTCAAGCACAGAAATAGACTTCCCATTATCTCCAATTTTCTCACCCTATTTTTCTCTACATAATAACCAAAGGCTCTAGAGAATCTGAATTTTGCAGAATAGTTGATAGTAAGGGTTGAAATTTTTCCATATTTAGCACATAGAATAGCTGTAATCTCTTCAGAGGTAAGTGGTTCCTGTCTGGTCTAGAATGAAAAAAAAAGCCATTGTATAAAAGCACCATATGGCCATGATTAAATTAATGTATGGGAATAATAGTGCCTCTGTTTATCATTTTGTTTTTTATTTGTTGTAAAAGAATACATAAATTCATAAATTCTCCTGCCTCTGGAATCATAAAATCTACTACCTTCAGAGGATCCAAGTATCAAAGGTATAGAAAATTGAAACATTTTTGTTCCATGTTACAGCAGAATTCTTATTTCCCTCTTTTCTTTCAGTATTTATATTCATGGCCATTTTATAAAATAGGACGGTACTCTTAATATTTCACATAAAAATTTTGAGAATTAGGGATGGGGAAACCTCTCTGATATGATATAGATGCCCTAGAATCAACCCACTCTTTAGATGCTAGGATATAAGTAGAATTCCCTTACCCAGGATTCCCAAGTGCTCCTCTGGTCCAGACCTTGGCCGAGGTATTCTGAAAGTACCATCAGTGTATTCCCTGAATACAGCTTTCTTATATTTGGAACCCAGGAGCCCATCTTTATTGCTCAGGAAAACATGGCCATAGCTAGAGGAATCCAAAGACTGTTATTAGCATCTGACCTTCAACCTTTATTTTCAGATGTGGGGAAATTAAGGTAAAACTATTCTCATGCCCAATATGAAAGGGAATATATATCTATTCATTATAATGTCAAATTATAATACCATAATTGAAAATAGTAGGTTCCTAAACCTGTGTATATTATTTCCATCATCCTCAATAGATATTTGCAGTTTATTTCCAGTATAACTTACCGAAGATACAGAAACTTGTGGCTTTGATTACAGCCTTAATAGCTTTAGATTTGAAATTATTTTAACAAAAGGATGAGGCACAAAGTTTCAATTGAGCATCAATAGTTGCCATTGGAGATCAAAAATGGGAAGATATAGAAACATACAGATTTCTCATTATCGGATACTTAACAGTTGACAGTAAACATTCCAATAGGTGAGTCTCAAATATATAATCACTAGTCCAGAGTTGACAGGATTATGTACAGAGACAGTGTAGTGCAGAAGGAAAGACAGGACACAGAATGAAGCCTGCTGTTCCTACCCTTCCTTATTCTCTAGTAATGTAATATCAGCGATGCATGCTAGATGAAATCAAGGCTGACAAAAAGAAATTCACATTTCTTAGCTCACCCAGGAAGTTCACATGAAGACTTCAATGAAAACAATCAACTTATAAAGGTCAAGAATTGACAAAAAAGTCACATACTAAAGAAAACTATTGTGAATAATAATAGTTTTAATAATATTAAATTTAATAATACTTTAATAATATTAATAATACCTCAGTTTGTGTTTTCTTCTCCCTCTTTTTAGTAATAGAATCACCTAGGGCGGGGCAGTGGTGGCACATGCCTTTAATCCCAGCACTTGGGAGGCAGAGGCAGGTAGATTTCTAAGTTCGAGGCCAGCCTGGTCTACAGAGTGAGTTTCAGGACAGCCAGCGCTACACAGAGAAACTCTGTCTCGAAAAACCAAAAAAAAAAAAAAAAAAAAAATCACCTAGGTTTTATTGGGACATTTGGATGTTCACATAGATGTTACATTGTCTATGTTTATTTATAGTTACACATATTCATGTGAAAAGCTTGGGAGATACGACATGAGAAAATATAATATATACAACTTCAAAGTCTATCCTTACAGACAATGTTGCTTACCGTACTTGAAAGCTGGGAATAGCCATAACTAAAATGAGCATCTTGATCCCAAAGATGAAAGTAGGAATTGAGGGCAGCATAGTTCACTTGCCAGAACTGGATTCATATGTAAGTAACAGATAAAATTGTATCTTATTTATACTACTCTGTTTTTGGACTTTTTCTGCTTCACAGCTTAGTCTGTACCTTAATAAATGACCTTAAGGCATTTCATTGCTTGAATAAATCGCTATGAACTTTAAATCCTAGTGCAGGTAAGTTTTAGCTAATTAGAAGGGAAGCAATGCTAAGAGGTCAAGAATATAGCAAAGTCTTTTTCTTCAGCTCCATGATAATGAATATAGAAGAAACAAAGTACTGAAATTCAGGATTCCTCCATTCTGATCTCAGTTCTCATCATACTCAGTGAAATTATAAACATGCCTCCTACATTTAGTTTTAGGAAATTCACCCATGAAATGATTTTATGAGCTGTGACCACACCTTTTCTGAAGCCTTACCTGTCCTTCTCAGATGTGTTATGCCATTCCAGTTCCCAGCTTCTATCAGGGCAATAATCCCACTCTATCTCTTCTGCCATGATATAGTAGACTCTTGAAGCTTGGTAGTGTTGGCGTGGGCTGTCTTGATGACTAGAACACTGAGAGACATTATAAATTGCCCTCATCCCTTCCTCTCGGTGGCTGCCTGCTTGGCAGTAGATTTCAAATATGCCTAAAAGATGATCAGAGAGCAAAATCTGAGTCAGAATTCCCATCAGAAGCATGAGGGCATTACTTCCCTTTTCCTAGCCATACTGCAGAGAGCATCTATGAAAACATTTTTGTATACATTAAACTGCATTAAAGCTTATTGAGAATAATGAGGACAGAAGTCCAACTCCAAAGCTACTGGGTTAAAAAAAAGTTAAAGTTTTAGAGGAAAATGAGGAACTCCTCCAGGCTTTCCAAATCCTTAGAAACCTCTATTCTAAGATGGTAGGTAGCCCTAGTTGTTACTTATTAGCTAGGCTTGGAAGGGTTTCTAATTTTCTGAATGTTTCAATTCCACCTTCAATAAATTAAGAATGATGTTGCTTACTTCATTCAGCTGTTTTACAACCAAATATAATATGGCTGACAAAACTGATTATCAAGTCAAAGTTTTTGCTCCAGGAGTCTGGCAAACTGAATTTAATCATTGAACCCACAGTTCACAGATCATAGTTCACAGGAGACCCCACTCCTAAAAGATGTACTTGGATTTCCATATGTGTGTCATACCATACATACAGCCACAATCACCCATATATATTATATACAAATACATAGCCTATAGAAATTAATCCATAAATAGATATATATATATGTATATATGTATATGTGTGTGTATGTGTGTGTATTCAAATACATATCTATTCATATTCATATTCAAATTCATATATTCATATATATACATAATAAATGTTCAGTAAATAAAACTAGACAATCCAGCTTAATAATTATTACTTGATAAAAAGCATTAATCTCTTTTTTCTTATGAAATACTCCAATACACTAATAACAAACAAACCATACAGACTTAGATATTTGAAAGGTATCTATTACTGGCTGATTACATGGATGCTTACATTATTTCAAACTCACTCTCTCTCTCTCTCTCTCTCTCTCTCTCTCTCTCTCTCTCTCTCTCCCCCCAGTCACCTTATATAGTCAAACCTGACCTTGAAGTCATTATGTACCATAAGCTGGGCTCAAATTTGTGATATTCCTGTCTCAGTCTCCATAGTTCTAGGGTTACAAATACCAAAATGCCTTTTTACTGACTCATGAATAAGCTGTTTGTTTTCACTTCAGGATATTTGCAATTGCATAAGACTCTCTGATCAGAATTCATTACATTATCACTTTTCCTCACTATTTAGGGTTCAACTTATATGTCACATTTTTTTCAGAGAATAATTCTCTTGGACTCCTTTAAAATAATGTCATTGTCATTTTATCACAGTACTGCCTTTTGTTTTCTGACCTGTATCAGGACCTGAAGGTATTTATGTATATTATGAATATTCTGAGAGAAAACCTTACGCAGGGTTTCTATGGAAAATCTATGGCAGGCATGATGGTAGATGCCTGCAATCCCAGAACTTGGGATGCAGAGACAACAGAACTGATCATAAGCTCAAAGCAGGTCTAGGAAACATAGATGGTTTCAACACAGCTATATGGCAGAATTGTGTCTCCAACTACAGAAATTCACATGCACAAAAAGATTTTTTCTAAGTTTGATTTACTCCATTATCACAATCTTGAATATAGAAGGTATTCAATTAATAAGGGTTTAGTGACCAAATGCAATCAGCATTTATGATTTATGAGCACTGCACAAAAGCCGAGCCACTAAGATAGCTTAGAAAGGCCTGGCACTTGTTGCCAAGCCTGACAGCCTGAGTTTGCTTGTGGACCTCACATGAGAGAAGGAGAAAGCCAACTCCACAAACTTATCATCTTCCATGCCATGTGAGTGGTGTGGTGTGCAACCACATAAATAAGTTGGTTAAAAAATAGAAAAACAAAAGTTATGTTACAGGTAAGGGCCTGGTGTTTAAAACAAAGTTGGTTGGCCACTTGATGCTATGGAAACAAGAAGAAAGCATTCTGGAAGAGTCATATGACCTTGCATAAATGTCCTTACATCAATCCTACTTTTTAAGCCACTTCTTTTCAACCACCTTCTGTAAAAGTGCAAAGTCTTGTACAGAGTCTTGTACAAAGTATTGCAACTTCATAGTCTTAACACTTCAAGTTATGGTTACAATTAAAATTTCTCCACATGTAAAAATACCATTTACCATACCACATCAAGAAGGGAAAAAATCCATTGGCAACAACCTGCTTTAGTCAAGGTTTTGCTTCTTGATGTCTGTAGTGATCTTTTCACCTGTCTCATTTCACTGTCTAGAAATGGCTATTTATTCTTAAAAGATCAGTCTGAGACTACAGTCTCAGTCTGGTGTCTTCTTTCCTAGAAATGATGCAGTCTGTAAGTTGGGAAGACTTTGCCACAGATCCCTGTGTATTACTATAGTTCTGGGCAGATAGTGTCATCATGAACTTGGTCTATACACTTCTCTTTTCTACTATTAGTTATTACTATTTAAACAATTTTTATTACATAGTTTCTTAATTTACATTTCAAATGCTATCCCAAAAGTCCCCTATACCCTTGCCCTGCCCTGCTCCCCAACCAACCCACTCCCACTTCCTGGCCCTGGCATTCCCCTGTATTGGGGCATATAATCTTTGCAAGACCAAGGGCCTCTCTTCCCAGTGATGGCCAACTAGGCCATCCTCTGCTACATATGCAGCTAGAGACACGAGCTCTGGGGGTACTGGTTAGTTCATATTGCTGTTCCTCCTATAGGGTTACAGACCCCTTCAGCTCCTTGGGTACTTTCTCTAGCTCCTCCACTAGGGGCTCTGTATTCCATCCAATAGATGACTGTGAGCATCCACTTCTGTATTTACCAGGCACTGGCATAGTCTCACAAGAGACAGCTATATCAGGGTCCTGTCAGCAAAAATATTGCTGGCAATATATTATCCATTCTCTCCATACCTATTCAATATAGTGCTTGAAGTCTTAGCTAGAGCAATAAGTAAGATAGCTGAAAAAGATCAAGGGGATGCACATTGAAAAGGAAGAAGCCAAAGTATCTGTATTTGCCAATGATATTACAGTATATGAAAACAACCCCCCAAAACAATTACACCAGGAAACCTAAGTACTTAGATACAAGTTTAACTCATAAAAGTCAGTTTCCCTCTCATATATAAAGTACAAACTGACTGAGAAAGAAATCAGACAAATAATACCTTTTAAAATACCCTCAAATAATATAAAACATTTACATTAATTCTACAAAGAAAGTAAGGTGTATATATAATAAAAACTGTAAGACATTGAAAGAAATTGAAGATATCAGAAGATGGAAAGGTCTTTCACTTTTATGGATATGTAGTATTATTATGGGATAAAAGGGCATCCTATCAAAAGATTCAGTACAATCCTCATCAACATTCAAACACAATTCTTCTCAAATCTTGAAAAGACAATTTTCAGCCTTGAATGTAAACACAGAGAGAGGAGGAGAAGGAGGGAGAGAGAGAAGGGGAGAAGGAGGGAAAGGGATAAGGAGAAGGAGAAGGGGAGGAAGAGGGAGGGGGAGAGGGAGGGGGAGAGGGAGAAGGGGAAGAAGAAGGAGAGGAGATGGAGAGGGAGGGGGAGAGGGAGGGGAGGGGAGGGGGAGGGGAGAGGGAGGGGGAGAGGGAGGGGGAGGGGGAGGGGAGGGGGAGGGGAGGGGGAGGGGGAGGGGGAGGGGAGGGGGAGAGGGAGAGGGAGAGGGAGGGGGAGGGGGAGGGGAGGGGGAGGGGGAGGGGGAGAGGGAGAGGGAGAGGGAGAGGGAGAGGGAGAGGGAAACAGAATAGATAAGACAATCCTGAATAATAATATCACCATCCCAAATTTGAAGTTGTACTAAAGAGGTATAATAATAAAAGCAGCATGGTGTTAGCACAAAACCAGACACATTAATCAATGGAATTGAAGTGATGACCCAGACATAAATCCACACATGTATAGACACCTGATTTTTGATAAAGAAGCCATAAATACACACTGGAAAAAAACAACTTCAGCAAATGGTGCTGGTCAAACTAGATGTCTACATGTAGAAGAATGCAGATACACCCATACTTATCACCCTGCACAAAACTCAACTCTGAACGGATCAAGACTCCAACATAAAACCAAATATTCTAAACCTGATAGAAGAGAAAGTAGAGACAAGTGTTGAATGCACACAAGAGAAGACTTTATGAATGTAACACCATTTACACAGGCCCTAAGATCAACAATTAATAAATGAGACTTCATGAAAGTTTAAAGCTTCTGCATTGCAGAGTGTAGACACCATGATTTGGACAAAGCCGCAGCCTATAAAATGGGAATAGGTTTTTAACCAACTCTCTATCTGATAATGGACTAATATTCAAAATAGCTAAAGAACTCAAAAACCAAGTATCAAGATATTAATCATTTCAAAGATGGGGTAGAGATTTAAACAGAATTCTCAACAAAGAAAATTCAAATAGCTAAGAAGCACTTAAAGAAATGTTAAATAGTCTTAGTCATCAGGGACATGCAAATCAAAACTACTTTGAGACTTCATCTTAAATCCAACAAAATAGCTAAGATCAATAAAACAAATAATAGTTCATGCTGATGAGAATGGAATTAGGAGAGCATTCACACATTCCTGGTGGGAGTACAAACTTGTATAGCCACTATGGAAATCAGTATGGTAATCTCTGGGAAGATGGAAATTGATCTACCTCAAGCTCTAGCAATACCACTTTTAGGCATATCTCCAAGGGCACTTCATCCTAACATAAGGACACTAGCTCAACCATGTCTATAGCTGCTATATTCATAATAACAAGAAACTTAAAACAACCTTTATGCCATTTAACATATAAATGGATAAAGAAAATGTGGTACATTTACACATGGAGTATTATTTAGCATTTAATAAAATGAAGTCATGGAATCTGTAGATATATGGATGCAACTAGAAACAATCATCCTGAGTGTGGGAACCCATACTCAGTAAGACAAATATGGTATGTATTCAAGTACATGTGAATATTAGCTATAAACTCAATGATAAGCTAGCTACAATCCATGGAACTACAGAAGTTAGGTGCAGAGAAAGAGATGCCCATGATCATACAAGAAGCCTACAGAACTCCAAATAGACTGGACCAGAAATTCCTCCCCACACATAATAATCAGAACAACAAATGCACTAAATAAAGATAGAATATTAAAAGCAGTAAGGGAAAAAGGTCAAGTAACATATAAAGGCAGGCCTATCAGAATTACACCAGATTTTTCACCAGAGACTATGAAAGCCAGAAGATCCTGGACAGATGTTATACAGACACTAAGAGAACACAAATGCCAGCCCAGGCTACTATACCCAGCCAAAATTTCAATTACCTTAGATGGAGAAACCAAAGTATTCCACTACAAAACCAAATTCACATGTTATCTTTCCACAAATACAGGCCTTCAAAGGATAATAACAGAAAAAAAAAAATACATGGGCAGAACCCACCACGTCCTAGAAAAAGCAAGAAAGTAATCCTTCAACAAACCTAAAAGAAGACAACCACAAGAACAGAATGCCAACTCTAACAACAAAAATAACAGGAAGCAACAATTACTTTTCCTTAATATTTCTTAATATCAATGGACTCAATTCCCCAATAAAAAGATATACACTAACAGACTGGCTACACAAACAGGACCCAACATTTTGCTGCTTACAGGAAACCCATCTCAGGGGAAAAGACAGACACTACCTCAAAATGAAAGGCTGGAAAACAATTTTCCAAGCAAATGGTCTGAAGAAACAAGCTTGAGTAGCCATTCTAATAACTAATAAAATCGACTATCAACCCAAAGTTATCAAAAAAGACAAGGAGGGGCACTTCATACTCATCAAGGGTAAAATCCTACAAGAGGAACTCTCAATTCTGAATATCTATGCTCCAAATGCAAGGGCAGCCACATTCATTAAAGAAACTTTAGTAAAGCTCAAAGCACACATTGCACCTGGCACAATAATAGTGGGAGACTTTAACACACCACTTTCATCAATGGAGAGATCATGGAAACAGAAACTAAACAGAGACACAGTGAAACTAACAAGTTATGAAACAAATGGATTTAACAGATACCTACTGAACATTTTATCCTAAAACAAAAGGATATACCTTCTTCTCAGCAACTCATGGTATCTTCTCTAAAACTGACCACAAAACAGGCCTCAACAGATACAAAAATATTGAAATTGTCCCATGCACCCTATCAGACCACCATGGACTAAGGCTGATCTCCAATAACAACATAAACAATAGAAAGCCAACATTCACATGGAAACTGAACAACACTCTCCTCAATGATACCTTGGACAAGGAACAAATAAAGAAAGAAATTGAAGACTTTTTAGAGTTTAAAGAAAATGAAGCCACAACATACCCAAACTTATGGGACACAATGAAAGCATTTCTAAGAGAAAAGCTCATAGCTCTGAGTGCCTCCAAAAGGAAACTAGAGAGAGCACACACTAGCAGCTTGACAGCACACCTAAAACCTCTGGAACAAACGGAAGCAAATTCACCCAAGAGGAGTAGACAGCAGGAAATAATCAAACTCAGGCATCAAATCAACCAAGTGGAAATAAGAAGAACTTTTCAAAGAATCAAACAAAGGAGGAGCTGGTTCTTTGAGAAAATCAACAAGATAGGTAAACCTTCAACCAGACTCACTAGAGGGCACAGGGACAGCATCCTAATTTAAAAAATCAGAAATGAAAAGGGAGCCATAACAACAGATCCTGAAGAAGCAAAACAGTATCTTCTACAAAAGGCTATACTCAACAAAACTGGAGAACCTGGATGAAATGAACAAATTTCTAGACAGATACCAGGTACCAAAGTTAAATCAGGATCAGGTTAATGATCTAAAAAGTCCTATATCCAATAAAGAAATAGAAGCAGTCAATAACAGTCGCCCAACCAATAGAAGCCCAGGACCAAATGGGTTTAATGCAGAGTTCTATCAAACCTTCAAAGAAGATCTAATTCCAGTTCTTCACAAACTATTCAACAAAATAGAAGCAGAAGGTACTCTACCCAATTTATTCTAAAGCAACAATTACTCTGATACCTACACCACAGAAAGACCCAACAAAGATAGAGAATTTCAGACCAATTTCCCTTATGAATATTGATGCAAAAATACTTAATAAAATTCTCGCTAAGCGAATCCAAGAACACATCAAAACCATCATCCATCCTGACCAAGTAGGTTTCATTCCAGGGATGCAGGAATGGTTAAATATATGGAAATTCATCAACGTAATCCACTATATAAACAAACTCAAAGACAAAAACCACATGATCATCTAGTTAGATGCAGAGAAAGCATTTCACAAAATCCAACACCCATTCATGATAAAAGTCTTGGAAAGATCAGGAATTCGAGGTCCATACCTAAACATGATTAAACCAATCTACAGCAAACCAGTAGCCAACATCAAAGTAAATGATGAGAAGCTGGAAGTAATCCCACTTAATTCAGGGACTAGACAAGGTTGTCCACTTTCTCCCTACCTATTCAATATTGTACTTGAAGTCCTAGCCAGAGCAATTAGACAACAAAAGGAGATCAAGGGGATACAAATTGGAAAGGAAGAAGTCAAAATATCACTTTTTTGCAGATGATATGATAGTATATATAAGTGACCCTAAAAATTCCACCAGAGAACTCCTAAACCTGATAAACAGCTTCAGTGAAGTAGCTGGATATAAAATTAACTCAAACAAGTCAATGGCCTTTCTCTACACAAAGGATAAACAGGCTGAGAAAGAAATTAGGGAAACAATACCCTTCTCAATACTCACAAATAATATAAAATACCTTGGTGTGACTCTAACTAAGGAAGTGAAAGATCTGCATGATAAGAACTTCAAGTCTCTGAAGAAAGAAATTAAAGAAGATCTCAGAAGATGGAAAGATTTCCCATGCTCATGGATGGGCAGGATCAATATAGTAAAAATGGGTATTGTACCAAAAGCAATCTACAGATTCAATGTAATCCCCATCGAAATTCCAACTCAATTCTTCAACGAATTAGAAAGTGCAATCTGCAAATTCATCTGTCATAACAAAAAACCTAGGATAGCAAAAACTCTTTTCAAGAATAAAAGAACCTCTGGTGGAATCATCATGCCCTACCTAAAGCTGTACTACAGAGCAATTGTGATAAAAACTGCATGGTACTGGTATAGCGACAAACAAGTAGACCAATGGAATAGAATTAAAGACACAGAGATGAACCCACACACCTATGGTCACTTGATCTTTGAAAAAGAAGCTAAAACCATCCAGTGGAAAAAAGACAGCATTTGCAACAAATGGTACTGGCACACCTGGCAGTTATCGTGTAGAAGAGTGGGAATTGATCCATTCCTATCCCCTTGTACTAAGGTAAAATCTAAGTGGATCAAGGAACTCCAAATAAAACCAGAGACAGTGAAACTTATAGAGGAGAAAGTAGGCAAAAGCCTCGAAGATATGGGCACAGGGGAAATTTTCCTAAACAGACCAGCAATGGCTTGTGCTGTAAGATCGAGAATCAACAAATGGGACCTCATAAAATTGCAAAGCTTCTGTAAGGCAAAAGACATTGTCAATAAGACAAAAAGGCCACCAACAGATTGGGACAAGATCTTTACCTATCCTAAATCAGATAGGGGACTAATATCCATTATATATAAAGAACTCAAGAAGCTGTACCCCAGAAAATCAAATAACCCCATTAAAAATGGGGCTCAGAGCTAAACAACGAATTCTCACCTGAGGAATACCGAATGGCTGAAAAACACCTGAAAAAATGTTCAGCACCCTTAATCATCAGGGAAATGCAAATCAAAACAACCCTGAGATTCCACCTCACACCAGTCAGAATGGCTAAATAACTCAGGTGACAACAGATGCTGGTGAGGATGTGGAGAAAGAGGAACACTCCTCCATTGTTGGTGGGATTGCAAGCTTGTACAACCACTCTGGAAATCAGTCTGGGGTTCTTCAGAAAATTGGACATAGTACTACAGGAAGATCCCACAATACCTCTCCTGGGCATATATCCAGAAGATGTTCCAACTGTTAAGAAAGACACATGTTCCACTATGTTCATAGCACCCTTATTTATAATAGCCAGAAGCTGGAAAGAAACTAGATGCCCTTTAACAGAGGAATGGATACAGAAAATGTAGTACATTTACACAATGGAGTACTACTCAGCTATTAAAAAGAATGAATTTATGAAATTCTTAGGCAAATGGATGGACTGGAGGGCATCATCCTGAGTGAGATAACCCAATCACAAAAGAACTCACATGATTTGTACTCACTGATAAGTGGATATTAGCCCAGAGACTTAGAATACCCAAGATATAAGATACAATTTGCAAAACACATAAAACTTATGAAGAATGAAGACCAAAGTGTGGACACGTTGCCCCTTCTTAGAATTGGGAACAAAACACCCATAGAAGGAGTTACAGAGACAAAGTTTGTAGCTGAGATTAAAGGATGGACCATCTAGAGACTGCCATACCCAGGGATCCATCCCATAATCAGCTTCCACATGCTGACACCATTGCATACACTAGCAAGATTTTGCTGAAAGGACCCAGATATAGCTGTCTCTTGTGAGACTATGCCAGGGCCTAGCAATCACAGAAGTGGATGCTCACAGTCAGCTATTGGAAGGATCACAGGGCCCCCAATGGAAGAGCTAGAGAAAGTACCCAAGGAGCTAAAGGGATCTGCAACCCTGTAGGTGGAACAACAATATGAACTAACCAGTACCCCCAGGAGCTCATGTCTGCATATGTATCAGAAGATGGCCTAGTTGGCCATCATTGGGAAGAGAGACCCATTGTTCTTGCAAACTTTATATGTCTCAGTACAGGGGAACACCAGGGCCAAGAAGTGGGAGTGGGTGGGTAGGTGATTGGGAGGAGCGTATGGGGGACTTTTGGGATAGCATAGGAAATGTAAATGAAGAAAATACCTAATTTTAAAAAAAAACAAAGTGCAAGATGGGGAAAAGGAAAATATGGCAAATGTGGCAAAATGGGAGAGAAGAAAACACTACAGAGAACAGAGAGATGAAAAGAAAATGAGAGGGTCAGACTCATACAATAGAAGACAAAGATGTAAAAATATCAAATCTGAGCTTACTCTTGGCTAAATGATAACAGCTCTCTTTAAATTGTTACCAAGGGGGAAGTGCTTTTGTGTCCCTAATGTAATACTGATTGATGCATTACTAGGGACTCCAGAATTTATTATTAATACTTTCAAGCTGACCACATCCTGGTGTTCTGCATGAAGAATCTCTAATGTGTTTAACCCATACATTTTTGGGTTCTGTGTGAGAAACCTTTAGTGTGTTAGTGAAGCATATTAAGCACCCAGTGTATGTATGTATAACATGTCAGGGATGTGAATTTTGGATGTCTCAGGTGCAAAACAGGACAGTGGTCTATCAGTTTCCCAAAAGCTCCCACCTTGTTTGTTTGCAGTGGGGGATAGGTTCCAAGAAAAAGAAAAATCTGGGTATCTCAGTTCTGCAGAAATGATAGATTACTCTCAGTAGCAGTGGTCCTATGCCTTGAAAGCAACCCCTCAAAACTACATCTTTTATTTCCTTCTTCCCATTTCTTATCAAGTCCTGTTTGATTCTACTTCAAATTTCATCACAAGAAGTAGCTTTTCTCTTAAGCACACCAATACCCAGCCTGCCTTTTGACACTTCTGCTCCTACAAAGTAGAATTTTTTTTTATTCCTCTATCACATATCCATGCACAACAGTTACCAAATTTACTTTTAAAAATTAGATCTAAGACAACGTCAAAACACGCTTGTAAAGTTTCATTGAGCACAGCATGCATACACAATTCAGCTGGAGCCTCTTTGTCCCAGTCCCTATCTTCAGCAGACAATTTAGCAGCCTGGCCACCTGCTGCTAGAGCAGCAAGGGAGCAAGCCTCTGCCAGGTCTTCCCCTGGGGCTGCCTGGCCAGTCTATCCATAGCTAAAATGTCTGTTTTCACCTTAAAAACATTCTGACTTCACACTGTCTTTGTAGACAAAAGATGGCCACATTGCTTGCTGCTAAAGAAAGTTTAGTTACCTGAGTCACTAAAATAAGAAAACATCTAAGCTGAGGCTCAGTTGCCCTCCAGTTATCAACTGAATAATAAACACATCAGTAGAGTCCTCCCAACACGCTCACAGACTGACACAGGGGCCAAAGTAAACAAATAAATAAACGAATAAGTAAATGAACAAATAAATAAATAAAATCCCTGACCTTAAGATACACTCAGGGTTTTGTTCCACTAGCAGACAAAACCCCACAGAGACATTTATGGACGACATTGCTACAAATAATAAAGAGATTGCTGGCACTTTATTTCTTCCATTGACTTGTGAAAATACAAATTCCAACTCGACCTCTTTAAGTGTTTCAAACCTGAAAAGAGGGCTTTGCCTTCTCCTAGAGCCAACAGGCTTCCTACTGAGAGAAATAAACTCACCAACAGGTTTCAATGGGTAAATAAGGTCAAAACTACCTCGCTATTGCTATTGATTTAAAGATTGCTTTTTACCACCCTTTACAGCCTAATAATGTAAAAGATTTGCTTTCCAATGACGACTCTCAATAATCAAACACCCATATCTCATAGTATTAAAAGGGAAAAATGGTACATAGAAACTAAAATGAGAAGTGATATAAAGATGGAAGGAGAAGGTTAAAATTGTTGGGGTTTATATATGAAAAGGGAAGCTAGAAAGTTTATGGAAATTTTGAGGGTCTGTGTAAATGACTTAAGGTCTGTGAAAGATGAAACATATATGTTAAAACTTCAATGTTTAATTCATTGATATAAAATCTCTGCTTCAATCAATGGGAGTTCTCACTAGTTATTATTCTACTCTTGGTACCTAATGTAAATACTGGTTACTAAAGCTTTACAAACCAATCCAAATTTGGAAGACATGGTCTCAAAAACTTATTTTCAGGGGTATTTAATTTTTTCATGATTGTGCTGATACCTTTTTGTGTTTCTTTTTTGCTACAGCTCAAACACATGATTATGGTCCCTGCAGAAACGTACTGGTTGCTTTCTCTGTTAGGAGGATCTCAAAAGAGATTAAAACACAATGATCCTTCTGATGATCTAAAATTTTTATCTCTTTTTGTCAATCTGAAAAATTCATGTCTCTCATGGTTATAAAGAATGCCCTATAACCCCAAGGACAAGTCATAATTAAACAAGCTTATTTCTTATTTAAAAATCAAACAATAAACAAAAATGGCAGAAGTGGAGGTGGGAGTGATTAAAAGACCTGACTGCCCAGGAGAAATTTACCAAAGCAACTTATAATTTCAATTAAAAAAATTGTTTCTCTCAGGCTTTCCCCTGACACATATAAAAAAATAATATCATAAAAAGCAAGGAGTTTTATCCAAACCCATGGTTTTACATAAATTCTATCAAGGACATAACCCATGCCTGGATCCTGTTCTCTTCATAATTTAGGGCTAAAGCTTCACATTTTAATTTTCTATCACAGGACTAGAAAAGCACACCATGAACTGGACTCAGAAGAAACCTGGTAACAAAAGGGATACTTTCCTGAATTTCAACCACATATAAACTGCCTGCCACTACTAATTTTCATTCTTTACCAAAGTTCCTCTAATTACAATATTATTTTATCTCCTGGTTTTAATTCTAAAGCAAGCCCATGCATGTCTGGATACCTGTTAATCTGGCTTGCCCCTGG
This sequence comes from Mus caroli, assembly GCF_978045245.1. Lineage (NCBI taxonomy): Eukaryota > Metazoa > Chordata > Mammalia > Rodentia > Muridae > Mus > Mus caroli. Next base: position 72,442,495 of record NW_028227260.1, read on the forward strand.
CATGGAGGATCTGATTCAGAACAAATTAATTATGCCCTTGAACATATGTGTACAAAGATTCATTGGAATGATTATTGCAGCTGTCCTTGTGCCACAGTAAAAGTTACAACTGTGAAAGTATCCTTAACTCAGTCCATTCAAACTAAAGCAATCATAAATTCTTATACTCAAAATAAACATCTTGAAATGATGTTTGATATTAACTGGCTCAAACCCTCTAATTGGTTTTCAGGACGAAATCACAAACTGTAGTTTTTTGTTGTTTTTTGTTGTTGTTGTTGTTGTTGTTGTTGTTGTTGTTGTTTTGTTTGTTTGTTTGTTTTTCACGACGAACCTATTTGTCACAGTCCTATTTTGTCTTTGTCAACTTTTCAAAAGGAATTCAAAGAATAAAGTGATGCTGTTTTAGGCAGCCCCTACAGTACACCAAACCTTGACCAGCTCTTTACCAGTGACCATCTCCACTGATACTACATTAATACTACAAAAGTAGAGCAACAGCAGGGATATAATCTCATAAAAATATCTCTTAGATTCCAAGAAACTGGGAATTTTGCTGGACAGCACAGCCAGAGTTAATAATACATCTTGAGATCACATAAGACTTAAGATCTTTGGCCTATTGTGTACTTATCCTGTTTGTTTAACCTGCCTTTAAGAGAACCATGTAAGAACCAACCTTACTTGCCTTGGATTTTCCATGTAATCAACATTTACAACCTGAATTAGTCCATAGCTATAATCCTAAATTATACATTCTTCCATGACTCTGACCCAGAGTAATGCTTATTTTCTAATAATCATTTGCTGAAAAAAGCAAAAATAGAGGTTCAGAACATTCTTATAAAATAAATATCGGCCAGCCCAGTGTCACCTTGGGTGTGAACTCAGTGGAGGTTCCACATTCCCCAGAGGACTCTCCATGCAGCAGGCACCCTAGCACACCCAGGATCTTAGAATCACTGAGGAGAATAGGCCTCCATAGAGGGCTCTGACCCCTGGACTCGGGTGAGATTGCAATCTTGTATCCTGGGTCTCTTAGAGACCAGACCAGGAGAGCACTCAGGCCTCAGAAGCAGTGAAGTTTCTTGGACAGGGTCCCTTCAGGCCTTCATCCTCAACCAGGAGGTGGAGCTGAGACCCAGACCTCTGGGCAACTTCTCTACCAGAGGAGAATCAGCATCCAGGGAGGGCTCTGACCCTGGGACTCAGGTGAGAGCACCATCTTGTATCTGGGGTCTCTCAGGAACCAGTCCTCTCAGGAGGGCACGCGGACCATAGAAGCAACAGAGCTTCTTAGAAGGATCCCTTTCTGCCTGCAACTTCAGCCAGGAGGTAGAGCTGAGATCCAGACCTCTGTGCACCTTCCCTGCAAGAGGAGAGCTTGCCTGCAGAGTGTTCTGACCACTGGGACTCAGGAGAGAGCTGGACTCCCAGGAGTGCTGATAGAGGCTAACAGAGTCAGAGGAGGAACAAGCTCCAGCCAGAGACAACTATAACAACTAACACCAGAGATTACCAGATGGCGAAAGGCAAATGTAAGAATCTTACTAACAGAAACCAAGAAAACTGGCCATCATCAGAACCCAGTATGCCCACCACAGCAAGTCCTGGATACCCACAACAAACCCAAAAAACAAGATTCAGATCTAAAAATCATCTTATGGTGCTTGTAGAAGATTTTAAGAAGGACATCAATAACCCACTTAAAGAAATACAGGAGAACACTGCTAAACAGGTAGAAGCTCTTAAAGACGAAGCACAAAAATCCATCAAGTAATTACAGGAAAACACTGCTAAACAGGTAGAAAAACTTAAAGAGGAAAAACAAAAATCCCTTAAAGAATTACAGGAAAACACAAACAGTTGGTGGAATCGAACAAAACCATCCAAGATCTTAAAATGGAAGTAGAAACAATGAAGAAAACCCAAAGGGAGACAACTCTTGAGATAGAAACCCTAGGAAAGAAATCAGGAACCATAGATGTGAGTATCAGCAACAGAATACAAGAGATGCAAGAGAGAATCTGAGGTGCAGAAGATTCCATAAAGAACATGGACACAACAATCAAGAAAATGTGAAATGCAAAAAGTTCCTAACACAAAACATCCAGTAAATCCAGGACACAATGAGAAGACCAAACCTACGGATAATAGGTATAGATGAGAATGAAGATTTTCAACTTAAAGGGACAGTAAATATCTTCAACAAAATTATAGAAGAAAACTTCTCATACCTAAAGAACATAAACACAGAAACATAACAATCAGAACAACAAATGCATTAAAAAAGATAGGATATTAAAAGCAAAAAGGGAAAAAGGTCAAATAACATATAAAGACAGAACAATTAGAATTATACCAGACTTCTCACCAGAGACCATGAAAGCCAGAAGATCCTGGACAGTTGTTATACAGACCCTAAGAGAACACAAATGCCAGCCCAGGCTACTAAACCCAGCAAAACTCTCAATTACCATAGATGTAGAAACTAAAGTATTCCATGACAAAACCAAATTCATACAATATCTTTCCACAAATCCAGCCCTTCAGAGGAAAATAAAGGGAAAACTCCAACACAAGGAGGGAAATGATGCACTAGAAAAAGCAAGAAAGTAATACTTCAACAATCCTAAAAGAAGATAGCCCCAAGAAGAGAATCCCAACTCTAACAACAAATATAATAGGAAGCAACAATTACTTTTCCTTAATATCTCTTAATAGCAATGGACTTGATTCCTCAATAAAAAGACATAGACTAACAGACTGGCTACATAAACAGGACCCAACATTTTGCTGCATACATGACACCCACCTCAGGGACAAAGACAGACAATACCTCAAACTAAAAGGCTAGAAAACAATTTTCCAAGCAAGTGGTCCTAAGAAACAAGCTGGAGTAGCCATTCTATCAAATAAAATCGACTTCCAACCCAAAGACAAAAGGGGGCACTTCAGACACATGAAAGGTAAAATCTTCCAAGATGAACTCTCAAATCTGAAAATCTATACTCCAAATGCAATGGCATCCACATTCATTAAGGAAACTTTAGTAAAGCTCAAAGCACACATTGCACTTCACACAATAATAGTGGGAGACTTCAACACCCCATTCTCATTAATGGACAGATCGTGGAAACAGAAACCAAAGAGAGATACATGGAAACTAACAGAAATTATGAACCAAATTGATTTAACAGATATCTACAGAACATTTTATCCTAAAACAAAAGGATATACCTTCTTCTCAGCAACTCGTGGTACCTTCTCCAAACTTGACCATATAATTGGTCACAAAACAGGCCTCAACAGATACAAAAATATTGAAATTATCCCATGCATCCTATCAGATCACCACAGACTAAGGCTGATCTTCAATAACAACATAAATAATTGAAACCCAACATTCATGTGGAAGCTGAACAACACTCTACTCAATGATAACTTGGTCAAGGTGATAACTTGGTCAAGGAAGAAATAAAGAGAGATTAAAGACTTTTTAGAGTTTAATGAAAATAAAGCCACAACATACCCAAATTTATGGGACACAATGAAAGCATTCCTAAAAGGAAAACTCATAGCTCTGAGTGCTGCCAAAAAGAAACTAGAAAGAGCACACACTAGCAGCTTGACAGCACACCTAAAAGCTTTAGAACAAAAGGAAGACAATTCACCCCAATGGAGTAGAAGGCAGGAAATAAACAAACTTAGGGCTGAAATCAACCAAGTGGAAACAAAAAGAACTATATAAAGAATCAACAAACCAAGAGCTGGTTTTTTTGTTTGTTTGTTTTGTTTTGTTTTTTAGAAAATCAATGAGATAGATTAAACCCCTAGCCAGACTAACTAGAGGGCATAGGGACAGTATCCTAATTAACAATATCAGAAATGAGAAGGAAGATATAACAGAATCTGAGGAAATCCAAAAAATCATCAGATCCTACTATAAAAGCCTATACTCAACAAAACTAGAAAACCAGGTTGAAATGAACAATTTTCAGGACAGATAGTAGGTACAAAGTTAAATCAGGATCAGATTAACAATCTGAACAGACCCATTTCTCCTAGAGAAATAGAAGCAGTCATTAATAGTCTCCCAACCAAAAAAAGCCCAGGACCAGCTGGGTGTAGTGCAGAGTTCTATCACACCTTCAAAGAAGACCTAATTCCAATTCTCCTCAAAGTGTTCCACAAAATAGAAAAAGAAAGTACTCTACCCAATTCATTTTGTGAAGCCACAATTACTTTTATACCTAAACCACACAAACACCCAACAAAGAAAGAGAATTTCAGACCAGTTTCCCTTATGTATATAGATGCAAAAATACTCAACAAAATTCTCACAAACTGAATCCAAGAACATATCAAAATGATCATCCACCATAATCAAGTAGACTTCATTCCAGGGATGCAAGGATGGTTTAATATAGAGAAATCCATCAACGCAATCCACTATATAAATAAACTCAAAGACAAAAACCACATGACCATCTCATTAGATGCTCAGAAAGAATTTGACAAAATCCAATACCCACTCCTTATAAAAGTCTTGGAAAGATCAGAATTCAAAGCCCATACCTAAGATAATAAAAGCAATATACAGCAAACCAGTAGTCAACATCAAACTAAATGGAGAGAAACTTGAAGCAATCCCACTAAAATCAGGGACTAGACAAGGCTGCCCACTTTCTCCCTGCCTATTCAATATAGTACTTGAAGTCCTAGCCAGAGCAATTCAACAACAAAAGAAAATCAAGGGGATACAAATTGGAAAGGAAGAAGTCAAAATATCACTATTTACAGATGATATGATAGTATATATAAGTGACCCTATAAATTCCACCAGAGAACTCCTAAACCTAATAAACAGCTTCAGTGCAGTAGCTGAATATAAAATTAACTCAAACAAATCAGTGGCCTTTCTCTACATAAACAGGCTGAGAAAGAAATTAGAGAAACAACACCCTTCACAATAATCACAAATGTTATAAAATATCTTGGTGTGACTCTAACTAAGGAAGTGAAAGATCTGTATGATAAGAACTTCAAGTCTCTGAAGATCTCAGAAGATGGAAAGATCTCCCATGCTACATGAATTGGCAGGATTAATATAGTCAAAATGGCTACTTGTCAAAAGCAATCTACAGATTCAGTGAAAAACACATGAAACTCAAGAAGAAGGAAGACCAAAGTGTGGATACTTCGTTCCTTCTTAGAATGAGGAACAAAATACTCATGGAAGGAGTTACAGAGACAAAGTTTGGAGCTTGAGATGGAAGGAAGAACAATCCAGAGACTGCCCCACCAGGGGATCCATCCCATAAACAGCCACCAAACCCAGACACTTGCATATGCCCGCAAGATTTTGCTGACAGGACCCTGATATAGCTGTCCTGTCTCTTGTGAGGCTATGCCAGTGCATGGCAAATACAGAAGTGGATGCTCACGGTCATCTATTGAATGGAACACAGGGCCTCTAAAGAAGGATCTAGAAAAAGTAACCAAGGAGCTAAAGGGGTTGGCAACCCTATAGGAGGATCAACAATATGAACTAAGCAGTACCCCACAGATCTGTGTCTCTAGTTGCATATGTAGCAGAGGATGGCCTAGTCGGCCATCAATGGGAGGAGAGGCTCTTGGTCTTACAAACTTTATATGCCCCAGTACAAGGGAACATCAGGGCCAGGAAGTGGGTGTGGGTGGGTTGGGGAGCAGGGCAGGGGGAGGGTATAGGAGACTTTTGGATAGCATTAGAAATGTAAATGAAGAAAATATCTAATAAAAAATACAAATAAAAAAATTTAATTTTTTTTTAAAAATAAAATGAATATGTACCATAACTGTAGTATACATTATTCAGATTTTGCTTGAGAAACAATGATGCTTCTAATACTGTTTGCAGCTGGAGCAGCTGGAGTCAGGACTTAATTCCTTGTAAAACACTATTAAAGATTTCTGTAAAGAATCTTCATTTGTTCTCTATGTGATACTTTCTGTGTTGTTCAATTAAAAAAAGAGAAGAAGCTCTTTGTTAGGACAGACACAGACAGATAGATATAGATACAGACGCAGATTTCATGGGACAACATTTAAGCAGACCCAGATTCACAAACAGAAAGACTAAGGACAGAAGGCACAAGGAAGGCCAAATAGAGAATTTCAAATCTGGACTTGTTCTTAGTTAAATGACATCAAGAGGAAATGCTTTGATATTTTTTCCTTAATGCAACAGCGACAAATTATTGGTGACTCAGAGTTTACTATTAATGTCTTCAAGCAGAGCACACAAAGGAAATGGGTAAGAGAAGGAAGGATAGAAATAACGAACAAAGAAAGAGCTCCACTAACAAGAAAAGAAGAAAGAAACCCTAATCAGGGTCCAAGTAGTAAAAATAATATCTATGGTATTGAATAACTAAAATGAGTTTAATAGGACATAATATATTCAGACTTTAACCTTTTATCTGACACCTTCCCTTGTATTAAAGATATAGTATTAATATTTCAGTTTGAATAGCAGAGGCATACTAGTCAGGATGATATTTTTAAAGACAAGATGGTATTTTATTAAAATTAATATAAGCCTATTAAAATTCCAAATATATAAATAAAAAATATTATAGCAAAGAAACATGATAATGACAAGAATTACCAATAGGCCCACATATGAATTCTTTCCATATTTTGTTTATTTTTTAATATCCAATTTTGTTGTTTGGTTTTTTTTTAACATCAGCATCAAAGAGAAAACATGCTGTGTCTGCAATATAGAGTTTTATGAAGAGGACTTGTTCTGTTGCTCAGGGTGTTGTCAAACTTCCTAGCTCAGGTCATTCTTTTTCCTAACTTAGCCTTCTAAGGTGTTTGAACTGAAGACAAAACCTGCACCACTGTGCCTGGCTACAGTGATGTGGATAATGCATCTATAAAGCTGTACATGCATTGCTCATCAATACAACAAAAGCTATGTTTTGTTCAGCTACATGCCTTTGTAATGACTAAGATTTATTAGTCTCCACAGACTCCAAAGCCAGATTCTGATCCAAATTTGTCATTATATTGCTTTGATTTTAGAGAACTATTTACAGTGGTCTCTCTCCTTCTTAATGACGGAGCAAGTGCCCATGGGACAGATGGAAAGTTCAGATTCAAAATACCATCCAGGAGTGAGAATTAAGAGGATTTGATGGAGGATGAACCAGAGAAAAAGCCAAAATTTTACAGTCAGTGCTTCTAATCCGAGCAAGTCATTTATCCCTTTCAAGTAAGTGTTCTTTGCATCTACAAGTAAAATAACTGATCATAAGTGATTTCAAAGGAACCTTACCAGTCCCAATATTCTATGACTTGACATTTCTTTGACAATTTTTTTAAAAAAATATGAATGTATATTAAAGGGGGAAGACTTCTGTCTTCAATAGTAACAAAATTCAGGAATCTTAGCCAATCGTGATATTTTAAATCTTTATTCTTGAAAACCTACCATTATATTTCCCACCATGCTTCCCACTAAATTTTCTTTTCATTTAGATTTTGAGATGGGATCTCATCTTGTTGCTCAGTCTGGTCCCCAAATCATGAGCTTAAGCAAAGAAATTGCCAGGACTATAGAGACATATTGTTGTGCCTCGCCAGCTACCCATTTGGTCCATAGCATGAAAATAAAAAATAATTCCATGCATTTAAAATTATAATGAACCCAAGGAAATATATAGATTTGGGGGGGGGGGTGTCCCGACTGAGTTTTTCAGGAAAGAGATTAAGTTTGGAGTTTGGCTTGGGGATTAAAGCTCAAGAATATGATCTTTTAAATTCAGAGCTTCCCCACTCCCCATCCCAACCCCCATTTACTGAAAGCACATGCTCCTCTTGCTTCTTGAAACTGTAGTAACTGATGTTTATAATTTGCTAACAACTCCCCAGCCAAGAAAATGCTCTAGGTAGATGGGAAACAAGATATGTGAAGAGAATAGGTAAATGTTGTGCTTGTAAAGTTCACACCCATGAAGAAATTACTAATTGTTACAAGGAATTACTTTTTAAAGGAATTCTATTTTAAATATAATAAGAGTTTACACAACTAAATGAAAGTTAAAAAAATAGAAGTGCAGTCCAGATTGTGGTGATGATGGGTAAACTTTCTTACAATCACTCTTGCCACCTACTGGCTGGAAAAAGAATACACCCTAGGGGCTGAAGAAAATTTCTGTGTGTTATAAAATGCTTTGAGATTATTGGAATCTGAGAAATAAATAAAAAGCATTTGAGTCAAATTTCTTCATAAAGAAAGGAGGGTGGAATTACTGTTGAGAACATGGGATAAGAGAAGAGAGGAGGCGCAGAGAAGAGAGGAAATGAGAAGGAAGGAAGTGGGGAAGGAAGAAAGGAGGGGAAGCTGAATCTGCACAGATAAGGGGAGTGATTAAAGCGAAGTGATTAGCAAGCTGGCAAAGGTCCTTCTGAGGTTTTCATTTCTGACCTAAGATGGTTAAACATACAGTCAAGTGAAGTGGATTGCTCATGCCATGCTTGTAGGTAGTATAAACAGGAACTGAATTCCAGATCTTCAGATTTCTAGCCCTTCCTTTCCATGCCCAAAGAGTGGCTTTGTTTCGGATTGTTTTACATTTCCTCTGTTCCTTATTACATCCCAAAGGAAGGCCACAAATGTTCCTCAAATCTTAGTCATTTTGAAGGCATGTAGTTGAACAAAACATAGCTTTCTCTAGTCTTTTGTTTTCTTTACAAATACATTTGACTACACACACACACACACACACACACACACACACACACACACACACATGGGCCGGGCCGGGGTGCAGAAATCTTCACAGAATACCAGAGTTGAAAACACAGGTACATTCCATTGACCTTCCAAATATATAGGTTGTATTATAATCTATCTTTATATGGCCAAAGTGCTGTGTGGCTAAGTGTACCCTCTGTCATATCAGCACTGAAGCTGAGCAGTGCTTTAGCCTCTCCCTTCTTCCTGAAAAACAAAGGTTTTCCAGCCTTCTACTCAGGCTGCAGATAATGAAAACATCAAATAATCAGAACATGGACAATACATGGAAGAGATAACGTGTTTCAAAACTCTCTCAAAACCCTGAACACACTTCTTTCTTTTCACCAGCCCTTCCTCCTCCCCTGTCATTCCTGTCCCCTACTTAACAAAGTCTGTAAGTCTTGTGCCTGCTGCTAAAGCACTTACCAGGATTGTCAGGCTGCATGACGGCCGTCACAAAGGTGTGAGGAAAGAGCATGACTGCACCTTTCCTCATGCCCTGAAGCTGCACAGTGTTGCCCTCGAACATTACCCCATGTACATCAGTCTCTGTGCCCAGGCCAAGCAGGTGCCAGGCCACAGTATCACCCATGCACATGTCCAGCCTGGGCAGGTTAGAGAACAGAAATCCATTAATAGCTGAAAAATAAAAACACAAGACAAAGTAGGGAGTTGAGATTAGACTACTCAAATCATAGCAGCATATCAGCCCTGGACTTTGGTTTCCCATAAATTGAAATTCTAGAGCATCCTAATTTCCTCCTGATGAGAATATTGCTAATCCCCTATTCTGCCTCCACTGCTTATGTCTTGATTGTAAACCTATTCAGTCTTCAGCTCCAGCTCAAATATTCCCTTCTTCAATGGATCATCTATATTTACTGTTCCTTATTAATGCTCTTTTCTTTTGAACTTAAAAGGCTCTTTTACACATTTAGTAGTCTGCCTGGATTGTTCTATAATTACTGTTATGGGTGTTATTCATATCATCGAAAATTGCTGGGTGCTCAGTGAAATCTAGGACTAGATTTTTCACTCCCTCTTTCATCCACCTAGCCATTAATTTGGTAGTTCAGTAATTCAATTAACATTCACTATGTGCTAGAACCTAATAATTAAATAATGTAGAAGATACATAGTCAACATACTCTAGAAGAAGTGAAGAACTATGTACCAATTACAATGTTGACAAATATATATATAATGTATGCTTTTACAATTACTAAAGTACAATGGTACATAGAAAAGAGAATCACCACCCTGGACTTGAGTGATAAGAAGTGGAAATATTGGTGAGTAAGCTTATGAGTAGAATCTTAGAAAATAGGAAGAATTTCAAAATGCGGAAGGGAAATGTGTGAGAATGTGTATTTCAAGCAAAAGGCATAACAATGCAAAAATATGAAATAAGTAGAAGTTATGGTTGTGGGAAGAAAAATGGTCACACTTTGCTGACGTATGAGATGTGGGAAAATGGTATAAGACAAGACTGAATGGAGGTTGCAGCTGTAGCCCAGTGATAGGAACACTTGTTTAGCAGGCAAAAGGGCCCTGGATTCTATTACTGGAAAACAACGAAAAAGAATGAAGCAATATCATCCCAGCTTAATCTGTCATACCCTGTATAATATCACTTGTATACTGTTTTCATCTTCCACCACTATCTGCCAGTGCCTCCTGTACTGTGTAATACAGATCATAACATAAGACATCAGTGTAAGAACAGCTGCTGTTGCAGTGTGATGACAGCTCCGTAGTTAGGACAGCCTCTTCTAACCTCTGTGTATAACTACACACCCAGTATAGCAGAGGGGGACAGGAAGAATAGGAAGAGTAGTAATAATAATAATTTTTAAAAACAGAACTGTTGTTTTACATTGTATCCTTCAATCTAGCTTGTCTCTTGAACAGAGATGATCAATGAGATGAACATTTTTAGGAACTAGTTGTAAGTATGGATTGAATTATATTTTGCTTAAGGCCTTAAAGTTATAGTTAAAAGCAAAACTATTCCCCATACCATGCATTCGATTGGAGTCCTGGAAGCCCTCGACATCCTCTGAGAGCAGTCGGGAATCCAACATACCAGCTGCCTGATTGGCATTGTTGTACCAGCTCTCATTCTCATCAAACACAGTGAAGAGGAGAAAAAATTCTTTATCCACTCCTTTCTGTAGTCCCATTGGAAAAAATAGAGGGAGGAATGACAATGGTTTCAGCAGTTGAATATTGTGTAGGTGTAGACCCAAGGATTCCTGATTCTTTCTCATTTGCTTTTTCAGATTTCGAGCCAGGCTCATATCTCATGCTCAGAGCTGCAGCTGTTGCTAGGCAGGCTTTCATCAGGAAAACTTAAAATTGTAGAGGAGATAAGGTCAGAGTAAAGGAACAAGACTGGAGGCAAGTGATGTATGAAAGAAGGCAGAGAAGAAGCACCAGGTGTGGATTAAGGAAACATAGCACAGTGTGTGACCAGAGATAGCCCAAAGCCACCTAGGGAGAAGATTGAGTGGAGAGTAACTAAGAAAGCGGGGAGGGTTTATGAAGGAAAATTTGAAAAATGAAAAAAAAAATAGAAATGCATTACCATTATTTATTATTTTTATACCTATTGTTTACTAGGTGCTTACTATGTGCCAGAAATTGTAGTAAGCACTTTATGTGTATTCATTTTATGACTATCAAGGAAATCAAAGATAACTTCTTTCTTTTTTAACCCTTTCTTTGCAGATGAGAAAGTTGAGTTAAAGAAAATTTAAGTAACTGGCCCAAGGTTATATAGTTAGAAATGATGGGCTAAATGGAAAAAAAGGCAAACATGTATTAAACTAAGTTAATGGATTAGGAACAATTTTATGGGCCACTGAGGTGGGAGGGAGAATAATAATTGAAGGATAGGAAAAAAAAAAGAAGAATCAAAACCTAACTTAGCTGTGTGTTTTTAAGTAAAATAAAATACATAAGAACAGGAAGCCGCCGGGCGGTGGTGGCGCACGCCTTTAATCCTAGCACTTGGGAGGCAGAGGCAGGCGGATTTCTGAGTTCGAGGCCAGCCTGGTCTACAAAGTGAGTTCCAGGACAGCCAGGGCTATACAGAGAAACCCTGTCTTGAAAAACCAAAAAAAAAAAAAAAAAAAAAAAAAAGAACAAGAAGCCACCATCTATTAATTTCTGATATAATTGCTTTGTTTATGTTCCTTCTATTCCCTTACCATCCTTGACACAACCCAGAAACTCAGCTTTATTTTTCTCCAGCCAGTCTTCTACCCAGACTCCCCAGAAATACCTGCTTGTCATCTGCACCCAAGGCCCCAGCCTTGCACACCAGTAGAGGGCCCACCAGGCCAGAATTTGTATCTCTTGTGGGATCTGCAGCAGAGAAGTACATCCAGGTTAGACAGGCAGGATCCTGAGCAGTGGGCCCAGCATGGGGAGGAACTGTCCAGTAGTATGTTACTTTTTCAAATGACTTGGCTACTTTGGGATGAGATGTGCCTGTAGGGAAACAGGAGATCATTATTCATATTGGCAAGAGTAAAGATCATCAACTCCAAAGAACATAATAAACATTATAAACTACAAAGACATTTTAGGACATAAATAATGGCAGTACATGCAACCCAATACTGAAAAAATTCCTGGTTTAGGAACATGCAAGAATGGTTTTAGTAATCAGGAGCCCAGAGTTTCTGGCTCTATCACTAGCTGTTACATGAACTGAGTCAGTATGAGCATGATAAAGTTTCAATTTTCTTAAATCATATGACCTTACTACTGAAAGAGATTTCAATATTTCTTTGGAATATTACTTATTTGAGAACATACATGAGGGCATCCTCATGGAGACAGGGTATGGGGAGAAGGTATGGGATGTGGAACAGATGGACAGGGGACCGGGGAAGGAATAAAATCTGGAGTGTAAATAAATAAATGAATAAATAAATAAATAAATAAATAAATAAATAAATAAAAGACAAAAAAAAGTGCATTACTTTACTCTTATATACCCACCTCTGCTTAAAACACTTCATTGAAAGTGAGACCTTACTACCTGTCATTATGATCCATTTCATCTTTGAACAGTGTTCTGATTATGAACACTTTTTGCATTTAGTATATATGTATGAATGTAGAGGTTTACATATGTCTATACATCTATTTGTTTGTGCATGAAGATTACTTATACTGTAACTTCTTAATAATCATTTTTTACAGTGCTGAAGAATAAATGCAGGGCCTTATTCATGCTAGATGAGAGTTCTACCACTGAATTACAGTCTGTTTTAAGTCTGTAACCTTTTAAATGGACACAGAACATGCTCAAGCAATGCAAAGAACTGTGTTATTATTCTAATTTAATTATCAGCATATTAGTGTGTTTTTATTTTAATTTAATTTTCAGCATAAGAGTAACCAAAGAAATATAAATGAAAGTGCTGAATAATTTTTAATCTATCAAATTGGCAATGTTTTATAAATTTTAATCAATGTGGTGAAAATGGTTCAAATGGTACCTAACTCACTCACCTATGAAGAGTTTAGATATAAATAGAAATAACTCTTTTGAAAATAATACTGGCAAAATGCATCAAAAGACAGAAAAAGCTTTACACACAGAAATAAAGTAAGATGTATAGTAATTACTGTAAGTAAGGTTAAAATAAAGCAGGCAAAGAAATACAAATCAAAACAACAGTGAGTTACAGTGGTGTTGCTTTCAAGACTCTCATTTTGATTAAAATAAATAAATTAATAAATAAATTAATTAATAAATAGTTGTCCTAGTCCAGGTGAGGTGATAATGAAATAGACCCTTTCAGATACTGTTATGGAACTAAATATTAAGCAGACTACTATGAATATGTGCAGAAAACAATATGGAAGAAAGTGATGTAAATTTCAATGTGCATATCCTCTGACAAACTAATTATACCCTGAAGAAATAATCATAATAATCCTATAATAACATACAAATATACACTGGTAGTATAGCTTGCTACAAAGGGAAAATATTCGATGTGTTATGAACTTATCTTTTCTTATTCACTCGTCATTTCTAATTGTTAAATTACTTTTTTATTAGATTTTTTTAATTTACATTTCAAATGTTATCCCCTTTCCTAGTTTCCCCTCTGAAAATCCCCTATCCCCTCCCTCTTCTCCCTGTTCCCCAACACACCCACTCCTGCTTCCAGGCCCTAGCATTCCCCTATACTGGGGAATTCCTTAAATTTCATAAATAGAAAACTTTAAAGAATAACACAATGGATGTGACACAGAAGAGGGACCCAGTTGGAAAAGGAGGAATGGTGGGAGAAGAGGCGTTATAGAAGGCAAATATAATCAAAACATTGAATACATATATGAAACTACCATTATAAAACTCAGTTTTTACAATTAAGAAAACCAAAGAAATGTTTTAAAAGCACAATTATGGTCCTATCATTTAGACTCAATGTCTCTTTATAAAATTATGCCATCTTTATTGCATTTAAATCTACTGAGGGTTATAGTTCAGTGGTAGAACATATTTTTAGCATCTGTGAAGTCCTAGGTTTTGCCTTTAGCCTCCAAAAGAGGGTAAAAGTCTCCATTCATGCATGTTTACATCTATTCACATGTATACAGGTTTTTGCTTGTTTGGTTTTTCATTTGCTGATTCATTTACAAATAATATTAAACCACCATGACCTCATATTTAAAAATACATCAGTAAGAATTTCCTATGATAGGGCTGGGCAGATGGCTCAGCGATTAAGATCATATATTGCTCTTGCAGAAAACCTGAGTTCAGTTCCTAGCACAACCTTCAGGCAGCTCACAAATCTCTCCAGCTCCAGGAGGATTGCACAGCTCTAGCTTCCAAGGGCATCTGAAGTCATGTGCACACACAGAAACACACACATGCATAATTAAAAATAATAAAACTGCGCTTATTAGCAGGGTCCCTGTAGTCACCTCATGTACCTATGGACCCAAGTAGGCTGCCATTACTCTCCCTTCCTGCATCTCTCCATTCAGTTCACCATGTCCTAAAGCTATTTGCCAGTAACAACTACCTCCTTTCAGCCTGTGTTCCTCAGGCATTCACCAGCTCAATCCCCAACAGAGATCCTCCAGTTACCATACATAATCTAGAGTCCTAAAGCCCTGGCAACTGCCTAATTAGGACCCTCTAGTTACCCAATGAGCCTTTAAACCCAAGACCAATCCATTACCAAAAGAAACTTGCTCAAGACTATCTAAACCTAGATGGAGGGTGTATTCCCAAATACCAGTTAAACAGATGAAATCAAGATTCAAACCTTAATAGGAATTAGCTCTCTCCAGAAGACACTGTAAAAATACAAAAACAAAAACAAAAGCAAAACAAAACAAAACACAAAAAAAAACAAAAAAAAAAAACAAAAAAAAAAGTAAAACAAAAAACACTGCTGAAAGAAGAAAAATTAGTTGAACAAAAACAAAAGAAAGAAAATTAATCAACAAAGTAACCCCAGATATGCAAGTTCAAGTTCTAATGCAGAAATAAAATCACATACAAAAACAACAAACAGACAAAAAATAACATGCTATCTCCAAAACACAAATTCCCAAAGCAATATCCCTTGTTGAAAATAAATGGAGACACTTTCAGACAAAGAATTCAAAAGCTTATCACAATGGTAAACAACTCAAACCAAAAAAAAAAAAAAAAAAAAAAAAAAAAAAAGCAAAGAGGTACCTGAGATAAAGAACTTAATCCAAGACATGAAAATAGTTTAAATTTTTTAAGAAAACCCAATCTGAAATGATGCTGAAAAGGAAAACCTCAAAAAAACAAATTAGAAATGTAAATGGAAAGCCTTACCAACAAAATGTGCCATACCAAAACCAGAGATTTAGTGATAGCTGACAAAGTAGAGGTATTGGATTATTTAGTAAAGGCCAATGAAAATTTTTAATATATATGAATGGAACATAGAAGAGCTTTGGAACATCAAGGAAAGACCTAGATTCCAAAAATGGGCACAGAAGAAGACTATCACATTGAAGGCATAAAGAATATATTTGGTAAAATCACAGAAGAAAACTTCCCAACCCAGAGAAAGAGAAGCCCATCTAGGTTAAAAAATAAAAAGGTTCTAAAGAGTGGCTAGCAGACAAAAATAGATATATTAACATCAAAACATTAAACATGGAGGATTAAGAAAGAGTACTGAAAGATGCAAGAAAGAAAAGTGAAGTCACACTTAAATGCATAACTGTTAGAACAATAATTATTTAACAGAAACCTTAAAGCCAAAAAGGCCTAGAAAGATGTTTTCTAAATCCTGAGGCATCACAACTGTCAACACAGACTATTATACCCAGAAAAACTATTAAAATTAAAGAAGAAACAAAGAGTTTCATGCTTAAAACATATTAAAGGAATTTATGACTAGAAAGCCAGCTCTTCAGAGATAGAATAATATTTCAATTTGAAGAAAAGAACAAACATAACCAAGAGGTCATAAGAAACAAAACAATGCCAGGACAGGTAATCAAAAAAAAAATCTAAGAATACACCTCCAAATCAACAAAATGATAAGAGTTAACACACATCATGTTAACTGAAGACATTTGATCTCACTTTAAATAAAAAGACAGAGGGTTCATCTGTTTGTTATCTTCAAGAAATATGACTCACCAAGAAATATCTTCAAGAAATATGACCTTCTTAAGATAAAGGGACTTTAAAATGCATTCCAAGCAAATGAAACTGAAAAATAAGCAGATGTAGCTATTGAAATATTTAAGAAAACTAGTGAGAGATGTAAAATGGATACTTCATGCTCCTTATAGAAAAACTCTACCAACAAGTGATTACTATCAGAAAAATATACGCACCAAATACATGGATGCACAAATTAATAAACAAATCACTCTAAAAACTAAAACCAAGGATTCACCACAGCATAGTGACAGTGGGTGACTTCAATACCTGACTACCAGCAATAGATAAGTCACCCAGAAATAAACTAAGCAGAGATAGGCTGGAACTAACATACATAAAAAAGAAGAAAATCAAACAAACCTAACAGAAATCTACAGACCATTCCATACAAACACCAAAATATACACATTATTCTCAGAAGTCTATGGAATGTTCTCCCTAATAGACCACATACTAGTACACAAAGCAATACTCATCAGATATTGGAAAACTAAAATCACATCCTGTAGTCTACCTGTCCACAACAAAATAGAGCTAGATATGAACCAGCAAAGAAATGACAGAAAGTATAAAAATGCATAGAAATTAAAAACACAAATGATAATTGTGCTAAGGATGAAGCCATGAAAGTAATTTTCAAAATTCCTAGAAGGGTCAGAAAGATGGCACAGAGGTTAGGTGTACTTCCTGCTCTTGAAAAGAAACTGAGTTTGCTTGCTAGCATCCATATGACAGCCCATAACTGCCATAGCCTCAGTTGCCATTATTCCATTAGGCCTTTTATGTGTACCAGGCATGCACATGGTGCACATACATTATCTACAGACAAAACACTCATACACATAAAATTAAAAATAAGTTAATCTTATAAAATAAGGGTTCTTTCCACATAAAACCACTCCTCCATTGCTGGTGGTATTGCAAGCTGGTACAACCACTCTGGAAATCAGTCTCGTGGTTCCTCAGAAAGTTGGACAAGCAATACCTCTACAGGGCATATACCCAGAAGATGTTCCAACATGTAATAAGGACACATGCTCCACTGTGTTCATAGCAGCCTTATTTACAATAGCCAGAAGCTAGAAAGAACCCAGGTGTCCTTCAACAGGGTCCCAGGATCATAGGATCAGAGGTGAGGAAGACACAACATCTGCCCAACACTGGGAGTAACTGGGACCAGCGTGACCTGGGCACCCAGGAACTCTGCCCGACCAGTGGCACAAGTACCTTCCTGTTTGAATTGGTGCCCTAAGCAGACCTTGGGCACACACTCTGCAATAAGTCGCACAACACCCAGAGGAAGACCTACTCCTAGGCATTCTAACAAGCCCAGGTTGACAGGATCACAGGAGCTTGGTCACACCAGGATCTCAGGGTCACAGAGGGAGCTTGACTTCCAGGAGCTCTGACACACCCATGATCTCAGGATCACAAGATCCCAGAATCACAGGATCACAGAGATAGCTGAACTCTGAGGAGTTCTGACACAACCAGCATCACAGGAATGACAGTCTCCAGTCAGATATAGCAAGGGCAGGCAGCACTAGAGATAATCAGATGGTAGGAGGCAAGCATAAGAACATAAGCAACAGAAACCAAAGTTACTTGGCATTTTCAGAACCCAATTCTCCCACCATAGCAAGTCATGAATACACTATCACACAGAAAACCAAGATTCAGATCTAACATCACTTCTCATGATGGTGATAGAGGACTTTAATGACATAAATAACTCCCTTAAAAAATACAGGAGAGCACAGGTAAACAGCTAGAAGCCCTTGAAGAGGAAACACAAAAATCCCTTAAAGAATTACAGGAAAACACAATCAAAAAGGTGAAGGAAATGAACAAAACCATCCAAGATCTAAAAATGGATAAAGAAACAATAAAGAAATCACAAAGGGAGACAACCCTGGAGTTAGAAAACCTAGGAAAGCAATCAGGAGTCATAGATGCAAGCATCATCAACAGAATACAAGAGATAGAAGTGAGAATCTCATATGCAGTAGATACCATAGAAAATATTGACACAATAGGCAAAGAAAATGCAAAAAGCAAAAATCTGCTAAACCAATATATCCAGAAATTCCAGGACACAATCAGAAGATGAAACCTAAGGATAATAGGTATAGAAGAGAGCAAAGATTCCCAACTTAAAGGGCCAGTAAATATCTTCAACAAAGTTATAAAAGAAAACTTCCCTAACGTAAAGAAAGAGATGCCCATGAACATACAAGAAGCCTACATATTGGACCAAATAAGATTGGACCAGAAAAGAAATCCCTCCTGTCACATAATAATAAAAATAACCAAATGCACAAAACAAATTAAGAATATTCAAAGCAGTAAGGGAAAAGGGTCAAGTAGCATATAAAGATAGACCTACCAGAATTACACCAGATTTCTCACCAGAGACTATGAAAGCCAGAAGATCCTGGACAGATGTTATACAGACCCTAAGAGAACACAACTGACAGCCAAGGCAAAATATCTCTCAAAACTCTCAATTACCATACATGGAGAAACCAAGGTATTTCATGACAAAACCAAATTTACACAATATCTTTCCACAAATCCAGCCCTTCAAAGGATAATAAAGGGAAATCTCCAACACAAGGATGGAAATTACGCCCTAAAAAAAAGCAAGAAAGTAATCCTTCAACAAACCTAAAAGAAGACAGCCACATACACATAATTCTACCTCTAACAACAAAAATAACAGGAAGCAACAATTACTTTTCCTTAACATCTCTTAATATTCATGGAATCAATTCCCCAATAAAAAGACATAGACTAACAGACTGGTTATGTAAGGGGGACCCAACACTTTGCTGCATACAAGAAACCTACCTCAGGGACAAAGACAGACACTACTTTAGAGTAAAAGTCTGGAAAACAATTTTCCAAGCAAATGGTCCCAAGAAACAAGTGGAAGCAACCATTCTAAAATCGAAATAAAACTGACTATCAACATAAAGTTATCAAAAAAAGATAAGGAGGGACACTTTGTACTCATCTAAGATAAAACCTACAAGGATGAACTCTCAATTCTGTACAGCCATGCTCCAAATGCAAGAACACCCACATTCATAAAAGAAACTTACTAAAGCTCAAAGCACACAACACACCCCACACAATAATAGTGGGA
This sequence comes from Mus caroli, assembly GCF_978045245.1. Lineage (NCBI taxonomy): Eukaryota > Metazoa > Chordata > Mammalia > Rodentia > Muridae > Mus > Mus caroli. The sequence continues at coordinate 72,462,130 of NW_028227260.1, forward strand.
GAGTTCAACTCCCCATTCTCAGAAATCAAGGAAACACAAACTAAACAGAAACACAGTGAAACTAACAGAAGTTATGAACCAAATGGCTCTAACAGATATTCACAGAACATTTCATCCTAAAACAAAAGGATATACCTTCTTCTCAGCACCTCATGGTACCTTCTACAAAATTGACCATATAATTGGTCACAAAAGAGGCCTCAACAGATACAAGAAAACTGAAATAATTCCATACACCCTATCAGATCACCATGAACTAAGGCTAGTCTTAAATAGCACCAAAAACAATGGAAAGCACATGTACATATAGAAGCTGAACAATGCTCTACTCAGTGATAACTTGGTCAAGGAAGAAACAAAGAAAGAAATTGAAGGCTTTTTATAAATTAATCAAAATGAAAACACATAATATCAAAACTTATGGGACACAATGAAAGCAGTGATAGGAGGAAAACTCATAGCTCTAAGTGCCTTCAAAAAGAACCTGAAGAGAGCTTACACTAGCAGCTTGACAGCACACCTGAAAGCTCTAGAACAAAAAGATGCAAATACATCCAAGAGGAGTAGACTGCAGTAAATAATCAAACCAAATAGAAACAAAAAGAACTATACAAAGAATCAACAAAACCAGGAGCTGGTTCTTTGAGAAAATCAACAATGTAGATAACCCTCTAGCCAGACTAACCTGAGGTCACAGAGAGAGTATCCATATTAATAAAATCAGAAATGAAAAGAGAGACATAACAATGAAGTATATCTTAAAAATAACTATTCTATTTGTTGAATATCAACAGTTGAAAATATTAAAATCATGTTCTACAAACATCATGGAATATTATTGATATTTTTTCTTACTGTGTTTGAAATTAGCATTTTCTTAACCTTTAATTTCAAAGACTTTTTGCTAGTTTGAAATTTTTAAAACATACTTACTGATAACATAATTTTTCTCCTAGAAACATTGATGATCTTTTTTAAGTAAACTGATTGTTAGACAATGTACACAGACATATAATGCATTTTAAATACTATCTCACTATGTCAGGTGGTATCAAGTAAGTGCTTTTGAATATATTTCTTAATGATTTCTTTAGTATTTTATGGTCTTTTACTATGCTTAACTCCCCAAAAATATTTTGTATGTTTTGAAACAATTTACTATTCAACATTAGATATAGGATCCTCAGTTATTAGTATTAAATATTCATTAATGATATTTTAGGGTATGAAAGGATATGAATATAAAACTTGAACAAGTTTTTATATATTATTTTATTCTCAAAGTACTCAATATTATTAATAATTTGATCATAAAATGCATTTAAATAAACAAGAATTAAGAAAAAAATCTACATTCCTCCAAGTTGGAAAAGTTTAGCAAATGGATGAATTTATAGAAACATTTGGCTTAAAATATTTAAGTATCCCAGCAGAAATCACCTATACCTGATAAAAGCATTCAACAAAGTAGCAGAATAGAAAAAGAGACTAGATAATATTCAGCCAGCCCTGAACAGGATTAATTGAAGAATGGGAGCAGAAACATCATAAAAGGCAGAGGCAGAAGACAGATACAAAGAATCAGGGTTTTATGATCACAGCAGGGTAGCTGCATGTGTGATTTCTTGGCAGCTGAGACAAGTACAAGACCTGTGCAATCTCAAACCAGACAAAATTCCATCCTGGAGAGGGGAGTTAAATACAAAGACCCACAGTTAGCTAAGGAGCTATTGACTGCTTGTGGAGGAAGAGCCCATTTTCTTAAAGTATACAGGCCCTGATGTGTTGAAGACCTTCCAGTAAAGGCCACATATCCAAGAATGTATGTGCAGCACAATTGGAGTTGATTAGTTATTGTTGTTGCTATTTTAAGATACCAAACTGCATTGGTATAGAAGTGGGGGTAGATCTGGGAATAGTGGGTGGAAGAAGTACATATGACCAAAATACATTGTGTGGACCTCTCAAAGAACTAAGAAAAAAGAAAAAAAAAACAAATCTTAAAAATTATTTTGTGTGTTGCTAGTACATATTATCAAAACAAAGAAATCATGCAAGGACTAATCTATGAACAAACCTCTTAAGTTATTCTGTTTGGTTTCAATTTTAAATATTTTTTTTGTTACAGAATTTTACTAGGTGGCACAGGCTACCCTAGAAATGAGTATGATCCCAGAGTGGCTTCACTTATCCTGGCAATCTTCTGTTTTCCAACTGCTGCGATCATGGACACAAGCCACCATACCCAACATATTATGCTTTTTTTTTGACAGAGTCTTGGTTTATAGCACAGGATGGCTTCAAACTTGTACACTTCCTGACTTGGCCTTTAAAATATTGGTATCAATTGTGTACTCTCATAACTGAGTTTTCAGTGCTTGTTGAAGCTATTTTTATATCAAGGATAAATAGAAATTGGCAGGTTGCCTTTGATTGTTATCTGTATAAGTTTGTCCCCTTCTTCATAATATTGATTTCATAAAAAGCAAGGTGTGAATGGCTTATGAAAAGTATTTTTATATTTGTTTGAAATTTTGACATTCATTTCTTCTTATATGCTTATCTTAGAATGACCTTATTATAATATCATCCGAGAAAGTAAGAAATCAGTTACACAGTGATCTCACTTCTAGGATTCTGTCATGTGATGTAACCCCTCCCCCCAAATGAAGCATTATACAAATGTTATGGCTATCTAAAAATCTTCTTTTAAAATGTTATATGCCTTAGCAATAGATACTATATTACATAAGCTATGGAAAATCCATGTGAAAGAGTGTTACAGAGGCCATTAAAATGTTATATTATGATCATAGACAGAATGTAATGTTGAAAACAGTAGAATGAAAAATTGTTCAAATCTTATCATCTCATTCTTTAAATATATTAATAATACATGATATAATAATAATAATATATAATTACAGAAAATATTTAAAAGGCATATAAAAACACATAATTTTCCTATGAATGATTATTTTATAATTGTATATATTCATGTTTTTCAGAAGTTCATGATGTGTATATTTTATATTAAGAATATATTCACATATATCTTAATTTGAGGGCTTAGAATAGAACTCTGGATTTTGCCCATGTCACATATACCTGTGGCTTCTAAAAATACTCTTTATAAGACTATATTTTTAGCAGTCATTTCTAAAATACTTTAAAAATCTTGTTTTCTATTACTAATGAGGTGGGCTACAGATGAAATAACTTCAGAGAAGAAGGACTGACCTATAAAAATTCAAGTAACAATTACATAGCCAGAACTTAAGTCATTACTTTCTTTTATACCCCAGTCAGATCCATTTTAATTACTCTTAATTTTGTTTTCTGTACTCCAGTAGTTACATTTCCTAGTAGATTCCATCTAAGATCTGAACTCACCAAAATCTTAACGATATTTTACTATTTCCATTATTTATTCATTCAAATGACCACAACTTTGCTCTTTCTCCCCATTATTCACTTATTTCCTTCTAGAGTTACCTATAGCCTACATTGTTGGAAACCCTTCCAGCTCACCATCATTGTACACGGTGCCCTCAGAGTTTTTCTCATAAAAGACACCATGGGGTTGTATGCTGAATGGCTGGGAGGCACGGTTATAGAAGACCACCTGGATGGTGTCACCCACTTCAGCCCTTATCACTGGTCCTAGAAAATTGGAAAGTGAGACTATGAGAATGAAAACAGATGACGAATAAAAACAAAAGAATAGGAGAAAAAATATAACTGAATATACACAAAATAGAGAATACTTATCTTTAAAATAATCTATTCTAAGAATCATGTTATTTATAATAATAAAGGCACTATTAAATTTACTGTCTCTTGTAATCCTCAAATATTACTCTAAGGTATACACAGGAGGAGTTATTGCCTCCATTATACAGATGAAATAACTTCAGAGAAGAAGGATTGACCTACAAAAGTACAAGTAACAATTACAGAGCCAAAACCTAAGATCATGACTTTCTTTTATACCCCAGTCAGATCTATTTCAATTACTCTTAAATTTGTTTCCTGTTCTCCCATAGTTACATTTTCTAGCAGGTTTCATCTAAGATCAAAGCTCACCAAAATCTTAACAAAGTTATAATTGAAGAGAATATTGGATGTGAACTAGATTAGTAGTCTAAGCAGAACTTCGGAGCTTCAGTGTGACTTGAGTCACTTTCGAAGCTACCAACACATCAGCCTGACTGCTTATACTGACTCTACTCCCAGGTTAAACCTTCTAGATTGGCTTCCTAGCTCAATTTCCAAATGGTCTTCATTATTGAACAACTTGGTATACATTACTGAACACAGAACACCAGCCAACAAAAATGAACACTTCTCTTTTCTAGGAATGATATTTTTCCTCATATTTCTAACAATGTTTCCTATACAGAATCAGTTGCACAGAAATATCCCTGGAATATTATATTATTTCCAAAGCTTTCTCCCACCTGATCTATAACATTTCTTGGTTTTGTGAAGTGATTAAACTACACCTAGTCTTCTATTGTATTAATGCTCTGCTTTAGACCTTCTAAATATAGTTTTCAATACCATACAAGCTTAGTTCTATATCTCTAATAATAGTGAACATGTCTATATGTTTTGGTGATATATTTCTGGCTCTAGACTGTCAAGATTCTGGCTGATCTTACTGACTTCTAATAGATCATCAACAATACCTCTTCAGAGGCAACTCACAAACTGTAATCTGTATGATAATGGTAATAGGAGGCATTACCAAAATATTTTAATAGTGCAAGTTTGAGAACTGATATATAATCTTCATTTCAGCTTGAACTTCCACCATAAACAAAAATAAACATAAGGTTCTCAAAAGTCTTATAGCAAAATACTATTTGACTATGCTTAACTTATTGATTTTTAAACACACTCAGACCTGGGTCGCTTTTTTTTTTTTTTGGTTTTTCGAGACAGGGTTTCTCTGTGTAGTTCTGGCTGTCCTGGAACTCGCTCTGTAGACCAGGCTGGCCTTGAACTCAGAAATCCTCCTGCCTCTGCCTCCCAAGTGCTGGGATTAAAGGCGTGTGCCACCATGCCCAGCTCTGGGTCGCATTTTACAAACACTAATTTCTTGGGACTGAACTTGGGACATCCATTTACACAGACTTCTCTTGACTCACCACCAGACTCAAGTAAAATTCTTCTCACTTCTTTCTCTCTAATTCGTGAAATTTAAGTTAAGGATTCCTCACCCAGTATTCCAAGATGTGTTTCTTCTTCCTGATGTACCCTTTCCTGGAATGTCTCATCTTGAAAGGCTTCATATCGAACTTTCCAGTAAGTACCTCCAATTCGACTAGAGCTCTTCTGGAAGTACTTATCTGGGCCACTGACAAGTAAGAGGGTAAATGTTATATGATTACATTGAGTATCAAATAGACACCCACCTTACCCTTTATCACACAGACTTCTAGATCTTGATGGGTGACCTAGATTAATTCACAACATGAAGATACCTTCTCTCGTTTATATACTATTAAATGGTATACCAAAGGTCTTCTGTGTCAAAATTCACTTGCTCACTTATGAAGAAGCCTCCAGAACACACTAGCACTTTCTATCTAGACAGTCTCCAGAAACTGGGCATTAGATGGGTATTGGTAACTTTTATCCCTGTAGTAACTTCGAAGTAATTTTACATGATTAGTGTAATTTTTTTTCAGAGATTCAGCAGTACTTGAATATCTTTGCTGGAATACTGGTTCTTTTCTCCTTCCACATAGGTGGACCCTCTCTGGTACTGACCCAAAGAAATAGCCAGCTCCAGCAACTAATATCCATTTACATGTCTCTCCTAGTAATCATGATCACTTGCTCCATAGTTACATGTCTGTGTTTGTTGACATATTTATTTTGCTCCTAAGAGGTCTAAATTTTGTTATCTGCTCCTAAGAGGTCTACAAGTTTGTTATCTCCCTGAACAGTTAGCAAAGAACCCCCATTGTCCTTATCTTGTAATGGATAAAGTCTCTGAAGAATGTCATCACTGGAACTTAGGCCTCTAGACACTTAACTTTGGTTTGGCAGGAATATGGTCAAAATATCTTTTATATCCTAGATCTTAAAAGCACAAAACAACAAAAACCCTAATATAATTTGCACGTCTTGAGCAGGCAGCTGGAAGATGCAGTAGGATCTAGCCTCCTCAGCACCAGACAATCTCTCAAGAACTTCTCTATGCCCCAGCACACCCTGCCATCACAAGGCCATCTTTATCTCAAGTACACCTGAAATTTCTCTATATAAAAGAAGGGAATTTCTCTCTATAAGATACATATTATTAGTAAATTGCCAAATGTTCTTTAAGCTCACTGAGAAACTGACTCTGAAGGTGGTGGGGCTTTTCCCTCCCCTTTCAGATACAAGCCTGTTTGTCTTAAAAGTATTTTCCAAGAACACTTGTCCAGGGACAGGCTGGTCCCCTAGCCCTATGAGAAAATTAAATAAGAACAGCAAAACCTGACATGAGTAAAAATACCATGCTCTTGAGAATAACAAGAGGGCAAGTTGTTAGGATAAAAACATTGTGTCCTTGAAAACAGCTATGAGATTAATCATTCTCAACTACCTTCCCAAAGCAAAAGATTCAGCTACTGCTTATCCTATGACATAAAAATATAATGTGGTATAAAAACTATGAACAACTAATCAAAAGTCTCACTAAAGATAATACATTTTACCTGGTGACTCTCTTAACTGGCCAGAGAATCTAGCTGACTGTTTTGGTTCCTGGGTTGCCCAGTTAGTTTCTGCTCAATGATAAAAATGTCTGATCTGATGGTGTACCATCCCTCTTCTACTTGCTATTTCATTCTTTATTCCTAGTTGCTGTACACTTAAAAAAAGCCATTCATTCACAAACAAATGCACAGCTATCATGAACCATTCTCCATATGGAGAACTCTCCCTAGGCACTGGACAGATGTTAAGCAATCTTAAAATCTGTTTGCTTGTTTGTTTGTTTGTTTAAATAAAACCTACCACTATTTAAAGAAAAAAACACTATAAAATTTTCTGTTCAAAATTTGTAGTTCTTTAACACCAAAACCAGTTAAAGGTGAAACACACAAAAAGAAAATATATATTATAGAGCAATCGTGTTGATAGACATAGGCACTGCATTTTGTAATAAAATACTCACAAATGAAATTCAATAATACACCAGATATGTTATTACCATGATCAACTAGACTTTATTCCAGAAATGCAGTGGTGCTTCAACACATGCAAATTAACACATAAAAATCAGTAGTCTACCTATATATCAACAGTGAACATGCTGAGAAAGAAATCAAGAAAGCAATCCCATTCAAAATTGCCTCCAAAATTACTTTGGAATAAATGTAACCAAGGAATCAAACAACCTCTACAATGCAAACTTTTCAACACTCAAGAAAGAAATTGAATAGTACTCCCAAAGATGAAAGGAACTCACTCATCAACAGGAAGAATTAATATTGCGAAATGGGACTATGCTACCAAAAGCAACCTATATATTCAACACAATATCCATCCAAATTTTGTTACCCTGCACAGAAACAGGAAAATATATCAAAATTCAAAAAATCCAAGATCAACAATGAAATTCTGAACACATACACATAATGCAGAAGTATCAGAATAACTGATTTCAAATTGCTTTACAAACTTATAGTAATTATTAAAGGAAAAGCATGGATTTTAAAGAACAAGGATAGGCACATGGAAGGAATTGGAGGGAGGAAAGAGAAGAGGAAAATGATGTAATTATAAAAGTAAATTTAAAAGTTTTTTAAAAGTAACAGTACAATCATTTAAAAAAAAAAAAAACAGGAACAGAATACTCCAAAAAATACAGACATGTAGATAACTAGAACAGAATCAAAATCCACATACAAGCCCACCCACTCAGTTACAGCCCCTTGAGATTTTATAAAGATGTCAAAAATACATGGTGGAGAAAAGACAGACTTTTCAACAAATAATGCTAGCAAAATTGGATATCCACATGGAGAAGATAAAATTAGGTTTCTGTATTTCAACCTGCACAAAATCAACTCCAAACGGAACAAAGAGCTTAATGTAAGACACGAAATTTCTGAAACTGCTAGAGGGTAAAGAAAGGAAAATATTAAAATCATATATCCATAGATAATGTCTTTCTGAAAACTAGTCATTCAGAATACAAAGGCTGACACTGAGAAATAGAAACATGAAATTTAAAAACTTCTATACAGCAACAGAAACAGATAAGTACTTGTAGATAAACCCCCACATGATGACATTTCACAAAGAATTAATAGATAGAATGAACAAAAAACACATAAAGAATAAAACCTAAAACAACCCAATCAATAAAAAAATTAATAGAAAAAATTCTCTCAAAAAACTAACTCTTTAATATGTGTGGTGTATTGTATGTGCATGTAATGCATATAAGTATGTGCGTACATATGCCCATATGTATACACATAGAGTCCAGAGAGGGACAGTGGCTTCCTCTTTTGCCATCTCAAGCCATGGCCTTGAGATAGCATTTTTCCCCTTCATAAGGATAGATGACTTTGGGATCCATCTGTCCCTATTCCCCATTGTTAGGGTTTATAAGCACAAATAGATGCTGGCGATTCAAACTCTGATCCTCATGCTTGAAGAGCAAATATAATTCCCAACTGAGCCATATACCTGGCCCCCAAACAGGTTTCAAATCATGAAATGCAAATGGCCAATAAACACATATAATAAATACACTCTTCCTCACCAGTCATCCCAGAAATACAATTCAAAACATCACTAAGTTTCCATCTTAACTCCAGTAGAATATCAATCCTCAAGACAAGAAACAGCAGCAAATGTTAATTCAGGGGTGAAACACAAGGGAACATTTATATACTGTAGGTTGTAATGTAAACCAGTCTATCCAGTATGGAAATCAGTAAAGAGGTTTCTCAAAAGGAAAAGAAAACAACACCTAGAAATAGATCTATCATATAACTAGCTGGACCAAAGGAGCACAAATCAACATGTCACAGACACTTGCTCATCAGTGTTTACTGAATAACTATAAAACCAATTTATGTGCCCAACAATACAGGAATGGTAAGGAAAATTTGGTATGTGTACACAGTGTAATATTTACAGACACAATCAAGAATGAAGTTACACTAATTACAGAAGAATGGGTACAACTAGAGAGAATCAAATACTAATTAAATTAAACTGGTTTCAGAACAATATATATTGTATATTTTCTATCCTCTTTGATTTCTACATTTTAAAGCCAGAAAAATCATGTACATATATAGGACAGAAAAATAGAATACAAAATAAATGGAATTAACTGTTCATGGAAATAAAGAAAACTAATGGAAGAGGAAAGAACTGATAATAAGGAAGTTAGGGGGAAACAAGGTGGGAGTCATACACATAGCATACAGTATGTATACCTGTAAGAAAAAATTAAAAAGTAAAATATAAAAGTCACTGATATTATTGGCAATAAACACTATAAATTTATTGTGTAATCCCTTCTGATATTCATTTTCCAGGAAACAAGCAAAAACATTGAGAATGAACCAATCTGACTTTCATTTTTTATTAGATATTTTCTTTATATACATTTCAAATGCTATCCCGAAAGTTCCCTATACCCCCCCCCTCCACCCTGCTCCCCTACCCACCCACTTCCACTTCTTGGCCTTGGCAAGCCCTTATATAGGGGCATATAAACTTTGCAATACCCAGGGCCCTCTCTTCCCAGTGATGGCCAACTAGGTCATCTTCTGCTACATATGCAGATAGAGATATGAGCTCTGGGGGTACTGGTTAGTTCATATTGCTGTTCCACCTATAGGGTTGCAGACCCCTTCAGCTGCTTGGGTACTTTCTCTAGCTTCTCCATTGGGGGCCCTGTGTTCCATCTTATAGATGACTGTGAGTATCCAATTCTGTATTTGCCAGGCACTGGCATAGCCTCATATAAGAGGGCTATAACAGGGTCCCTTCAGCAAAATCTTTCTGGCATTGTGCAATAGTGTCTGGGTTTGGTGGCTGATTATGGGATGGATCCCTGGGTGGGGTAGTCTCAGGATAGTCCATCCTTTTGTCTTAGCTCCAAACTTTGTCTCTGTAACTCCTTTCGTGGGTATTTTGTTCCCTATTCTAAGGAGGAATGAAGTATCCACCCATTGGTCTTCCCTCTTCTTGATTGTCCTGTGTCTTGCAAATTGTATCTTGGTTGTTCTATGTTTCTGAGCTATCAGTGAGTGCATATCTAATGACTTCTTTTGTGATTGGGTTACCTCACTAAGGATGGTATCCTCCAGATACACCCATTTGTCCAAAAAATTTCATAAATCCATTGTTTTTAATTGCTGAGTAGTAATCCATTGTGTAAATGTACCACATTTTGTGTATCCATTCTTCTGTTGAGGGACATCCGTGTTCTTTGCAGCTTCTGGCTATTATAAATAAGGCTGCTATGGACATAGTGGAGCATGTGTTCTTATTACAAGTTGGAACATCTTCTGGGTATATGCCCAGGAGAGGTATTGCTGGATCTTCCAGTAGACAGCATTTTCAACAAATGGTGCTGGCACAACTGGTGGTTATCATGTAGAAGAATGCGAATTGATCCATTCTTATCTCCTTGTACAAAGCTCAAGTCTAAGTGGATCAAAGACCTCCACATAATACCAGAGACACTGAAATTAATAGAGGAGAAAGTAGGGAAAAGCCTCAAAGATATGGGCACAGGGGAAATTTTCCTAAACAGAACAACAATGGCTTGAGCTGTAAGATCAAGAATTGACAAATGGGACCTGATAAAATTGCAAAACTTCTGTAAGGCAAAAGACACTGTCAATAAGACAAAAAGGCCACCAACAGATTGGGAAAGGATTTTTACCTATCCTAAATCTGATAGGGGATTAATATCCAATATATACAAAGAGCTCAAGAAGGTGGACTCCAGAAATTCAAATAACCCCATTAAAAAATAGGGTTCAGAACTAAACAAAGAATTCTCACCTGAGGAATACAGAATGGCTGAGAAGCACCTGAAAAAATGTTCAACATCCTTAATCATCAGGGAAATGAAAATCAAAACAACCCTGAGATTCCACCTCACACCAGTCAGAATGGCTAAGATCAAAAATTCAGGTGACAGCAGATGCTGGCGAGGATGTGGAGAAAGAGGAACACTCCTCCATTGTTGGTGGGATTGCAAGCTTGTACAACCCCTCTAGACGTCAGTCTGGAGATTCCTCAGAAAATTGGACACAATCTGACTTTCTAATTAGCAATCATTAAACACCTTTGCTGCCTGGGCTGCCATAAGAAAAAGGAGTGCCAATCTAGTATCCAGCCAGACTATACTTGTACCAGCACCATCTATGCGTGCCTAGAGACACAAAGATTACAACCGATTCTTCTGGCTCCTAGAGGTACAGTTCTAGCCAAGACTATCTGAAATAGTTTGTTCCAGATGTTTTGCAATCAGAAGTCTTAGAAAACCATTTCCACTGTAGTCAAACAGTGTCCCTTTCCATGGGTGGATAGTACTAAGACTGATCTTAAACATAGCCCAAATGACTGGAGTTGTTGTAAAATGAAGTTATGATTGCCAAAAAGAAAAAAAAATGGCTATGGTTGGTCCAAATGCACCTCCTCAGACTATATAATCAGGCAGCCTAGACTTACTTAAAAAGTCAGCTGCAAGTCACCATACTCTTCTTCCTCTCCTGCACTGCAGCTTTAGCTCCAAGCAAACATTTCTCTCAAGTGGTATTTTTGACTGGTTTGTTGTGTGGTTCAGAGGTGGTAACATAAAGAACTGGCAGTGGTACTATTAGTCTAAACTAATAAGTGTGTCTTCCTTGAGATAAGCATTGATACCATAGGCCTTGTGCACAGCCTGGTTGGTAGTTGAACAAGTTTCTGCCTTTGACAATAACTTGATCAGTGCTTGAGAGATGAATAATCTACACAGGTACACCTTGAATACAGTACTGCCCAGTGCCACCCACAGACACTGTACAAACCTAACACTGTTCATCACCACCTTTCCTCCCTGTGTTGCTTCTGATCCCTGATACTGGGTTCCTCCTGAACAGCCCAGTATGTATTTCTAAGCACCAAGCTTCCAAGTACTAAATAGTGTTGCTTTCATTGCTGCTTGATAACAGCATTGAAGGCATTCCCAGAAGCTGTTGCCATATTTCTAGATGGCGTTCCAAACAGACCTGTTTGCAACCAGTACCTAGTTTGAGATCCCAGGGCCAGGATTCCCAATAGAGAACACAGATAACTGAGTAAGTAGGATTTGTGGAAGCCTTATACCTGCACTGTAGCAGTGTTGCAGTGCCCAAAGGCCTGAATTTTTTTTTCTTTCTTTTTTTTTTTTTTTTTTTTTTTTTTTTTACCTAGCAGTGCCAACATCACAAATGCAGAATATCTGATGGTTCCAGTCAGGGTCCCATACATCAGCACAAATCATCAGGGCTCTGTTTTCAGTAAGAAGAGATACCCTATTCTTAAATAATCCATACCATGCCTTATGTCTAGTCTCTGAAAAGCACTGACTCACAAGCAGCATCAGGTGCCTCCTGTGCTCCAGCATATAGAGATTGATAGCACAAGTTTTTGCAGAGAACAATGACAGCTAAAGAAGCCACTGAATGATTTGAAAGTCAGTTCAGAAAGAAGACATGAAAATAGGAGTAGAAAGACTGAGAGAGTGGTCTGAAAGAAGCCACAAGAAAGAACCAATAGAGTCTCTAGTTAGCAACCGAGTTCCAAAGAACTCCCAAATTTTTAGAATCAAGAGTCTCAGATTCTGGACCAATATAAATAAAATTAGCTGTTGTTAAAAGCCAAAAATCTGTATACTCTGTGCTTCGAAGTGTTCCAGTGTCTAAAGCCAGTTTAAGGATTGCAATATAAGAAGGTGATACTTCTGTTACTTCTATTTGTCTGTTACCATCACTTGCTGCTGTCAAACATCAAATGAAACCAAAGCTGCCTACCCATGATTTCTATGCAGGTAGAGTGAATGAATCTCAAGCCAGGCACTGCAGTCCACCTTCCAGTCAACCCAGACCAATCTGTTCAATACTCCCTGGCATCTGTTCTAAATCATCCACGTATCTTTCCCATGTTTTGCCCCAGTCATCTACCAAATGCCACCTGTGAAAGAACTGGAATTGCCAATGACCCAATGAGTTGGAGACCAGGTCTAGCAACCAAGTAAAGAACTAACCTTCTGCTTTAACGTCTGTAAATATGGTTCATGTATAAAGGAAAGGATTCTGGAGAAGGTTCTACAAAAGGATGGAAATGGACTCACCACAAGCAGTCTCTCTTCCCATAAATTTCTCAAAGTGTTTCTTTTTAATACCCATGCTTAGATTAAAAGAAGAAAAGAAGGAGAAAAGCAAATAATTTATTGAAAATAAAAGTCTCCTTTTTCATTTCTGATTTTGTTAATTAGGATGCTTTCCCTGTGCCCTCTAGTGAGTCTGGCTAAGGGTTTATCTATCTTGTTGATTTTCTCAAAGAACCAGCTCCTTGATTGGTTGATTCTTTGAATAGTTTTTCTTGTTTCCACTTGGTTGATTTCACCCCTGAGTTTGATTATTTCCTGCCGTCTACTCCTCTTGGGTGAATTTGCTTCCTTTTGTTCTAGTGCTTTTAGGTGTGTTGTCAAGCTGCTAATGTGTGCTCTCTCTAGTTTCCTTTTGGAGGCACTCAGAGCTATGAGTTTTCCTCTTAGAAATGCTTTCATTGCGTCCCATAAGTTTGGGTATGTTGTGGCTTCATTTTCATTGAACTCTAAAAAGTCCTTAATTTCTTTCTTTATTCCTTCCTTGACCAAGGTATCATTGAGAAGAGTGTTGTTCTGTTTCCACGTGAAGGTTGGCTTTCTATTATTTATTTTGTTATTGAAGATCAGCCTTAGTCCATGGTGATCTGATAGGATGCATGGGACAATTTCAATATTTTTATATCTGTTGAGGCCTGCTTTGTGACCAATTATGTGGTCAATTTTGGAGAAGGTACCATGAGGTGCTGAGAAGAAGGTATATCCTTTTGTTTTAGGATAGAATGTTCTGTAGATATCTGCCAGATCCATTTGATTCATAATTTCTCTTAGTTTCACTGTGTCCCTGTTTAGTTTCTGTTTCCATGATCTGTCCATTGGTGAAAGTGGTGTGTTGTAGTCTCCCACTATTATTGTATGAGGTGCAATGTGTGCTTTGAGCTTTACTAAAGTTTCTTTAATGAATGTGGCTGCCTTTGTATTTGGAGCATAGATATTCAGGATTGATAGTTCCTCTTGGAGGATTTTACCTTTGATGAGTATGAAGTGTCCCTCCCTGTCTTTTTTAATGACTTTGGGTTGGAAGTCAATCTTATCAGATATTAGAATGGCTACTCCAGCTTGTTTCTTCATGCCATTTGCTTGGAAAATCGTTTTCCAGCCTTTCATTCTGAGGTAGTGTCTATCCTTTTCTCTGAGATGAGTTTCCTGTAAGCAGCAAAATGTTGGGTCTTGTTTGTGTAGCCAGTTTGTTAGTCTATGTCTTTTTATCGGGGAGTTGAGTCCATTGATATTAAGAGATATTAAGGAAAAGTAATTGTTGTTTCCTGTTATTTTTGTTGTTAAAGTTGGCATTTTGTTCTTGTGGCTGTCTTCTTTTAGGTTTGTTGAGGGATTACCTTCTTGTTGTTTCTAGGGTGTGGTTCCTGTCCTTGTATTGGTTTTTTTCTGTTATTATCCTTTGAAGGGCTGGATTCGTGGAGAGATAATGTGTGAATTTGGTTTTGTCGTGGAATACTTTGGTTTCTCCATCTATGTTAATTGAGAGTTTGGCTGGGTATAGTAGCCTGGGCTGGAATTTGTGTTCTTTTAGTGTCTGTATAACATCCGTCCAGGATCTTCTGGCTTTCATAGTCTCTGGTGAAAAATCTGGTGTAATTCTGATAGGCTTGCCTTTATATGTTACTTGGCCTTTTTCTCTTACTGCTTTTAGTATTCTATCTTTATTTAGAGCATTTGTTGCTCTGATTATTATGTGTCAGGAGGTATTTCTTTTCTGGTCCAGTCTATTTGGAGTTCTGTAGGCTTCTTGTATGTTCATGGGCATCTCTTTCTTTAGATTTGGGAAGTTTTCTTCTATAATTTTGTTGAAGATGTTTGCTGGTCCTTTGAGTTGAAAATCTTCATTCTCATCCACTCCTATTATCCATAGGTTTGGTTTTCTCATTGTGTCCTGTATTTCTTGGATGTTTTGAGTTAGGATCTTTTTGCATTTTACATTTTCCTTGATTGTTGTGCCGATGTTCTCTATGGAATCTTCTGCACCTGAGATTCTCTCTTCCATCTCTTGTATTCTGTTGCTGATGCTCGTATCTATGGTTCCAGATTTCTTTCCTAGGGCTTCTATCTCCAGTGTTGCCTCATTTTGGGTTTTCTTTATTGTGTCTACTTCCCTTTTTAGGTCTAGTATGGTTTTGTTCATTTCCATCATCTGTTTGGATGTGTTTTCCTGTTTTTCTGTAAGGACTTCTACCTGTTTGATTATGTTATCGTGTTTTTCTTTAAGGATTTGTAACTCTTTAGCAGTGTTCTCCTGCAATTCTTTAAGGGATTTTTGTGCTTCCTCTTTATTGTCTTCTGCCTGTTTAGCAGTGTTCTCCTGAATTTCTTTAAGTGTGTTATTAAAGTCCTTCTTGAAGTCCTCTATCATCATCAGGAGATATGCTTTTAAATCCGTGTCTAGCTTTTCCGGTGTGTTGGGGTGCCCTGGACTGGGCAAAGTGGGGGTGCTGGGTTCTGATGATGGTGAGTGGTCTTGGTTTCTGTTAGTAAGATTATTACGTTTACCTTTCGCCATCTGGTAATCTCTGGGGTTAGTTGTTATCGTTGTCACTGTTTAAAGATTGGAGCAGAAGCTGTGTTCCACTCACCAGCAGTCTCTAAATCCTGCGGCGGGGGTCATGGGTAGCTGACTGTACCCAGGTGCTGGTCCAGCCGGAAGAGGCCTGTGGTCCTACTCAGGCCGTTTTTCTGCTTCCTTAACTAATGCAGTCTCTGGTCCCGCGTGCAATTGGATTGGAGCAGAAGCTGTGTTCCACTCTCCAGAAGTCTTAAGATCCTGTGGTGGGTGTTGTGGGTAGCTGGTGTAAAAATGGCTATCTTGCCAAAAGCAATCTACAGATTCAATGCAATCCCCATCAAAATTCCAACTCAATTCTTCAACGAATTAGAAAGTGCAATCTGCAAATTCATCTGGAATAACAAATAACCTAGGATAGCAAAAACTCTTCTCAAGGATAAAAGAACCTCTGGTGGAATCACCATGCCAGACCTAAAGCTTTACTACAGAGCAATTGTGATAAAAACTGCGTGGTACTGGTATAGTGACAGACAAATAGACCAATGGAATAGAATTGAAGACCCATTAATGAACCCACACACCTATGGTCACTTGATCTTCGACAAGGGAGCTAAAAACATCCAGTGGAAGAAAGACAGCATTTTCAACAAATGGTGCTGGCACAACTGGTTGTTAACACGTAGAAGAATGCGAATTGATCCATTCCTATCTCCTTGTACTAAGGTCAAGTCTAAGTGGATCAAGGAACTTCACATAAAACCAGAGACACTGAAACTTATAGAGGAGAAAGTGGGGAAAAGCCTTGAAGATATGGGCACAGAGGAAAAATTCCTGAATAGAACAGTAATGGCTCGTGCTGTAAGATCGAGAATTGACAAGTGGGACCTCATGAAACTACAAAGCTTCTGCAAGGCTAAAGACACCATCAATAAGACAAAAAAACCACCAACAGATTGGGAAAGGATCTTCACCTATCCTAAATCAGATAAGGGACTAATATCCAATATATATAAAGAACTCAAGAAGGTGGACTCCAGAAAGTCAAATAACCCCATTAAAAAATGGGGCTCAGAACTGAACAAAGAATTCTCACCTGAGGAATACCGAATGGCAGAGAAACACCTGAAAAAATGTTCAACATCCTTAATCATCAGGGAAATGCAAATCAAAACAACCCTGAGATTCCACCTCACACCAGTCAGAATGGCTAAGATCAAAAATTCAGGTGACAGCAGATGCTGGCGAGGATGTGGAGAAAGAGGAACACTCCTCCATTGTTGGTAGGATTGCAAGCTTGTACAACCACTCTGGAAATCAGTCTGGCGGTTCCTCAGAAAATTGGACATAGTACTACCGGAGGATCCAGCAATACCTCTCCTGGGCATATATCCAGAAGATGTCCCAACCGGTAAAAAGGACCCATGCTCCACTATGTTCATAGCAGCCCTATTTATAATAGCCAGAAGCTGGAAAGAACCCAGATGTCCCTCAACAGAGGAATGGATACAGAAATTATGGTACATTTACACAATGGAGTACTACTCAGCTATTAAAAAGAATGAATTTATGAAATTCCTAGCCAAATGGATGGACCTGGAGGGCATCATCTTGAGTGAAGTAACACAATCACAAAAGAACTCACACAATATGTATTCACTGATAAGTGGATATTAGCCCAAAACTTAGGATACCCAAGATATAAGATACAATTTGCTAAACGCATGAAACTCAAGAAGAATGAAGACCAAAGTGTGGACACTGTGCACCTTCTTAGAATTGGGAACAAAACACCCAGGGAAGGAGTTACAGAGACAAAGTTCGTAGCTGTGATGAAAGGATGGACCATTTAGAGACTGCTGTATCCAGGGATCCGTCCCATAATCAGCTTCTAAACGCTGACACCATTGCATACACTAGCAAGATTTTGCTGAAAGGACCCAAATATAGCTGTCTCTTGTGAGACGATGCTGGGGCCTAGCAAACACAGGAGTGGATGTTCACAGTCAGCTATTGGATGTATCACAGGGCTCCCAATGGAGAAGCTAGAGAAAGTACCCAAGGAGCTAAAGGGATCTGCAACCCTATTGTTGGAACAACATGATGTACTAACCAGAACCCTGGAGCTCTTGTCTCTAGCTGCATATGTTTCAAAAGATGGCCTAGTCGGCCATCAATGGAAAGAGAGGCCCATTGGACTTGCAAACTTTATATGCCCCAATATAGGGGAATGCCAGGGCCAAAAGAATGGGAATGGGTGGGTAGGGAAGTGGGGGGCGCTATGGGGGACTTTTGGGATAGTATTGGAAATGTAATTGAGGAAAATATGTAATAAAAATATTAAAAAAAAAAGAAAAAGAAAATAAAAGTCATTTCAATTGATGACACCCTTCTAAATGTGGCCATGTTTTTCAGTGAGAAAAACTTCAATTCTATTTAAAACATTAATTGAGGATATGACATAACCAGGCACAAGGCTGGTTACATACTACAAACAAGAGAGCTACAGGAAGTTGGTTAATAATAGTAATTGCATCTAGGCAAAATTGTGATCACCAAAGTAGATATTTCAAGGAGTTTGAGTAGGTGTAGGGACAGGAGCCTTCTCTCTCTTACCTTCCTGGCTCTCTCAAACTCTTCCCAGTTCTGCCATCATACCCTATTGGACCATAGTCCCATTGAATCTCATGGGCCTCAATGAAGTACTGACGAACTTTGCCAGTGAGCTGGTCCACAGGTGGGTCCATGGAGCAAGAGTCAACTTTGTAGAAGGCCTGCATGCCACCTGGAAAGAAAAAACACACATAGTTTCCCTGTCTACTGGTAAGATTCCTACTTAGGGTATATACTCTTCTTTTCTTTGTTGTCTCCTTTCATCCTCCTCTAGTCTTCTTACCTCTATTCCCAAATGTGCCACTTTTCCTGACTCTTTAAGATCCTGGCTAATAGAAAGAGTGAGCCCAGGCAGTCACTAACACATATACTAGATCTTATTCATGTATTTGCAAAACATCTATACAGCAGCACCATCATAGAAACTTGCATCAGGAGATCTAAGTTTAAGCCAAATATGTATTAATACCTATAAGACCTTAGGTAAGGTCTCAGTCTGCGCACGTATCTTTTCTAAATGAAGACAATGAGGATGTCTACTCCAGGAGGAATGCACATCAAGTCTAAAAGAAGGCTACATTGCCTATAAACTGGAAAGCAAGGAAAATAATAAGCATACATGGAGATGAATCTTTATATCTGTAATTGTCAGAAAATTTAGTTTGTAGGTATTCTCCAAATATGGATAATAGTACTTTGAAGCATAATAATAACAGATTTCACTTATCTGTATTTCCTTAACAATATATGTATGCTGTTCGACTTCATTAATGGCTTTTGTCTCAATAACACCTAAGGAGACTATTCCACCCATATTAGAAGCCTAAAGCATAAGGAAGAAGTAGCAACACTGATTTTTTATTTTGTTTATTTTATTTTACTTTAAGGGGTATTCATTTCTTTTTCTTTCTTTCTTTTTTGTTTTGTTTTGTTTCCAGATAGGGTTTCTCTGTGTAGCCCTGGCTGTCCTGGAACTCACTCTGTAGACCAGGCTGGCCTCGAACTCAGAAATCTGCCTGCCTCTGCCTCCCGAGAGCTGGGATTAAAGGTGTGCACCACCACTGCCTGGCAGAGTATTCATTTCTGATGAACACATATATCAAGTATTGTGCTACATTCTATCTTCATTTAAATTTTGAACTACCTATGAAAAACACTTTTACTGCTCTACTCGAAGATGAAAAAAAAATAAAAATCAGAGAAGTTAGGTAACATTCCCAAAATTATGTGTCTATAATTGGCAGAAAGCATTATACTTAAGAACCTACCTTTTAATTACAGAAGCCAAGTGCTCATTTCTTTTTCTGGACACATTACTCCCTTAGAAATTTTAACTTAATATTTCTGAAATTTCAGTAAAACTTTATGAGGTAAAAATCATTACTGCCCTCCTCAAGACTTACCAAAGATGTTGAGCAAGTGGAAAAAACAAACAAACAAAAAAAAAAACAAAACAGGATATGAAATCATGATGTCTTGATTCCAATGCTCTTGCTTGTTCTACTATTACATCATATCCCTAACCCCAGTAAATATCTGAGCCCTTTCCCCAAGCACCTATGATGCCCAGGGCAGACTTCAGTCACTGAAGCATGTATATCAAACCAGCCACCCAAGATTTATTGTACTACCAATATATATGTATGTATGTGCAACGATAGATAGATAGATAGATAGATAGATAGATAGATAGATAGATAGATAGATAGATAGATAGATAGATCATATATATCTCCCAACCTGTTCTCACCCACTTTTGCATAGTCACATGAGACTTTCCCAATACTCTCATAATTCATAATGTTCAAGTAATTCTTGAAAGTATGAACTAAGATATCTATGGACTATTTAGATGAGGAATAAAATTAGAAAGAAACTTGCCCAAAGGTGTTTAGTGAATATTTCATTAAACCTCAAACCTCAAAATCACTTATTTATTGTTCTTTCCACTTCCTTTTACATTTATCCTTTGTGAGGATGCCCCTCAAGATACTATGGCATTACTGAAACTACTTTCTTCCTCCAAAGTCTTCCAGACCAACTGCTACCATGTCCTTGCCATGGGGTCACTACTCTCCCACACTACACCATAATTTCCTTATTCTCCTTTCAATCCATATTCAACTATTTAACATAGTCAAGTTTAAAACTCTGCCTATTTGTTCCTATGTAATTTTATGTTAAATTTTATCAGGAAGATTAAGCCTATTTTTTTCTAAATTTATCCAGCATATTAATGGCAGAGGCAAGAAATAACCTACATATCTGACTTCAATTTAGTTATTTACTCAAAGAATCCTAGAAGACCTATTAGATAGATGGCTCCACACTAGAAGCCCTGCTTCCTATTGACCATTAATGACATTTTCCTCATATATTCCAAGAGTGAAAATGTTAAACCTTACTTCTCAAGTGGCTGTTCACTTCACAGCTAATTAGCCAGGTTCCAGACTTCTGGGGCACCATCTCAGCAGTCACAAAGGTAGCTGGAAAAATGTTTGCAACATCAGTGTGGTGTCCACGGATACTCAGCATCTGTCCATGGAAGAAAACTGTGTGGACATCTATTTCATTGCCCATGCCAAACAAGTGCCAGGCCACATGCTTCTGTGCACACATGCTCAAATCTGGTAAGTTCCCAAAGACAAACCCATTGATTGCTGCAGAAAAACAAAATCAGAAATTAGGATGCAACAGATTAATGGGAAAAGCCTTACCATCAGACAATAAGAGTAGAACATTCAAATGAAGTTTTAAAGAGCACACTGCACTGAACATATGCCTTAGTTCATTTAAAGGTTACAAATGATTGAAATGAATAGGCAAATAATCGTTGATTGTATTTAGAAAATTGAGAAAACTAAGGCATAAGAAGTAAATTTCCTTCTAAGTTATTTCTATCCAAGAACTCCACATTTATTAGGCAATAAAAATCCATATTCCAAATCCAGCCATTAGAGGACATCATGCGAGATGTTTTCCAAGCCATTCTTTTCTTTTTGGCTAGGTTCATTCTGAAATTTTCACAGTACTAGTGTTACATTACCTGACTATCATGGCTACTGTAATCCATTTTTATAAAAACCCAAGATAAATTTAAACTACATAATCTATATTTTATATCTTTCCACTGAGATTTCAGCTTTTTTTTTTAACTTTGGATGCATTCCTATAACCTAGTAAATATCTTCCTTCACTAACAAAAACAAAGGATATACATATTCCTAAAATCAATTCTCTCCTCATGACTTGGAGTGCTGTACTTTTATCTTCTTTTTTCCTTTTTTTCTTTAGGTATTTTCTTCATTTACATTTCCAATGCTATCCCAATAGTCCCCCATGCCCTCCCCCCAACTCTCCTACCCACCCACTCCCACTTCTTGGCCCTGGCCTTCCCCTGTACTGAGGCATATAAAGTTTGCAAGACCAATGGGCCTCTCTTTCCACTGATGGCCGACTAGGCCATCTTCTGATACATTCCTAGGCAAATGGATGGACCTGGAGGGCATCATCCTGAGTGAGGTAACCCAATCACAAAAGAACTCACATTATATGTACTCACTGATAAGTGGATATTAGCCCAGATACTTAGAATACCCAAGATATAAGATACAATTTGCCAAACACATGAAACTCAAGAATAATGAAGACCAAAGTGTGGACACTTTGCCCCTTCTTAGAATTGGGAACAAAACACCCATGGAAGGAGTTACAGAGACAAAGTTTGGAGCTGAGACGAAAGGATGGACCATCTAGAGACTGCCATATCCGGGGACCCATCCCATAATCAGCTTCCAAACGCTGACACCATTGCATACACTAGCAAGATTTTGTTGAAAGGACCCAGATATAGCTGTCTCTTGTGAGACTATGCCGGGGCCTAGCAAACACAGAAGTGGATGCTCACAGTCAGCTATTGATTGGATCACAGGGTCCCCAATGGAGGAGCTAGAGAAAGTACTTCTATCATTAATCAATATAATCAATTCTTTTCTAGCAAACTATCCATTGTACTCTGGATGTGCTAACTCCAAATATGGGAAACCCTACTGCATAATTTGTAGCAGAGAGACTGTATTCATGTACTTCCCAATTTAAAAAGTAGATATAAGCCAAACGTATGATATAAGGCAAATGATCAGTTTCTCCAGAAAGTAGATAATTCTGCTATCTTTCAAACTTTTAAAACCAAGGCAATATTAATTAATTAATTATACATGTGGGCAACTTATTCAGTGACTAAATATAATATATATGATTCATAATTAATAATCCTGGCTATTCTACATTATGAGAAAGATAGCCTTAATGGCAAGAGTCTACATAACTAGAGAGATCAGAAGTGAGATTGAGTTGTGCTGTTTTTTTGATTCATAATGTCATGATCCTCAGTGCTTTCAGACAAAACAGAAAATTCACGTCCTTGGTCTTTCCACCTACGTGTGGTCTTTGTGAGTATAAAAATTAATGAACACAATAAATACTAGACCAAATGGAAACTCTCCATAAGAGCCTTCATTGTCACAATGCAGCTACTTCCTCTTAGCTGACCATGCATCCTGTTGCTGTCTTGAAATGCTCCATCTTCTTTGTCCACCGAGGCAGGGTCTGAGCAGTAAGTAGCAATGTTGTCATCAAGGTGCCAGCTAAGGTTCTCATCTATCACACTGAAGAGGAGGAAGAAATTATGGTCCACATCCTTTCTCTGAGGTGGGGAATTACCATCCAGGGTCCCTGGACAAGCACAAAAAATGACCCTTGAGAATAGTCCACCAGGAATTCTCATAAGAAAAAATAGGGAGAGGAGAGGACCTTATAGATTTGACAACAGAAAATGTTTCTTATATTACGTTTCATTTTCAAGCTTGCTAGGTGAAACTATTACATAAATGGGGGGAACATGGGTCCTAGAATAATTCCCTCCCATCATCCTTGCCTGTATCTTCAATTCCTGCAATCCCTTGATCTTCAAACATGACTACTCTTTGAAGATAACCATTCTAAATCAGTCAGCTAAATCCATTCTTAAGTTCTTATCATTTACCTTACTCAAATGTGTGCTGGCTGCCATTATCACTAATTTGAATTTTGAACATGAAATAAGAAACAACAGAAAAGGAGTGGAGTTGTTTGGTGACTGGTTTTTTTTCACCCCCCTTTTTTTTCCCTTTTTTTTTTAATTACATATTTTCCTCAATTATATTTCCAATGCTATCCCAAAAGTCCCCCATAAAAGCAATGAAATAGACACAACAGTGGAAAGAGAGTTTGGCAGACTAATAAATAGGTATCACTCAGGTTGCTACTCAATATGATATTGGTTCAAATATCTCACTGCTTCCCACATATGTCCCAAATTCTATCTTATGGCTTAGTGTCTAAATAAGTACCTCTTTTACAGGTGATAAGAGGTCCAATGAGACCAGTTGCAATGTCTCGTGGAGCATCTACATGAGAGTGGTAAATCCAGGTGAGGCATGCTGGGTCTGCTTCAGTGGGTGCATGACCTTCTGGAATACTCCAGTTGTAGACATGGCTGCCCCCAGGGGGAACAGAATCATCAGCTTTCAGATACCCAGAAGAACCATCTGGGTATAGTGAGCCTACAAAATAAAAATGTACACGTCTAGTATCAGGTAGGAGGATAGCAGACTAACAAGAAGACATGAGTCAGTGAGACCACTGAGTGGGTAAAGGCACTTACTGAACAAGCCTGGTGAACTGACTTCAAACCCTAAGGTCCATTTAAAGCCAGAAGAAATCAACCATCTCCACAAAATTGTTATCAACATGTATACTGTGGAATTCACACACACATGCATATCATATACACATAAACAATAATAATAAATTACATTGGAAAATATAAAAATGTGTGAGATATGTGGGATACTTGTCAAGTCTTGAATATTATACTCTAAGGTTAAATACTACAGTGTTCCTCACTCCAGTTCTCACATCAACAATAGGCAAAAGAAACAAATCACTGTACATCATGAACCACCTCTGTATCTTATAATCATTCTGTACCCTCTTCCTCACTGATTCCTAAACCCTGGCGGATAGGATATAATATAGTTGTCTCGATTAGATCAGAGCACTCCACAGTTCCTACTTCTCTGCGTATTGATCTGTTGTAGGTCTCTGTATTGATGGCCACGTACTACTGAAAAGCCTTCTTTGTTGGCTTGAGAGATATTCCTGGGCGTCAGAAGGCAGTTGCATGCATAAATTCATAGTGGTAGAAGTGGAATGCATAAGATCCACAAAAGATCAAGCCAGGCAAAATGCAAGCATGGATGGAGTGGGGGATAATCATGAAGTTCTACTCTTATTTGAAGAGATAATGGCAAATGATGGCTTCCGGAAGAAGAAAGTCTACTTTTTTCAGAATGTAGCCTCTGTGGGGCTACTAATGCTCCAGTCAATGGCCCTCCATGTATGCACATACTGATAGCACTAAGTGAAGTACTGAGTTGACTTTAAGAAATAAAGCTCGTGTCTCTAGCTGCATATGTATCAGAAGATGGCCTAGTCGGCCATCATTGGGAAGAGAGGCCCCTTGGTCTTACGAAGTTTATATGCCTCAGTACGGGGAATGCCAGGGCCAAGAAGTGGGAGTGGGTGGGTAGGGCAGCGGGGGAGGGAGGGTCTGGGGGACTTTTGGGATAGCATTTGAAATGTAAATGAAGAAAATACCTAATTAATATATATATATATATATAAACAAATAAAAAGGAATCACCAATCTTTAAAAAAGAAAAAGAAAGAAAGAAAGAAAGAAAGAAAGAAAGAAAGAAAGAAAGAAAGAAAGAAAGGAAGGAAGGAAGGAAGGAAGGAAGGAAGGAAGGAAGGAAGAAGAAGAAAGAAAGAAAGAAAGAAAGAAAGAAAGAAAGAAAGAAAGAAAGAAAGAAAGAAAGAAAGAAAGAAAGAAAGAAAGAAAGAAAGAAAGAAAGAAAGAAAGAAAGAAAGAAAGAAAGAAAGAAAGAAAGAAAGAAAGAAAGAAAGAAAGAAAGAAAGAAAGAAAGAAAGAAAGAAAGCGCATGAAGTTGGGAAGAAGGAATAGCAGTGTGAGGATGGGGAAGGTATTAGAGGAGAGGAGATGAGTGATGAGAGATGAATTTGATAATTTACTTTTTAAAGCATAAAATTAAGTAAAATTAAAATAACTATAAGATTTCTGAGAAAAAATAGAAATCACTTGGCAGGAGCTACATTCAGAAAAAAGTCATGAGAGTACAGTTCTATTAACACTCAGAGATTGGAGGATCTCCAATTAAGATACTAGCCTGGGTATATAAGGAGACTCAGTCTGAGGGTATTGGGACTCCTTCCTTTCAAGCACTCACTTTGAAATGCATACAGCCAACAATCAGAGAGCTTTAGCTTAAAATCGACTTAATGATAAGTGGACTTACTTTCTCATTGTAGGGAAAATAAAACTGAAAGTAATTTTATTCCTTTACATTAAAAATTATCACTTCTAACAATTTTGATTCAGTAAAAAGGTTGTTTGATGGTTTGATACAGGGAACTCATTATCCTACTGCCTCTTCCTCCTAAGTGCAAAAATAACAGGTATGTATCACCAAAGTAATATTTATTTTGTTATGACTTTCAAAGTGTTATTGTTACTTATATGCTACCCTAGCATGCCACAGAACACCAAAGCTATCTGTGACATTGAATTTTGAGTAATCTCTCCCCACACTTATATTTTCTTTGTCCCAGCCTCTGATAACTGTTATTCTCAATGTCTATAATAACAACTATTTTAGATTCCATACATAATGAAATCATATGGCATCTATCTTTCTGTAGCTGGTTTACTTCACTCAACCACTCAACATGGTGCCCTTCTAGATAATTCCATATTGTCATAAAACAAAATATTTCTCTTTTTTCCTAAGGTTGAATAACATAAATATGTGTGTGTATATTTCATTGTATATGAATGCAATATATATTAATATATTATATTAATGTATATGTATGCATAATATATTAATGTGTATATGCATATTTGAATACAATATATATTGTAGTTCTGGGGATGGAACACAGTAGAGCCTTGCAAATCTATCCCCCATATCCTTTGTCTAATACACCATTTTCTTTGTCTAGTCATCTGTAGACGAACATTTAAGATGATTATATAACATGGCTATTGTGAATAGTGTTACAATAATCATGGGAGTGTGGGAATATATGTCTCTTCAACGTGTTGGTATCATTTTCTTTGGATATATACCTAGTAATGGGATTTCTGGGAGTAATACAGTTCTAGTTTTAGGAACTGCATATTGTTACCTGATGGCCATACTAATTAACCTTCCCTTCAACAGTACATATTGGTTCCTTTTCTCTGCAGCTTTATCTCAAACAAGAGCTTCTGACTTAGCAATTGAATTTTCTCACTAACTGCAATATTTGTTTTAGGCCATTGTGCCTCAAATGTTAGAAGATATTAAAGAATAAACTGAGCACCCTCTTTGAAAAAATAGACCTTCTGGAAGGCTGTGGATTCAGAATAACATTCCATTACTTTCACAGAACTTTTTTCTCAAAAGCATATTCAAATGCTCCGTAGAATAGGAATTCAAATAGTTCCTTGTAATAATAAAAAGGACTTGTGTTTTCATATTCCTCATATAGAATCTGTAGCACAGAGACATGCAATATCGTGTCCAAAGTACACAATGGATGTATTAGTACTGATATTAATACACAGCTATGTTTACTCTGAGTAAAGTTTTGTTATGGTAAATCAGTAAGTAAAAAATGTTATATAGTTTGACCATTTCCACAGAATGGGTGCTTGACTACACATAGATGAGAGGTACATAGGCAGGAAGTGCATCAAGATATATGCTTGCCCCTGATTAGATGAATGCAGGAAGTAGTCTTGTGGGTTATTTCTGTATAAGCCCCTGGCTACTGTAATTTGGGTACATACTCTACGAATCCCAGGTAAGAACCTGTCTAGTCTCCATGGTCCTGGGGAGTATTTAATAACGGAGTTGGCAAAGAAAGAAGGAAGGAAAGAGAGAAAGAGAGAAAGAGAGAAAGAAAGAAAGAAAGAAAGAAAGAAAGAAAGAAAGAAAGAAAGAAAGAAAGAAAGAAAGAAAGAAAGAAAGGAAGGAAGGAAGGAAGGAAGAGTGAATGAAAGAGAGAGAAAGAGAGAAAGGAAGGAAGAGAAAGGGAAGGGGAAAGGGAAGGGGAAAGGGAAGGGGAAAGAGAAGGGAAGGGAAGGGAAGGGAAGGGAAGGGAAGGGAAGGGAAGGGAAGGGAAGGGAAGGGAAGGGAAGGGAAGGGAAGGGAAGGGAAGGGAAGGGAAGGGAAGGGAAGGGAAGGGAAGGGAAGGGAAGGGAAGGGAAGGAAGGGAAGGGAAGGGAAGGGGAAGGGAAGGGAAGGGAAGGGAAGGGAAGGGAAGGAAGGGAAGGGAAGGGAAGGGAAGGGAAGGGAAGGGAAGGAAGGGAAGGGAAGGGAAGGGAAGGGAAGGGAAGGGAAGGGAAGGGAAGGGAAGGGAAGGGAAGGGAAGGGAAGGGAAGGGAAGGGAAGGGAAGGGAAGGGAAGGGAAGGGAAGGGAAGGGAAGGGAAGGGAAGGGAAGGGAAGGGAAGGGAAGGGAAGGGAAGGGAAGGGAAGGGAAGGAAAGGAAAGGAAAGGAAAGGAAAGGAAAGGAAAGGAAAGGAAAGGAAAGGAAAGGAAAGGAAAGGAAAGGGGAGCCATTTTGGACTGGGTATGATAGTATCCAAGCACTCAGTAGACCTAGGAAGGAAAATCATGAGTTCTAAACTATCCTCAAGAACAGAACAAGATTCTGTTCAAAAGACCAAGAAAATGGAGAAAGGGATAACTCTTGTTCCAAGCTCTTCTTTCTCAGATGGTGGTAAAGGAAAAGCAATACTTCATAGAAATAGAAGAAAGGAAAGGTAGGTAGCTTTACCTTCTGAGTCCTTCTCATAAAAAACACCATGAGGGTGAATGGTGTAAGGTCGGCTGGCAAAATTCTTCAGGTGAATCAAGATGACATCCCCCACCTCAGCCTGTAACAGTGGTCCTAGGAAGCCCAACCAGGCAGGCTTGGCTATTTCTTCAGTGTATGTGCCATCACTGTATTCCTTATAAACAGTCTTCTTGTAACTACTTCCTATCCTGTTTTTGCCAGACTTTAGGAAACTGGAAGCCACTCTGAGAAAATACAAGAAAGAATTGCAACTTTTCTACCATCTTCAAACAACTAGAATTTTCTTCCCCAGAGAATGCTAGCTAAAGAAAAAAATGGAATTAGATTGCCCTTGTGAAAATATGTGAAGTAGGAAGTTGAGGCATACAAAATTTCTGAAATATGGCCAACTTTTAACATCCAAAGAGTCACTCTTACATGGTTCAAACAAATATATACTGACAAAGAGACAACCAGCTGTATAACAACTGTTTTTAAACAGCCAACCTCTCATTCATATAACCATTAATCTCATGCTGCTATATAGAAACAGCAAAGGATCATGGTGGTCATGACTGCAGGCTTTGGAGACAGGCCATATTGGATTAAATGTCATCTGCTCCATTTTTCAGATTTTTGAAACATTGGACAAGCTGCTTTAACTTCTACATAAATAATTTCACCATCTTCCAGATAACTTCAATGTATATAATTTCACCATCTTCCAAGTGAAAGGTAATCATAGTATCTGACTTACAAAGTTGTTATGGTGACAAAAAGAATTTTATATTCTAGGTCTTGAGTGTTAAAGTGCATGGTTAACATGCACAAGGCCTTGGATTTGATTCTTATAACAGTGAGAAAGAAAAAGTAAATTAAAACTTCAAGAATCTTTAGTATAGTATCTGGAAAATTACCAAAGCTCACAGCTATTACTTGAAATTATTAAGGTGAGTAATTATTTTTTCTCTTTCAGAGCAAATTTAATAGAACAGTTCTGACTTCAAAGCTGGATGAATAGTTTGTATCAAAAAACAGCTTATGCTAATCATACATCTCAATGTTAGAGAACACTTGCCTACAATATATGAGGTTGTAAGGTGTCTACCAGGACTTTGAAAACAGAAAGAGAAAAATAAAGCTGTTAGTACATTGAGATGGAAAACTGGGCTTTGGAGAGATAAATGAGCCACCATTGCAAAAGATGCTATAATACATTCGTTCATTTTCTTTTTACTCTTGGTGAAGCATTAACCAGTTTCTAAGATCAAGAAATGTTAAACCTTCCCACTGTTAGAAAGGCTGAAGCAGGAGGATTTTCATGAGTTCAAACATAGCAAGAATTACATAGTGAGTTCCAGAACAGCCTGTCCAATAGTATAAAGTATAAGATGCTGTCTCTGAATATAAGAAAAAGAAAGAGAGGAAGGAAGGAAGGAAGGAAGGAAGGAAGGAAGGAAGGAAGGAAGGAAGGAAGGAAGGAAGGAAGGAAGGGAAAAAAGGAAGGGAAAAAGAAAGGAAGGAAGAAAGAGAGAGGATGGGGAGGAAAAAGAGAGAGATGGAAGGGAAGGGGGACAGAAGATCAGAGGATAGAGTGCATAAAAAGAAGAAAAGAGAATAGAAGAAAGGTAACTTTAATGTGAAGGGTACAATGGTTAAAAACAGAACCATGTACACATCCACTTTACAGATATTTGAACCCCCAAAACCCAGATCCTCCATTTACTAGCTATAGAATTTAGATGAGTCACTTGACTTTCATGAGCCTGTTTTCTCATTTATGAAATCGAGACTGCCTATGTTTACATGTTGCTCAGTGGTAGAGTGTACACGATCTTTGGTTCTATCCTCATATCACAATTGTGATGATATTCAGGCCTCCTAGAGATTTTTCAGGAATTGAATGACATATTTGTAGACATATAGTATGGTATCTCTCCTAGAGCTCTTGTCTACCTGTTACTGTCATTTCCTTACTTGTAAGACTTTTTCACATATATAGAATTAGGGTAGTTCTACCAGTGTACAAAAGTGTCATTTCACTATACATATCTTATAAATATTACATACCTTTCATTAAAAAAATAAACCAAATAGCTGTTGATAGATTGGCATTATGAATCCCATCTTAGATGCAAAGAAATATGTACTTATCGATAGGAATCTAAAAATGCTAAGGTGCTTCATTGCTGAAAAATAAACTTGGGATGGGAAGTTGGATCCTGAGTCAACTTTGTTTCTAAGAAATCTGTTGTTGCATGTGTGGTCCAAAGAGTCTAGAAGCTGGGTGCTATTATACCCAAAGAAAGAACCCCCATAAGACCAGCTCTTGAACTACAAGAATGTCCTCATCCTTCTCAACCTCTAATAATATATGAGATGAAACCTACGTGTCATTGTTCAATGTCTGATTCGTGATGACATTTCTTCCTTTGGGAGCATAGTTCCACTGCATATCCTGGATGCCCAGGTAGTAGTTTCGAATGGCCCCATCAGTTGGTAGAGACCACAAGGAGTGCATCAACAGTAAAGCCCAGAGAAGATGGCCTGCCTTCATGGCCCACAGCACTTTGAGAAACAGGAAATGGAATCTGCTGGTTTGAAGGGGAAAAAAGATAAAAAGAGAACAAAATAATTTTGCATGCACCCAGTTAACCTAAGATTTTTGTTGTTGTTCTTGTTCTTCTTCTTGTTGTTGTTGTTTTAAAACCTCTCTAGATTCCTTTCAGTCCAACAAATATCCAGTGACCTCTATATGTAGGCTGTTAGAGAACAAAGTTAAAAATTTACCCATACTGCTAATCAGGTATTGCTTCCTTCAGAAGAGAAACTTGAATTCTGTTCTTTCAGCAATATGGAAGAAAGAATGTACTCTGACCCTCAAACCAGGAAACAGTCATCAGAATCATGATCAGACTATACCAACTGACTTGGTATCTTAATAAAGTTAGTAATTCTTCCTTTGTCTATTTTCCCTTAAGCAAAAATAAATGACTCATAGCAGCTACTTCCCATAATCAATAAATCATATTTAGAAACATGTGAGAAAACATCAAAAGATATTTGCTGGAATATTCATAGACCCAAAATGAAAACTTCCAAAATGTCAATCAATATTGAAATGGTTAAGTAAATTGCATTTTATTTACACAATGGAATTCAGAATGGCAATAATAATGAACAACCTAAGACTATGCACAACACAATGGGCAGACTGATAAATGCAACTCTAAAGAAAAACACAAAAGCATACATATTCTATGATTTCATTCAGGTAAAGGGCAAATTACAGAAAATGAATCTGTTCTACAAGAATTAAGGAGACAAGTGAAAAACCAGCTCAGTTGTATATATACTACACACTGTACATTAGTTCCTGGATTCCATCCCTAACACCATAAAAAAAAATGAAGATAATGTTCACCCTTGAGGCAAAGATCAGTGACTGGGAAGGGAAGAGGTCATGTTCTGTTCCTTTATCTATATTCTATTTATTTGGATGTGTTCAGTTTCTGAAAATATGCTGAGCAATATAGGATTTACAGACATTTTGTATATGTTTCATTTTTGCCTTTAAAATGATAAAAAAAATGAGATAGCGCAAAAAAGTGAAAGTATGTAAGGGAAGTTGTTTGAACATCTTAAATTCTCTGCTGGTTCCAAATTCTGTACATAAACTCACTTCACCCTGATTCACTGCCATACTCAGCTTTATAGCCTCTTATTTCAGTGTTTTAAGCAAGAAGGTTAGAATTCTTGAACCTGGACAGAAGGCACTAAATCATACCATACATAGTGGCCAAACCCAGAAACAAACATACATTCATATATATACACATGCATTTACTTAAAAGCACAAATGAGGCCAGGCATGGTGGAGCACACCTTTAATCCCAGCACTAGGGAGGCAGAGGCAGGCAGATTTCTGAGTTCAAGGCCACCTGGTCTACAAAGTGAGTTCCAGGACAGCCAGGGCTACACAGAGAAACCCTGTCTCAAAAAACCAAAATAAATAAATAATTGCACAAATTTACATATTTACATCCACATGTAGCCATATTGTCAACATAGAGACACAGTCACCTTTGGAATAACAACAATAAATTGGTATTTATTTTGTCTATGGTGTGATCATTTTAACCATATAACACAAATTAAAAGTTTTAAGTCTTACAGCCATTCTATGAAGTAGATACCATTATTCCCCATGGTATAGTGGAGGAATTGGAAAACAGAGATGTAAAGTCACTTGCCCAAGGCCATCTTAGTCAACAGAAGTTAAAGTTGGAATTTAATTCCGGGAAATATGTTTCCAGCACCTAAGATGTGGGCACGAAAATGCATTTGTACACTCACATGTATATGTTGGGGAACTCTGCATATATTCACAGACATAGCTAGAAAAACTGCATGCATTCTAAAATATGCAATGGCATGTGGCTATGTTTGCTTTAGAAACAGAGAGATAATCATACAAGGAGATAATCATAATAATGATAATAACTATGTTTCAGTGAGATATGACTAAGGGCAAAACACCATGTTCAGTGCATGAAACAACCTGTTTCATTAAATATTCAACTCATAGAATAAGTAATAGGGACTATTACCCCAAACTAGAAATTCAGTCTATACTGGGTGTGGTGGTGAAGGACTAATTTCAGTACTCAGGAGGTTGAGGCAAAAAGACTGAAGCAAAAGGTTTATATATTCAAGCCCATCCTGGGCCACATAAAGCAAAGAAACTCTTTAAAATTAATTAGTTAATTAATCCAAACCCTACTACCACAAAATATTTTAAAAGATGCCCAGATTCACATGTGGATACAAAGGTGTATTTACCCTAAGTAAGCCCAGATACTTCCTCTAATTAAAATCAAACTTAGAGACTTTTTTTTAGAAAAGAACTCTCAGGCTTTTCCATACACAGCAATCATGTAAGTATTAAACCCCAGTCTCCATATTATGTCTGGCAGAAAGCCCTATGTGTAAGGACAGGCATGTCTTTGGGGGTGGGGGAGCAACTTCTTGCAGAAACCTGTCTGCCCCACTGACTGGTTGTATAACCTGGTTATTATTTAACAGCTATGTTAAACTCACGTGTAACGTAAGTTTAGTATCAACCTTGGAGGAACAAATCAGAAAATATTACTTAAAAGAGCCCTAGTAATACCAATGTTTGGAGCACAGGAAATAGTTCCTATTGTCTTGCTGGCTGGCTTTTTCCTTCTTTCTCCTAGCTAGAGTTTGCTAATGTATCTTGCAGTCTCCTAGGAAATTGCCTTCATTTACTGCATTGTACTATAAAATCCTTGAGACTGGATGTCACAGAACACAGGTATCCATATAGCTCTTAGCAGATGCAGTGCAGAGGGCCTAGTAGGCAGGCTGTAACAGCTACTGTTAAAGTGAAAGAAATGAATAGGCATGCATGTCCCCACCTGTTAGCTACAGACTAACTTCTAGCAGTAGTTTGAATAGTGACTTCAGGCACTTTTTTTGTTTTTACCTTAATGAACCCCAGGTTTTTTTTTTTTTAATCTATAAAACAATGAAACATACAGAGCCAAGCTATACAGTATTGACATGGTAAAAGCTATGGAAATTTTATAATCTAATGGAAAACAATGGTGTGCAACTGAAAATTTTGGTATTTAAACTGTTCTCAGAATCATTTCTCTCGCAAGATGCCAATACTCACATTTACTGGTGAAACACAGGTACAGTCACATGTAACTACACACAATACTATGCCTGGAAACACATTTATCCATTCCTTAGGACCCTCAGCCTTGAAGGAGTGACCTTCTTTCAGTGGACTTCTGCGTGTACACTGGACTTCGTTCAAACTTCCTTCTCAAAGAAGTACAAGCAGTTATGCCTTCAGCTTATTTACCTAGAGAGAAAACAATTCCAGGTAAATGTTCCATTACTGCAGTCTCACATGATAAGTTTAGAAAGGTCTGGAAAGACTTAGTATAGACCATTATCATATGATGAACAAGTATTCAAAGTTGGAAATGGTGACTAGTGTTCCCAAAGTTTGGAGAATATAGAACCTAACAATTGTACTTTATGACATACTTTTCATATCTGAGACCTTATTTCTCATAGTCATGTAAGATATGGATTTGATTTCCATGTTTTACATGCATGGCAGAGGCTTTGGACTCACACCTCTTAAAGCCTGGATCCACCAGAATCTTCTCCTTTAACACTGTTTGCTGTCTCATAGAGTTATTGTGAAGATTAAATGAACAGACTATACCTGTATAAAGTGCAAATAAAATTGCATATGTACACAAGTTAGTTATGGAAAGTAACCATGGCTATTATTATTGAGGAAATAGATTTGAACATAAAGCCAAGCACTATCACAAACTTAATTTTGTTTGTTTCCCTCTCCCTTTCTCTCTTTTTCTCTCGTTCTCTCTCTTCTTTCTTTCTTTTCCTAGCAATCAAATCCAAGTCATAGTACAAACAAAGAAAGTACTCCTAGCCCAAAACGTATCACTTTATGATAATGATAGACATGTATATATTCTAATGTTCTGATACTGGGTAACACATTCAAAGTATAGAAGCACTTTTGCATTGGCATAAAATGTACACATATCAGGCTGACATTCTGTCCATGGAAGAAACTTGGCTTAATGTAAGCTAGTCCTTGGGGCAGTTATGATGACACATACATATAACCCTAGTACTCATGGAGGTGAAGGTTGAGGCAGGAAGATCAAGAACTCAAAAGCCAATCTGGACTATATAGTTAAGTTCCAAGTTAACCTCCTCCTCCTCCTTCTCTCTCTCTCTCTCTCTCTCTCTCTCTCGCTCGCTCGCTCGCTTGCTCGCTCGCTCTTCTCTCCATATGTGTGAATGTGTGTGTGTGTTTATTAAAGAAACCAGAATTTAGAAATTTAAAGTCACATAAACTTACTTGTTAATACTGTTTAAATGAATAAGATAAATATATACTATATCTGGAACTTACCAACATAGCTTGTAAGTACTAGCTTTTCTTTCTTTAAATTACTGACTTCCTATCTTTCTGCCTTGAGCCTGAAGTTGTCATTGATGTTGTTTGCTTTGGTTTTTATCATACATTTTAAGGGCAGAGGAAGAATCCATAAACTTTCTTTAGAACCATTTGGACATTTCATGAAAATGTGGAAAGTATCCAAGCAGAGAGAGAGAGAGAGAGAGAGAGAGAGAGAGAGAGAGAGATTGAGAATCCACTTTTGCTTTCACTGTTCATTTGTCACATGACACTAAGCAAATTATGTAGCTTCCTGAGACTAATCTTATTTTTTAAATAGTGAAAATCTATACTTTGGGCCTCTCAATTTTTTTTTTATGAAGACCCAATGAGATGAAAGACATGAAATCCCTGTGTAAATTTTTCATCAGGGCTATGACATGTTTCTTGCTGGTGGGCCTGCAGAGAAAAATTGGACTGGTGTGGGAAAAGAAAAACAAGACAGGAGATAAGTAAGGTGGGCATGAGTGCTGTGTAAAAGCAAAAGGGAAATCTCTGTAAGAAGTAAAAAGGAAGAGCCATTCAGAGCAAGGACAAGCTCAGCAGTTACCTGGAATTCACTGCAATTTAATTCATGTACACCAAGTTCTTGTTTCAACCTGAGGAGAAAATCAAACCTCTCCTTCCTTTCAGTTACTTTCTAGGCATACTATGGTACTCTGAGTCAATCCTTATGAATCATGGAAATTTACATGAAGGTTTTCTCTAGAACTTGCAAGTCACTTCTTTAATGTGATGATTCTTTTTTTTCCCCTCCCATTAGTCTTGTGTTAGTTAACTAGACTGGCTTTAAACAGCTCATCTTAGACAGAAAATCACTAAAATGAATAGGAATTCGGAACTATCTAAAGTGAGCAAGCCCCACCGCCAGCCTCTCAGTTTGGCTCCTTGCTTTCTGAACTTTTTGTCACTCTGTTGATAGAAAACAAATTGACGATAATGACCCTCATTCAAATTCCATCTCGCCTGTAAGAGGTGTCAGTAAATTATTTTCACTTCTGTGAACCTCTGCTTTTTCATCCTCAAAATGGGGATTCTTATCATTTCACAGGACTGTTTTGAGACTCAAACAAATCAAGAATATCTGAGGCAATATACAAATTGTTTACTAAATAGCAGACACCCAGTAATGAGAAACTGAATCCACTATATCCTTCATATCTATCTATAAAACTTTTAGAAACTACTTTTATGTGCGTGTGTGGTGGTGAGAAACTTAGACAACTCATACCACAGTGGTGAAATAGTTGGTTCAAAATCATGCAGCCAACAAGGCAGAATTTAAATCCATGCTTAATAAAGGTTTTGTTCATTATACACTAAATACTCTTAAAATAATTCATATTTTAGTGTGACTCAATTAGCACTTATTGAATCTGTGCCTACCTTGTGTGAAAAAAAATATGAAACCTAATATAGTTGTAGCTAAGGGCTACAACTCCTGTTCAAGGAATTTACAGTTACATGATCTCAACAAAACTTCCCAACCTAGGAGCCAGAAAACGAGCAGGCTGTTTAGACAGCAAAATGGACTATTCTCTATGACTACAGGACTGTCCCACAAAACAGTGGGGCCAATGTGATTCGGGCCATTTTGGCTAGAGGAACAAAAGGAAGGCAGTCTATTGTCTCCTGTTATTTCCTTGTGCACCTAAGTAAACTTCCTCCAACTCTGCAGTCCACCTACTTTTTCTCCCAGTGACCCTGGACTTTTCTAAACCTAACTGAATAAGCATTTTGGATAGGAAGACCAGTGAGGTTGTTTCAAAAGAGAAAGCTTACCTTGTTAAAGAAAACCCTTCCTTCCTTTCTTTTTCTTCCTTCCAAATTCATGTCAGCGGCCCATCAATGCTGAACTGCAGACCCCAGCCTGAGCCTGCCAGACCTGTTTACTTAGTAAACACGGTTACAAAGCTCTTCCCAAGAATCAAATCTAGGACTCCTGTCTGGCGGGGATTACTGGGGTGAGTGAAGGGGGAGGGGACAGTGCTGGGTGCCCTCTTTTCCACAAACTAAACTACTGGAATGTCCTGTTCCCGCCGGTTTGGTACAAAACCCGGGGTGGTTCTTTAACAATATCCGGGTGTTTTCCAAATCCTGGTGAGGATCTCCGGAGGAATTACAAGGAGGTGGGCTGTTTATGTTGCTTGCTAGTTGGCTTTGCTGAGCTGGGATGAAAAAGCATCTTTGGTGTGGCCAGCCAAAGCCCACGGGCAGATTCCAATTGCCTGGGTTAAGAAATGGGAGGACAAGTTGTGTAACTCGGTGGTAGAAATGCTGATAATGACAGTGACAATAGTAATGCCACAAAGATCTCTTAAAATTTAAACTGTACTCTGGATTTTTTTTTTTTTAATTTTTGTAGCCCACACCATTTCTGTCTCTTCTGCAAAGAAAAGGCAGTGAAAAGTCACTGGACTAAGTAGGACCTACGACCTAGGTCTTCTGGTATTGGCAATAATTTGCTGGCTGGATCTAGCCGAGGGCCTTGCTTCACTGTGGTCCTTTCCATTTGTATGATGAGGGTCTTAAGGCAGATATGAAGCCATTCATCTCTGTAAAAGTCACTAGTCTATGATTCTATGAAGTCACCTTTTAAATAATAAGAGCAGCTGAGAAAGAAATGTAAGGAAAGAATGTGTGAAGAATATGCTACGCCCTGTTGAGAGGGGCTATTTCTACTCACCAGACTCCCCAAACTCACGAAGGGTACAGGTAAGATGATAATCTAGTACGTGGTGTTCTTACTTTGCCTTGGGGAGATCTCCACTGAGAGCAGACTGTCTTCTTCACTCCAGCTCTACACACTTCCTTTGCCCCGAACCTGAAGCACCTGGAGTAGGGGCCAAGAAAGAGGACTTTCATAAGACAGAAAGTCCCACTGAGCTGGTAGGGCAAAGTCTGAATCATAAACAACTAGAGGTTTTAAGGCTAGTCAGCCACTGAGGAGCTGCCCTGCAAATTGCAGCGTAGGCCAAGTGAAGCAGAAACACCAGTAAAGAGAAGGGAGGAGCTACCAGCCTCAGCTACCTCAGAAACACGCAGTACTTAAGCAGCAGCTGGATTGGTTCACAGCAGCACCTAGGTTTACCTGCCTAACACTCATGTGGACCTTGAAGCTGGAGGGAGAAGGTGGTGACCAAACCCATTAACCTGAGATCCAAGTCCAGGCTCTAAGGCATTTATGACAGGGAAGGAGGGAGGGGAAGGGATAAGGCCTGGGCTCTGACTCATGAAACATAACAAGAAGCAGGTCATTATAGATGCTCTTAAGTCAACACAGTAAAGACTACAGAAGGCAAGCGAGACAAGATTTCCGGGCTTATAATATTTATTCACAAATTTCTCTGAGAGTGGAAGTAGTTAACACCTCTCACACAAATTCTGCATGTTTCTGATGATTTTCTCTTGGGAGTCACTTGAAACATATTTTTAAGCAGCTGCCCATAGACCATAGTTTGGCAAGCTTGAATGTAAGGAATTATTTAATATATATTTTATTTTTTAAGAATAGATAGTTTCTATGTAGTATAACTTTTCAAAAACTATAGTATAGCTTATAAAATCTATCTTATTTCAACAGCAAAAAAATATAAAATAAAATAATAGCAACAGACACAATTTGATATGAGCTACAGAACTTTTTGGGTTTTTTTTTTTTTATGAGCAATAATATTTGAAATACGTTGCAAGGAGTCTGGAATCTGTGTCTGATGTCCTTGATTGAAATCACAGTTTTGACATTTCAATATAATGCAAAGTTGGAAAAGTATCCTTCCAAATATAAGTTCTACTCTCTGTGAAACAGTGTTTTATAGGAAAATTATAAGAAATAAAATAAAATTATATGTGTGAACATGGTGACTGGCACATAGTAAACCGATAGAACACTTGCCTTAATTTTTATTGAAGATATTACATTAGAACTGGTGATGTACCTTAGTGGGTAAAGTATTTAAAAA
This sequence comes from Mus caroli, assembly GCF_978045245.1. Taxonomy (NCBI): domain Eukaryota; kingdom Metazoa; phylum Chordata; class Mammalia; order Rodentia; family Muridae; genus Mus; species Mus caroli. The sequence continues at coordinate 72,501,595 of NW_028227260.1, forward strand.
CTATGCACAAAGCCCTGTGATCAATCTTCAGCACCATAGAAAACTTAGCATAATAGAATATGTCTGTAATACCACAGGACACAGACAAAGGAAGATCAGAAGTTCAAGGACATCTTTGGCTTCCTATTCAGTTTGATGACAGCATAGAATACATGAGACTAAGTAATGACTTTATTAATACAAGTAGTATGAATTTATGGTAAATTCTGGTGTTTTGGATGAGAATGACCACCATAGGCTTATATATTTAAATGCTTGGTCACCAGTTAGTAGACTGTTTGGGAAGGATTTGGATGTGTGGCCTTGTTGGAAGTGGTATATCTCTAGGGATGGGCTTTGTTGTTTCAAAAGTCCATGACTGGCCCAGTACACGTACTCTATGTGTCTCTTTCTGTCTCTGTCTCTCTCTCTCTCTCTCTCTGTCTCTCTCTGTGTGTCTCTCTGTCTCTCTGTCTCTCTCCCTTTCTCTGTCTCCCTCCCTCCCTTCTTTCCTCCCTCCCTCTCTGCTACTTATGGATCAAGATATAAAGCTCTCAACTACAGCTCTAGAGCCATGCCTGTTTGCTCCCTATCATGATGATCATGGACTAATCCTGTGAAGCTGTACCCAAGCCCACAATTAAATGTTTTCTTTTTTTAAATTTTTAAATATTTTTTATTATGTATTTTCCTCAATTACATTTCCAATGCTATCCCAAAAGTCCCCCATACCCTCCCCCCCCCCACTTCCCTACCCAACCATTCCCATTTTTTTGGCCCTGGCGTTCCCCTGTACTGGGGCATATAAAGTTTGCATGTCCAATGGGCCTCTCTTTCCAATAATGGCCGATTAGGCCATCTTTTGATACATATGCAGCTAGAGTCAAGAGCTCCAGGCTACTGGTTAGTTCATAATGTTGTTCCATCTATAGGATTGCAGATCCCTTTAGCTCCTTGGGTACTTTCTCTAGCTCCTCCATTGGGAGCCCTCTGATCCATCCAATAGCTGACTGTGAGCATCCACTTCTGTATTTGCTAGGCCCCAGCATAGTCTCACAAGAGACAGCTATATCTGAGTCCTTTCAGCAAAACCTTGCTAGTGTATGCAATGGTGTCAGCATTTGGAAAATGATTATGGGATGGATCCCTGGATATGGCAGTCTCTAGATGGTCCATCCTTTTGTCACAGCTCCAAACTTTGTCTCTATAACTCCTTCCATGGCTGTTTTGTTCCCAATTCTAAGAAGGGGCACAGTGTCCACATTTTGATTTTTGTTCACCTTGAGTTTCATGCGTTTAGCAAATTGTATCTTATATCTTGGGTATCCTAAGTTTTGGGCTAATATCCACTTATTAGTGAGTACATATTGTGTGAGTTCCTTTGTGATTGGGTTACCTCACTCAGGATGATGCCCTCCAGGTTCATCCATTTGCCTAGGAATTTCATAAATTCATTCTTTTTAATAGCTGAGTAGTACTCCATTGTGTAAATGTACCACATTTTCTGTATCCATTCCTCTGTTGAGGGGCATCTGGGTTCTTTCCAGCTTCTGGCTATTATAAATAAGGCTGCTATGAACATAGTTGAGCATGTGTCCTTCTTACTGGTTGGGACATCTTCTGGATATATGCCCAGGAGAGGTATTGCTGGATCCTCCGGTAGTACTATGTCCAGTTTCCTTGATCATGGTGTCTGTTCACAGCAACAAAAGTAACTAAGATGCAAAGGAAAAAAGTATGCTTCAACAATTCTAGCTTTACATTTGGGTTATGCTTCTGAAGACCCCACAGCGATAGTTAGCTTGTTATTTTACCTCTGGGGAATCTTTACTAGTGGCATTTAGAAGATAACTAGGTTTCCACATTTATTTTCATTTTATTTGTTCTTTGGGGCATTTTGTACAATGTACTTTAATCATATTCATCCCCTTCCCTTATTCCTCTCAGATCCATATATTCTTCCCAACTGACTCAACTCTATCTTCTTGGTTATTTTTAAGCCCCATCAAGTCCCATTTTTACTGCCCATATATGCACTACCATGCATGCACTGGGGACTGCACTTATACAGAAATCCAATTCTGTCCTAGCAGCTATCAATTGGCAAATACTCTTTAGCTAGGATTGAAACTTCATACCTACCCCCATTTTCCATCTGAAATTTTGTGTCTTCTAGATGTTGTGCAGGCTGTGGACAAGCTGTCTCAACTACTGTGAACACATTTGTATAACTGTCTTGCAGTGTCCAGAAAACACTGTTTTCTTGTAGTCATCATCCACCTCTGATTCTTACAATCTCTCTGCCCTATTCTACAATGACTTCTGAGACTTGGGAGTAGGGGTTGTTACATAAATTCTGTGCTTAGAGATAAGCATTTTGTTCAGTACCTTGACATGCTGTGGGTTTCTCTATTAATCACTATTACAAATAGAAGCTTCTCTGATGAAGGTTGAGAAGATGTAATAATCCATGGGTATAGTGATAAGTCATTACAAGTTAGTGTAATACTATGTACATTTAGCTGAGTAAAAGAAGTAGGTTCTCTCATTGGGCCTAGGACTGGTCTAGCCTCAGTACCCAGTCCCCAAAATTATGCCAACTTTGTATTTCATATTGCGAATTGGATTTAAATAAAATCAGAAAGAGATGGTTGCTCCCTTAACATTGTTTCTACTTTTGCACTAGTCGCTATGTCTTGCCAGGGTGGTCATTATTTGAACTGGCAGGGTTCATACATGGGTAAGATTGGTAATATTGTTCGTCCTCTCTAGGTTTCCACATTTTAAAATTAGCTTTAACAACAGAATACTTTCACCGAATCATGGTAAACATCCCCTATCTATCAAAAATAAAATTCAAGTTGTTCTAGGTAGTTTGGGAAGGAAAAGAGTAGACATAGTTAAAGACATAACAGAATAATACAAATTGAAGAAAAGAAACTACTTCAAGATTACCATAAAAGAAGCCATTTAATTAAAAAACACTGGAAGCCCTTCCTCACCTGGGCTTTATACAATATATGGGATATGCTCAAGAATATCCTGAGAGGAAAAATGTGTGTGTGTGTGTGTGTGTGTGTGTGTGAGAGAGAGAGAGAGAGAGAGAGAGAGAGAGAGAGAGAGAGAGAGAGAGAGTTGCTGTGAAAGGGGTTTTTAGTCCATAGAGTTTTAAATGTTTCCCTCTCCTACTCCCATTGTTAGGAGTGCTTTTGTTTAACAAAATTTCTCTATTTCTATTTTTAATCATAGGCATCTGCTGCAATTATTGGCTATGAGATATAAACATGAACACTTTTGTAGGCATATGTAGACTCATATCTGTGCCTGCAACAAGGGATTCAGTAACCTACTTAGGTCATATGTCTACCCTTTCAAGCAATATGGCAAACCCTGGTATATTGATAAGAAACCTTTAAGACATTTAAGAAAGTATGAAAAGCACAAAGCCAAAATATCTTTTATAGGGCTTCAAACTTTAAGCTCTTTCACTAACCCATCCTTTACATTTATTCATCAATTTGATCAATATTTCTAGATCTCATGCTTACAGATTTTCACCAGAATGTGACCCTTAACCAGCTTCAAATGTGACCTTTAAGTAGCTTGTTAGGGCTACAAGGACATTAAAACAGGTACAGCATTGTCTGATGGAGTAAACAAGTAGTTTAGAGTTAGAAAGACCAAGGATCATAGAAGAACAGAGTTCAGCAGTAGTCACTAGAGACTGGGACATGCAAATGAAGAATGGAACAGAAACAAGTCATACTAAGAGTGCCATAACAGATATGAGGAATTAGTTATGGCTTTCTCTGTAATGTGTGTGTGTGTGTGTGTGTGTGTGTGTGTGTGTGTGTGTGCGCGCGCGCGTGTGTGTGCGTGTGTGTGTGTGTGTGTGTGTTGTGCCTGTGTGCATATATTCAATTTCATAGGTGTGGAGTCAGTTCTTTCTTCTACTATGTTGATCCCAGGCATCAAGTTCAGGTCATGAGACTTGGGGCTAAATGTCCTTATCTCATATCAAGGACTCCAAGTGTAGTTTTCTGTAGAAACATTTAGTAGCTTGATTACAGAAAACTATAAGTTTAAAGATGACTCAAAGAGCAAAAAGTTTACAAAACATAAAAATTATTAACATTTGAAAAGATGGAAATGCTTATTGCCTTATGTTCATTGTTTCATGCATATACATTGGATTACTATCATGTTGCCAATAAAAATGTCTAATAAAAGAAAACAAAAGTTGGGTCTCAAATTTGAATATATATCAGAATCCCTTAAGGAATTATGAAGACACAAACTTTTGAATCTGAATGTCTTGGGTGGGACATGAAAATATCACATTTCCAACAGCCTCTCAGGTGATGCTAATGTGCTATAAAGGACTGTTGCTTAGATGTCCACCCCTTGCCATCTCACCTCTATGTACAGTGTGATGCTTAAGCCAACATCTATTCCTCTTGACTTTGGCTGTCCAGGCCTAAATGTATTTCTTTCAGCAATTTCATTTATATATTTATATTCAAGAGTCATCCCATTGCCCACTCCCTTGCCTACTTGGGTGAATATACCCTTCTCCCTTCTTTACCAGCTACAAAGTATTTCCCCATACCCATCTGACTCCCGTGGTCTCTAAATGGCACGAACAGACCAGCTCTGACTTTCTGACCTTCCTCTGCTCTTTAGCATTTCTTTCTGATGACGCTTTTTGCTTCTCTCTAAAATGTGTGATTTTAGTGAAGTCCCTGAATTTTCCAAGTGTCTGTTCTGTCATCTGTAACACCAGGCTATAAAAATAAAATGGAAAGAATGTTTATTAAAAGACTAGCACGCTCTAAATACAATTAAAAATGGCCAAAACTTGTTTGTTGGAAAAAAAGAGTAGCACAACCTTTGCCACATAGTAAGGGATATAAGTAAAAAAGCATGGTGAATTCTTAAATATAGGTACCCACATATGTACCTTTTTACATGCATGAACCATGTGGGAGTCTAGGACAATTTTATTCTATATATATTCTAATCACAATACTCTTAGGTTTCATGGGTATTTGCATATTGTGGGTACTGTGACCTGGTACCTGGAAGAATAACTTTCACTTTACCCTTTTCAATTAGTTAGATTTTCAACCCTCATAAATTAATTTCATTTTTATTTTCTCAGAAAACACTTGGAAAATGGATAGGTTTTGTTTTATTCTCTTTGTGTCAGAAAGAAACCTTTTGAAGTTAGGAAGGCAGCTTAATGGATAAAGTATGAAGGCATTAGTTTGGATCCCCAGAATAATATAAAGGCTGAGTGGTAGCACACACCTGTAATCTTAGTTCTGCTACAAGGAGATGAGGTCATAGCCAGAGATAAGAGAATCTTCAGGAGTTCACAGGCAGTTAGCTTGGCATATGTGGCAGTGAGGTAGACAACCCATCTCAAACAAGATAGGGACCCAACATTAGAAATTCTCCTCTGACCACTACACAAGTACTCACATTAACACACACAAATATTAAGTGTTTCATATGCACAACCATTAAAATACAACCAGCTTTCCATGAAATTGAACACAATAAAATCTCAGGTTATAGTCTATACAGTAGAAAATGGTTTCTTTTCAGCTATACTTTTCAAATCAGTCACTTTTATGTCTATCACTCCTCTGGCAAATGGTTACTCTTTGCATGGAAATAAACCTAGATTGAGGCAGAACAGAGACTCGCCCACAAGGTTTTAAATCTCATTTCCTGAAATTTATAAACAATTATATTACGTGGCAAAGGTCAATTAAGATCAAAGAAGAAATTAATCACCTAGTCACCTGGTTGCTAATTATTTGGCCTTAAAATGGGCAGATGATCCTGGTTATCTGGGTGGGCCAAGTGTTAGCTGACTGATCCATTAATGTAGAAGAGAAAGCAAAAGAAACTATCAAAGTGAGGAACTATAAGAAGTCAATCCACTACTGCAAAAGAAAATATCTAATAAAATTTATTTTAAAAAAAAGGGAGGAAATTTTCTAAAGCCCCCAGAAGACAGAGTCCTGCCTACCCACCACACTCCTATCCCTAGTCAAACCTATAACCTGACTAAGTATTAAATCTCTGGAAACAGACAATTTACAATGGAATGTTTTAATTGTCCTCCATAATGTTCCACTTCCTAGGTGCAGACTTTAGACTGGTACTTTAAAATTATTTTAGTTTTTTTTCCCTCCTCTATAAAATGGAGATAATGCTAGTGACTATTTCCGAATGCTCATAGTACTTGATAGTTATGTGGAGCATCGTCCAGTACCTAGAAACTTCCTAGTAAATACAAGTAAGCACTATGTGTAAAATTTGCATAACTTAACTAATAGTTCTTTTCTATAATACTTATTGCTGGGCTGTGTATCAAATATATGATATTTTACATGTTCAGATTAATACTAACATGATATCGGCTACGTCAGTCTTTTTTCAGTGCATAGTGTATTAGGGTTCTGAGTCCTTAGTTATCAGAATTTGTGGGTATTTTTGTCTTTTCATTGAAAGTGATTTTTTTTTGTTTTTTGGTTTTTTTTGTTTTTTGTTTTTTTTTTCGAGACATGGTTTCTCTGTATAGCCCTGGTTGTCCTGGAACTCACTCTGTAGACCAGGCTGGCCTCAAACTCAGAAATCTGCCTGTCTCTGCCTCCCAAGTGCTGGGATTAAAGGCGTGCGTCACCACCGCCCGGCTGAAAGTGATTTTTTTTCATACAGTATACTCTGATCGCTGTTTCCCTTCCTTTGTGTCTTCTTAAATCCTCCCCTACTTCCTCACCCTTTCAACTCTCAGCCTTCATTCACTCTTAAGAAAATAAACAGGCAAAATAAAATGCCACAAGAATGAAGTGAAATAAACAAGCAGGAAGGAAAGAAAGAGAGAGAGAGAGAGAGAGGGAGGAAGGAAGGAAGGAAGGAAGGAAGGAAGGAAGGAAGGAAGGAAGGAAGGAAGGAAGGAAGGAAGGAAGGAAGGAAGGAAGGAAGGAAAGAAGGAAAGAAGGAAAGCAGGAAGGGGAAGAAGGGGAAGAAGTGGAAGAAGGGGAAGGGGAAGGGGAATGAAGGAACTACTGCTCTTAAATGTGGTTTGTATACCCAATGAGACTCCCTTGAAGAAACAAATTTTAGTAATTTTTCCTTTGTGAACAGTTGTCAATTGGAGATAGTGTCTTGGTTAAAAATGAGTCTACTTTCACTGCATAGTCTCTGTGAGTTCGTATGTGTGCCTGTCCTGTTGTTTCTAGAAGATACTGTTTCCTTGGATTCTTCCATGTCCTCTGACTCTTAAAATGTTGCTTCTACAGTGTTCCTTGAGCCCCAAGGGCAGGAGTGTAAAGGATACATCCCACTTAGGACTAAGTATTCCAAGATATCTTATTCTCTGCAAATTCTTTGTTTGTGGGTCTCTATATTTGTTCCCATCTACTGAAGGAGGAAGCTTCATTGATGATAGCTAAGAAAGAGACAAATAATCTATGAGTATAGTAATTCTACCATATAATGGGTAATTTTGTAGTTCCATACCTTTAGCAAAACAGGAGGTACCATTTGATTTTCCCCTAGGTCCCTGGCATATCCAATCTAAAGTTTTTGTCCACCTAGGCAATGTTAGGCATGGGTTCCACTTCACAGACTGTGCCTCAAATCCAATCATATAGTGTTTGCTTATTCTCACAAGTATTGTACCACTACTGCACTAACAAATCTTGCAGGCAACTCACCATTGTAGGGTTTGAAGCTAGGTTGGTGTTTACCTTTCTCCTTTGGTAGCATATATGTTACCTTCCAGTGCCATGAACATTAGTCACATTCAACAGTTTGATGATAGCCATTCTGGCTTGGGCAGAATCTCAAAAGAATTTTAATTTGCAATTTTCTAATTGCTGAGGATGCTGAAAACTTTTTTCAAATATGTATTTGTTATTCGCACTTCTTTTGAAAACTGATTATTTAGCTCATTACCCATTGTTTTTATGGGGCTTTCTGTTAAATGTAAGAAGTTCTTTATATATGTAGTCTAGGTACTACTCCCTTATCTGATATGTCAGTAGCAAGGAAATTCGATTTTGGTAGGCTGCCTCGTAACTCTGGTTATCACTTCATAAGCTTTGTTTAACTCATGTTTTCCTCTAGATGCTTCAATGTTTTAATTGTTACATTACGTCTTTAGGGCATTTTGAATTGATGTCAAGGAATATCTTTTCCCAAGTATCATCTGTACTTTCTGTTATTATAATCATAGTCTTTGCATCAAAGTACACAGCAATACCAGCATGTTTCTCTTTAAAGCTCATTATTAAATCTTAAATATCTTCCCCATTTTAATTTTATATTACACTGGCACAAAAAATTCTATTCAAGTTACTTGAAATCTGTACATACTTCCATGATTAGATGGACTATGTCAAAGCAGAACTAGGCCCTAGGAAGATGGAACAAACAAATTATTTTTTAAAGTGGTGTGCTAAAACATGAACTACTTGTTATTAACCAACTCACAAAGTAAAGATGGAGCAAGGGTGAGATATTTTCTTTAAAAAATTATATAATTTCTGAAGATTCTTAGTTCACAATTTCCGCCCAAATGGCTGGGAAATGGGTGAAATCTCAATATAAACTTCAAAATCCTATCCTTGAAGGACCAGTAGCCCTTGCTGAGTGACTGCCAAGGATGGCGACTCCCTAGCCAAGGAATGAATGCGTAAAGTTTATTGCTTTATTTCCATCCAGTGGCTATGGACATTAGCTGAAGCTTCACTGGTACTGACAACTTTATATAACTCAGGTTCTTCCTCTTGCTTTCCCTTAATTATTTTTAATAGCATTTGGGGAGTTCCTCCTTCACCCCTCAGATGGAAGGGCTCCAAAAAGGGAGTCTTTTGTGCAGTCACCTTCTAGGACACATGAAATTCCTATAAGTTGGATATGTGGAGAACTTCTGCCACCACCAGAATGTGAAAAATCTTATAGGACTGGAACCGTATGTCAAATTTTCCAGGAAAAAGAAAAACACTCAGGATACTGAGCCACATCAACTCTCAGGATGTACATCACAGACATAGGAAAAACACTCCAATCTATGCCCATTGTTCTGGCTTAGAAATCAAGGTATTGTGAAAGCTAGTGATCTGAACTTTTAGGTGATGGTTGGCAATATGTTAATTCTTACTTACAGTACTAACTTTGTTGACTCATGAAAACTGAAAGATTTTCCATCTTATAGGAAGCATTTGGGTGCAAAGCTCAAGTCTAAGTGGATCAAGAAACACCACATAAAACCAGAGACACTGAAATTTATAGAGGAGAAAGTGGGGAAAAGCCTCAAAGATATGGGCACAGGAGAAAAATTATTAAACAGAACAGCAATGGTTTGTGCTGTAAGATCAAGAATCAACAAATGTAACCTCATAAAATTGCAAAGCTTCTGTAAGGCAAAAGATACTGTCAATAAGACAAAAATGCCACTAACAGACTAGGAAAGGATTTTTACAAATCCTAAATCTGATAGGGGACTAATATCCAATATATACAAAGAACTCAAGAAGCTGGACTCCAGAAAATCAAATAACCCCATTTAAAAGTGGGGTATAGAGCTAAACAAAGAATTCTCAACTGAGGAATTCAGAAGGGCTGAGAAGCACCTGAAAAAATGTTCAACATCCTTAATCATCAGGGAAATGCAAATCAAAACAACCCTGAGATTCCACCTCACACCAGTCAGAATGGCTAAGATCAAAAAGTCAAGTGACAGCAGATGCTGGTGAGGATGTGGAGAGAGAGGAACACTCCTCCATTGTTGGTAGGATTGCAAGCTTGTACAACTACTCTGGAAGTCACTCTGGAAGTTCCTCAGAAATTTGGACATAGTACTACTGGAAGATCCAGCAATACATACCCAGAAGATGTTCCAACTGGAAATAAGAACACATGCACCACTATGTTCATAGCAGCCTTATTTATAATAGCCAGAAGCTGGAAAGAACCCAGATGTCCCTCAACAGAGGAATGGATACAGAAAATGTGGTACATTTACACAATGGAGTACTACTCAGCTATTAAAAACAATGAATTTATGAAATTCTTAGGCAAATGGATGTATCTGGAGGATATCATCCTGAGTGAGGTAACCCAATCACAAAAGAACTCACTTGATATGCACTCACTGATAAATGGATATTAGCCCAGAAATTTAGAATACCCAAGATACAATTTGCAAAACACAAGAAAATCAAGAAGAAGGAAGACCAATGCTTGGATACTTCATTCCTCTCTAGAATAGGGAACAAAATACTCATGAAAGGAGTTACAAAGACAAAGTTTTGAGCTGAGACGAAAGGATGGACCATCCAGAGAGTGCCCCACCTGGGGATCCATCCTAAAATCATCCACTAAACACAGACACTATTGCATACGCCAGCAAGATTTTTCTGAAAGGACCCTGATATAGCTGTCTGTTGTGAGGCTATGCCAGTGCCTGGCAAATACAGAAGTGGATGCTCATTGTCATCTATTGGATGGAACACAGGGTCCCAAATGGAAAGCACCCAAGGAGCTGAAGGGGTCTGCAACCCTATAGGTGAAACATCAATATGAACAAACCAGTACTCCCCAGAGCTCGTGTCTCTAGCTGCATATGTATCAGAAGATGGCCTAGTCGGCCATCACTGGGAAGAGAGGCCCCTTGGCCTTTAAAACTTTATATGCCTCACTACAGGGGAACACCAGGGCCAAGAGGTGGGAGTGGGTGGTTAGGGGAGCAGGGTGAAGGGAGGGTATAGGGGACTTTTTGGATAGCATTTGAAATATAAATGAAGAAAATATCTAATAAAAAAATTGAAAAAAAAAACATTTGGGAAGACCAAATATAATGAACCTGGAGAGAGAGTGAGGACATGGGAAGAAATTTACTGTAAAGAATGTCAATATAGAAATGATATTACCCTTTATAAAGATATTTTCTAATGATAATTTTAAAATAACAATAAACCAGGATTAAGGTCTGAGAGTTTATGGCCTTGAGTATATCCTTATTTTTCCTTTTAGTCAATTTCTGGGACTCTTACAAATTAGATTATTAACTTTTTTACACTGAATAAATCCCCACTTTTTATCCAAGTTTTATCCAAGTTGAACCAGGGTTTTATTTTCTTTGATTATAATCCTGTCTAGTGTATCTCAAGAACCATCCTATGATCTCTATCATTTAAATTTCTTAACCTTTTGATGATAATAACCAGAATTTACCAAATTTGTGCATTAAATTTTTTTCACAACAATTAAGTATGGAGCTTTTGAGAAGGCCAGTGTTCATCCACAGTTGAGTATGACTCGTTCCATCTCTGTTTACTCATGTTCTTAAATCTGTTAAAGATGTTTTAATAAACTCCAATTCTGATACATACTTGCTTGTCCTGAATGGGATCTGGCTTTATTTGAGTGAAGGATGGGGGAACTCTTAGGATCGCTTCCAGCAGCAGCGTGGAAGTATCTTTGCCCCATCACCACTGACATTTTGAGGGCCCCTCCAAGATCCAATTGAAGCTATATTAGTGAGTCTCTCCAGCTGTCACTAAGGTGCTCTGCTCTACAATTTGCTTGCCTGCTACTTTGGTTTTTGTTTGTTAGTTTTTCTGGCTAGAGATCTATAAAATATTTAATCAATGCAACAGGCACTGAATATACAAATTCACATTGAGACATCCATACCCTCATTTTGACTCAGATGGAACAACTCAACATTTTTCCTGGGAGGACATATCTATATGGAGCAATGCTCTAGTGTCTGAAGTCACTTTTTTAATCACCAAAACGTCATCTGATACCCTATTGAGATAAACAAACTCCCCAGCCTCACCAAGAACTAGGCCATTAAACAGTACATTCTACATCAAAAAATACTTTAGGGGTTTGTTACCTGAATTTGGCTCTTGTAGGAAGTCAAAAGTACATATAATACTATATACATATATTTGATATACTGAATTAAATGTGTTATAGAGTTATGCTTGTTTGTTTTAGGTAAATAGTTAATAGTATCATTTCTTTTGTCTTTTTCAGCCACCCATATTGTTTTTGTTAACTTATCTATGTATTTCTCCAGTATTTTCTTCTTTCTTCCTTCTCCCACTTACAAGGTTCTCTCTCTCTCTCTCTCTCTCTCTCTCTCTCTCTCTCTCTCTCTCTCTCTCTCTCTCTCTCTCTCTCTCTCTCTCTCCCATGAATTTTAAAGAGATAAAGGATGGATAAGGTTGGAGGGAGGAAAGAAAGAGAGAACTTATGTAATTAAAATAAAATCTCAATTAAAACATAGAGAAAAGGCATTAAGAGTAGCCATTTCTGTATTCATTTTTTATCCTGTTTTCATGCTTTAACCACTTTCTGGGAAGCTAAAAGCCTCAAATTCAAGTGTGCGTGAACTTGGCTGACCTGTTCTTCAATGCTATGCTGCTCTGCTAGCTTGTTTTCATCTTTGGCCAATTCTGATTTCACATCTTTTGGGTTGCATTCCCACCAGATAATGTTAGTTTATTTAATTTCTATTTCTAAAAGTTTTTATTTTTGAATTATCTGTATATCTGCGTGTGGATTTGTGCCAAGTAAATACAGTGCTCACAGAGGTCAGAAGATGACAGAGTTGGAACTGAAGTTCCAGGTGGTATAAGCAGCCTGTTGTCGGTGTCTGGAGTGAAATTCGGAATCTCCTCAAGAACTGTATGTGCTCTTACCCAGCTATCACCCAGCCCACCAGATGATACTTCGATGAAGGAATTCCATAAATATTCAAGGCCAAAATAAATACATTTAGAACCCAGTTGCTATGTAAGCATGTCTTTGTACTGTTATAAGGAAAAGTATTAAAGAATACTGAGGCAGACTCTAGGGATGCTTAAGGGGCCAGTGTCAGATTAATAGCTATATTTGATGTCTAATCAAGGAAATATGACACATGTCAGTGATGCCTGTGCAAGAGGAGCTTGGAAATTTAGTGAGTACTCTAAACCAGTACTATTCAATTTCTCTTTTACCTCGAAAGAGGTAAAAGACACAACAAGCAAGCACTGTGGCTGTAGTTTATCCTGTTATAAACAAAATAGTAAAGCCAACAATACAACAACTTTGACCTAAAATGAATAAGAAATATCCATTTGTAAGGCTTTCTCACACTTCGCTGTTTAGACTTAAACTGGAAAAGAGTGTTATCTTAACTCTGCATAACAAGCTTCAGCTTTTATATTTTGCATCAGGGAGTTTTTCTTAATTCAGTAAGGTGGAGATAAGGGGTTTTGGCTTATTTTTATTACCAAAAATGCACCCTGACTCAATGTTATTATGTTATACAGCCTTAATAGTCATTTCATAATTATTTTATGTACCATTTTATATGTAAGTACAACATGGAACAAAATTGCTCCTAGAATTACTAAAATTAGTTAAATATGAAAATGTCTGGCATCTGGTCTTTTTCCCATCCTCTTTGGTAAGACTTTGTTGGTGTATTTCTGACATTACTAAGAGACACAGTCTCATAGCAAAGTCTCTGATTCATAGTTTTAAACTAGTCGCATGCCAAAATTACAATTTTTTCATAAGGTTAATTTATGTGAGTGAGCATGAACACTGTGTGCATGAGTTTGTATGTTTGAGTGTATTTGGAAGACAAGTTTTGTGAACTATTGCTTCTTTATTTTTTTCTGCTAGGATGCAGAAATTTAATTTCAAACACTGCTATCAGTGTGCATGACAGTTGGTCCCGTTATGACAATGAACAATAGGAAGAAAATGTCATTTTGGAAGAGAAAGCAAAAAACGAATGCCAACAAGCATCCACTAGATGAGACTTTTGACTGTATATTGGCAGGACTGTCATAAGGAAGTACATATTGGAGAGAAATCCATCTCCTCGAGTTTGATAATTCTTATTTCTTGTGGAGGCTGAAATCAGTCTACTAAAAAAATCTTTTATATTAGATAAAAATGTTGTTACAAGATGTATAGTTTAGGGTTTGGCAGATGATGACATTTAATTTATTTTGACTTTAGTGGAACATTGGAGGCAATGCTTATTCTACTGATTTTGTCTGAAGACTTGTGACTCTGCTAGGAATCAGGGTTTCCTTGAGACACCATAACATTAATGCTTTAGGATTTAAATCATTTACTCTGAATGAATCACTCAGAGTGTTAACTACCATAGTCATTAGTAAATGTTGAAGTTCCATGTTGAATATTCAAAGGCAAAACCAAAACCAAAAAACAAACACAAAAAACAACACACACACACAAAACCAAAGGCCCAGCACTGAACCAACCTGGCTGATGGATAATCCATTGCTCTATGGGTTCTACCAGAAGCCATAGTTATAGCACCCTCTAAATAGAAATGTTTATGTCTATGCTTTACATCTGATGCAGTGAGCTTTGACTTAAGGTGAACATTTCAGTTTGAGCTGATTCTGAATGATCTAGATTGATTTTACTTTCAGTAAAATTGTCTAGTTCAGAGTTATTCATAAATATCTTTCTGCGACAATCTGAAACTTTGACTACTTAAACCTAAAATAATAATTGATATAATAAAATGCACTGCATTTCTAAGTAATCAATCCCCCACTCATTCTCATGTAAAAAACCTTAATTAAACTCAGTCTCACACACACATACACACACACACACACTATCCAAGATAGGAAATTAGGAGCAGGATGTGTTGGGAAGAACATATTCAACAGTTCAAAAGGAAAGCGTAATGAGGAAAAGACAAAATCTTATTATATACCTGTATGAAATTGTAAAATAAAATCCAAAGGACAACTTATATTTCCAGTAGTCTCTTCAAACTCTCAGAACTTTTAATTTGACCTTTATACTACCAATTACAAAAGTAGTTAATTTCATTTTGGAATAGCTTTAGGAAACATCTCAAATTAAGACTTCTGTAAAAAGCATACAGTTAGGAAGTTTATAAATTAGAACTGGTACTTACATAATTTAAATGTGCAAAGTAATTTAAATATAATTCATTATTTTGAATAAATATTGCACTAGTAGGAAATCATGGCTAGAGACAATACATTTTCTTTAAGGAAAAAAAAAATCCTATACAGTCGTTCTTTAGAATTACTCATCAGAGAAAGTTAAAAACACACATGACCATGCTTAAATGTTATAGTTTTAATCTGTTTTACAGTTTTACTGATAGGAAAAGACATGGCTTTGCTTTTGTTAATGAAGCAAATATGAATTAATTGTTTCAAATACGTGTAAGTGGTAGGTCTAGAGTGGCAGTTCTCAACCTGTGGGTCTCAACTCCTTTGGAAGTCAAAAGACCTTTTCACAGGAGTCTACAAAGACCAGTGGAAAGCTCACATACTTACATTATGATTCATAACAGTAGCAAAATTATAGTTATGAAGTAGCAACAAAAATAATATTACAGTTGGGGTTCACCACAACATGAAGAACTGTATTAAAGGGTCTCAGAATTTAAAAAGTTGAGAAGCACTTTTCTAGAGGTTCTTATAGTCAAACAAGAGGAGGATGGTAGAGAATGACAGAGGTTTAATATGCACTTAGTATTGTCTTATGTTGCCACTGGAAAACTTGATTTTAGAGTTTTACATCACAAACCACATAAGAGGAATGGTATAAACTAACTACAATATATACCATTTCTTAAATACAGGCAAAGAGGCCCTGAAAGGTCATTCTGTAATCTGTGAAAATGAAGTTTGGCTACATAGTAGATGCCAGGACATTGGAGATGCCAGGATTATGACATATTTACCAAAGAAAGGTGGAGCTGATATAAGAGAGAGGCTATTTGTGCCAGAATTAAAAGAGCTGGAGGGGGCTTCTGAAACCCTTTAAAACTCAGCCTCAGATGTGGGATGTAGAGCTATAGAATTTAGTGTTTTTATCTTGCTGGTTTTGGAGGTTTGCTATGCTCTAATCTTCCATTTTGGAATGTTAATGCTTATTCTGGGGCACTGTATGTTGGTAGGATGTAACATCTTTTTTAATTTTTTGGATAGAAAGAAACTTTGCACTTGTAAAGTATTTGAAATGGTATGAACTAGGGGAATTATTCAAGTTGGACTGAATGTATTTTACACTATAACATGGCCATGAGTCAATGGTGAGAAGGGACTTAGTAAGGCTTCAGCATGATCTGCTCGAGTGCCAAGTTAACAAAGGATGGAGTTATGAAGGTTAATGTTACATGTCAATCTGACAGAATCGAGAATCATGTGTGAGACAGGCCTCTGGGTGTGCCTGTGGGAGATAACTGAAGCTGGAAGACCTGACCACTGTGGGTAGCACCATTCCCTGGCCAAATATTGAACTTTATAAGTGGACAAAGGAAACTGAACAGCAACAGGTATTTTTCGTACTCTCTTTTTTATTGATGTGATGTGACTGATCTCACACTCTTTTTATGAATGTGATGTGAGCCGCTTCTTTAAGCTCCAGCATTCAGCTCTCTTTGATTCTTGTTTCTGAATTCAATGTGGCCCACTACTTTGCATTCCTCTTACCATGACTTCCCCTCACTGATGGGTTGTGCTCTTAAATCACAAGCCAAAATAAGTCTTTCCCTCTTTAAGTCACTTTTGTTAAGTATTTTATCACAACAACAATAAAAGTAAAAATATATTTCACATCTGGAAATTTTTTAAAATGGCTCATATTAACCTTATAGAATTCTATGCTGATGCCAATCTAGACTGTAATTCTTTAAACAATAAGAATCATATGCCAGGAAAATGCAAAGAAATTCTTTCTGACTATAAAAATATTTCTTTAAAATTCAGGCCCCTATTAACAATTGTCCTGCATTGCAAGCAACACTACAGTAACTGTCCAGCCCGCTGACTTCTTGTAGTATAGTTAATAAACAATTTTATTATAGTGGCTTAATGGATGAATTCATTTTCTACACACAATCCATTCCCTGAAATTATAGTGACTAGCCAGCCAGTACACTACAAATGTTCATGGTTCCTCTGAGCTCTGGCAACTCATCCAATTGACAAGGATCTAGGATAATTCCCTAAACAGTTAAGGTTTGCTCTCATCGAAATTGAAAAAGAGAATCCTGAAACAGAACCAATGATAAATTTTGAGCTCAGTGTATTTTAAAACTAAGTCCATACTCAAGCGGTAAACCTGGAATTTCCCTTGTAACTTTGCTATATTAGACAATGATCAGCAAATTGAAAATGAAAAAGAACACAAAGTTGGATGGGAAAGGAAGAGGATGATTCAGTCAAGAGTAGGGCAAATGAGAGGTGAATATGATCAAAATACATAGCACAGAACAAATAAAATTTTCTTTAAAAAGAAATAGTAAAAATATCATTTGCTTTATTTTCTTTCTTTCTGTGGCATGTGCATCTCATTATTAAAAAGCCACATCAAGCCTTGTATACATGTAAGCCTTGTACAAATGTAAGCATCCCCTGAAACATTGAATGTTTAACATTGCATATTTGAAAAATTATAAAAAGATACAAAGTATATTAGTAAAATAAAAAGAGGGATTAGAAATTTTTATGTCTCACTTCTAGTCCCACCTCGTCAAGGACAAAGATATGTGTGCTAAACTTTTGGCTATTCAATTACTGAGAAAACCAATTGGCCAAGAAAAGATTTGAAATAGAGTATGACTGGGAGAGACAGTTTAAAGATTCTGGGAAACTAAAAGATACCAAGCTAAAATATAATAATGAAACCCCAAGAGATTGGAGTTGATCAAGAACCCCATGCTGGGATAAAACGGCGCCAGCCAAAACTAAAACCAAACCAAACCAAAACCAAACCAAACCAAACCAAACCAACACCAACACCAAAACAAACCAAAACCAAACCAAACCAAACCAAATCAAACCAAACCAAACCAAACCAACACCAAAACAAAACAAACCAACCAACCAAACAAACAAAAATCTTCTCCCAGGAAGAGATTTCAGACTATTATGTCAAATTTCCAAGCTACCTTGGAGGATAGCTACAAGGCTTGTATTTAAAATTAAGCTTCATGTCAAGACACTAATGGACTGGGTATTCATTGGAGCTCTTTCTTTGTTCCTTTCCACCATGAGACCACATTAAATAAATATTGTTTCTCTGCTTTTCACTATTACTTTTCGGATTCATTAGACTTATTGGGGATGGGTGGACAGGAGTAAATTGTAGAGCTATGCGGTAGAGGCTCCAACCCTTACACATTGGTAATATCAATACCATTTGCTATCAGCTACTTGATTTAGAGCAATTGTTTTTAAAATATTACCTTATGTATATGAGTATTTTACCAGAATCAATGTGTGTGCACCATGAACATGCACAATCTGCTGAGGTCAGAAGAGGCTGTGAGAACTTTTGGAACTGGAGGTACAGATAGTTGTGAGCTCCTGTGTAGGCCACAGGAAGTTAACTGCAGAGACAGCTTTCTACCCAGAAATCAGTTTTTATGATCTTTCTAAGTATTATTTTCCCCACTGTGAAAGAAAGGCAAAAGAGTAGATTCTGTAAGAGCTAATTTGATCTTGGGAATTCTGCAAGTTGATTACTAGGTGAGACATTTGAGTTAATGAGTTAATTTTTTTTTTTTTTGCTTTTGTTTTCATGTCCTTTTGACTACTAATGGTGATGATGTAATGAAAAACTTTTGCCAGAGACTAGCACACGTAACTTTGAAGATGAAGTAACTGCCTTTATCCATGTCTATGTACTTGCAATTTTAATTGAAAAAAGAAAACTTAGCACAATATATTCTGATCATGCTTTCCACTCCCACAAATTCCTTCCCTATCCACCCTATCTTGCCACTCACTTAACTTCATACCCTTTCTTAAACAAACAGATAAACAAAAACAAAACTCAGGGAACATACAGATCCCACAAAACCACAAAAAAAGGAAACCAAAATGTGCAAGCAAAAGACCAATAAAACAAAAAAATTGCCCAAACATTGAAATATGAGACAAATATGTGCAAAAATGTCACTGAGTTCATTTTGTGTTGACCAAGTACTTCTTAACATGGTGCCTATCCTAAAGTGTGATTACTATACCTGATGAGATTCTATTGGAAAAAACTATATTTTTCCTTTAGAAGCACATGCCAATTGGAAATAACTTCCTACTTAGGGATGGAAGCTCATGTCCACTTCCTCCTTTCAGTGCTATGACCCCATCTAGACTAAACTTGTACAAGCCCTGTGCATACTACCACAGTATCTGTGAGTTCATATGTGTATCAGTCCCATTGTGTAAGGAAGATACTGTTTCTCTGGTATCACGCATCCTGTCTGGCTTATATCTTTCTGCCTCCTCTTCCATATAGTTCCTTGAGCCCTAAGAGGAGGGGTTTGATGAAGACATATAATTTAGGACTGAGTACTCCCCTTTTATCACATGTTTCAGTTGTGAGTATCTGTGTTAGTTCCCATCTACTGTAAGAAGAAACTTTTCTGATGATGGTTGAATGATACACTGATATATGGGTATAGCAGAATGTCATTAGAGATTGTTTTATTGCTATGTTCTTTTAGCAGAATAATAGTGTTTGGTTTTCTCCTAGATCCATGGCCTATATTGTTTCAGGTTCTTGGTCACCCTGGCAGTATCAGACATGGGTTCCAACTCATGTATTGGGCCTTAAATCCAATCAGACAGTGGTTGGTTATTCCCACATTTGTGCTACTATTGCATCATGATATCTCACAATCAGATCACCTTTGTAGGTCACAGGGCTTGTAGATAGACTGATGATTACCTTTCTCCTCTGGTAATATGTGAAGTACCTTCCAGTACCATGAACACTATTCTGTAGGGGTGAAGTCTTTATTTAGGCACCAATTCAACTTCTCTGTGTTCAATGATGTATGTAAGTGGGTCTTCAGCAATGGGGGTCTTACCATCAGTTTTTAGAAAGCAACCAACTGCCTTGGCAATAGCCTGAGATGTTCGATGGGTTCCATGGACCTCTTTGGCCAACTACTCAACTATTAGCCAATTCCTTGCACTGGAGGTTATCATTCGGTAGCATAAGATGTGTGTGTGTGTGTGTGTGTGTGTGTGTGTGTGTGTGTAGAAACTTCCAACTTCCTAAAGTCTAAGTATATATACACTTATATTACATATATATGTATATTATATATATGCACAATATATATATATATACAAACAGTATATATATGTGTGTATATATATATATTATATATATATATATATACTATATAAAATTGTGATGATTTGTTTATTCTTGGACCAGGGAGTGGCACCATTTGGAGGTGTGGCCTTGTTGTAATAGGTGTGACCTGGTTGGAATAGGTGTGTCACTATGGATGTGGGCTTAAGACCCTCACCCTAGTTGCCTGGAAGTCAGTCTTCCACTACCAGCCTTTGGATGAAGATGTGGAACCCTTAGCTCTGCCTGTGCCATGCCTGCCTGGATACTGCCATGCTTTCGCCTTGATGATAATGGACTGAACCTCTGAACCTGTAAGCCAGCCCCAATTAAATGTTGTTTTTTATAAGACTTGCCTTGGTCATGGTGTCTGTTCATAGCAGTAAAACCCTAACTAAGACAATAATTAAATATATATAATTTAAAACATAAATATAAAAAGTCTATTTTGTGTATAGATATATAATATAGAGATAAATGTTATATCTATATAAACATTAGCAGGTTTCCATATGACCCCTCAAATGGGCCTAGTATTACTTTTCTTCCCTCCCCATCATATTCCTTCCTTTATCCCCCTCTTGCATCCAACTCTCTGCTTAATCCTCTAATTCCAGTCTTGACACTACCTCTCTGCAACAATATATTTGTTTCCCCTTCCTTGAGTGAGCCTTTTCTGCCCTTCTAGTTCCTAACTAGATATCAAATCTGTGATTATATTGATTATAGCACACATATAGAAGGCTTAAGAGCTAACATCCACCTATATGAGAAAACTTAGGTGTTTTGGGGGATCTATGTTATCTCACTCAGTATGTTTTTTCTTTCTTTTTTTTTTTTTTTTGTTTTTGTGGGGTTTTTTTTGTAGCTCCATCCATTTATCTGAAGTTTTCAGAACTTCATTTTTTAGCAGATGAATAATATTCCATTGTGTACCATATTTTCATTATTTATTCATCAGTTGATAAACATCTAGGCTATTTCCAGTTTCTGTATATTCTTACAACTTAAAATAATGAATGTAACAAGAAAGAAACATTAGAACCGGAGAGTGCTAGCCACTCAAGGAGGCAAGAAACCTCAAGGCAAACTTCTGCTTTAAAGCACATTGAAACTGTTCTTTCCTAGACTGGAAAAAGTTGAGTAGGAGGGTGACCCTATAAGAAGATCAGCAGTCTCAACTGACCTGGACCACTGGACCACCAACCAGGCAGCATACACCAGCTGATATGAGGCCCCTAACACACATACAGGACAGGACTGCCTGGTCTGTCCTCAGTGAGAGAAGATGCACCTAATCCTTGAGAGACCTGAGGACCCAGGGAGTCTGGCATGTTGGGGGTGAGGACATCCTCTTAGAGATGGAAGGGTGGGAGTGGGGAGGAAATGAAGAACAAAAGCAAAGAAAAAAAAAGAAAGTGTACAAAACATTATGGTACAGGATGAGAGTGTCCAGAGGCATTTGTGTCCACTATTTGAAATTTAGAATATTTAAGAATTTTCTCCTTAACTGACTATGCTTAGGAATGGGTCAGTCCCTTAATAAAAGCCTCATGATTCTCTTGTTGGAGGGGGTATTGCATAGAAACAACTCTCATTCTCTCCCTGTGTGATACAGGTAATAAATCTTTCTGATCTTTTCCATTTTGGCTGTCCTTGTTTTGAATTTGCACTCATAAAAATCTGAACTCATTTTGTTTAGTTACAAAAGGTAGAAAAAGGGCAAGGCTCCTGAGGACATTGGGACTTGATGGATGACAAAAATGGTGAACTCGGTGCTTGCTGATTGCTCCTGTATTTGTCCTCCTAGCATACACTGAAAGGCTCTTATATACAACTATCAATAGACAGACCAAAATAGTTTCAAGACTTTCTTATGTTGCCCATATAAAAGACATATGTATGCCTAACAGATGAACAGCTTTCTACAATTCTCATCTTCCTTTAACCTAACATCCATGGAAATAACACAGACACATTCTCAGCTCATCTAAAAACTCACCTCACCTATCTCTGCTACCACAAAGAAATAGGTGATTTTTATCAGTCCAGGTCACGAAGCTAAGCCTCCCATACCCTAAAAATAGAACACAGTTGCTGCCTCCCATCGTGCAGTTTTAGTCAGTGAGACAGCAGCTAAAACTCTCTCACTATTGTTTGTAAGGCCTTAACATATCTTTCATTCCTACATGAAGGAAGTAAGCAGTACTATAGTTATTCAACAGGTTGATCCTAGTAAGTTCAACCAGAAAATTATTCTGTCTGCAGGTTTATGTATAGGATAAAAATCCAGTACCTTCCATGTTCCAGGAAAGTGCTTTATTACTGAGCTACACCCCCAGCAAAAATATGCTTTCTTGGAACAAATATCTACATGATATTTGGATAAGGCTTTGTATAACTTCAACTCAATATGGAAAAAAAAGGCATACTGGCATGTGCAGAAGAGAAGAAAGGGGGACCTAAATTTTATAATAGCTAACCAATTCCCACAAGAAAACCAATATACTATATGAGAATTTTTGTATTCTCATGCTTTCAGAAGCCTCCCCTATCACTTATCACTGTAAAGTGAAGTATTAAGTCTCTATGTGTGTTCTAGTGGGGATATACCCTATTCAAACTATAGCATGTGTGCTGGATAGATTTAATGTTAACTTAACACCTGATACAATCATTTGGAAAGAGAGAGAGAGAGAGAGAGAGAGAGAGAGAGAGAGAGAGAGAGAGAGAGACCCTAAACTGAGAAAATGACCCCTCCAGATTGAACTGTGAGGTATTTCTTTTTTTAATGATTGGTGTAGGTGGGCCCATTTAACAGGGATCTAAAAAATCTCTGGGTGGGTAAGCCTAAGAAAACAGTTTGAGCAAGCCAGTAAACAACACTCCTTCATGGCTTCTACATCAGTTCCTACCTCCAGCTACCTGGCTTGAGTTTCTGCCCTACATTTTTTTTTTCTGATAGAAGTGTAAGTAAAATAATACCTTTCCTCCCCAACTTGCTTTTAGTCGTGGTATTTTATCACAGCAGCATAAGCCTTAACTAAAATACCATGTGTGTGTTGCTCCTCATTCCTTGCTATTACCAGCACTCTTTCTGTTTTGCATCCTTTCCCTCTGCCCTTTCATTTCATTTTATAGAATTGTTAGGCCTTTCTCTCCATTTATTACCTCATGTCAAATCATCTCCTGTGTGGTAGTCTCACAGTTTGTGATGTTTATCATTACAAACAGCAATGAGCACAGGTAGTGACTGATTAATTAAAATGTACTTTATTCACAAAGCAAGTATTTTGGAAAGCCAGAGAAGTAAGTACATCAAAATTGATACTTTTAGGCCATCACTAATTATCATACATTATTGGGAATCAGAACAAAGGTGGAGATCCATTCTTGTTCCTCTGATCAGGTGTTAGTCTTGTCTCTGAGATTCATAGTATTGTTTTTTGTTTGTTTGTTTGGTTGGTTGGTTTGGTTTTTTTCTTAACATCCCCTGAACTCTTCCCTTATTGCCATCTTTCTGTGTAATGGAGGTTACACAGATTCCCAAGGTTACTATCATTCTTATCAAGCAAATCTAGGGCAAAAATCAACTAGGAAAATTAAACTCTTATCAATATGTACATACAAATTGCTTTTACGTTATAAAGTGGAAACATCCTCTAAAATGTAAAATAAAAATGTTTCTATCTCTATCTCCTGACCCCTATTAACGTGAAAGCAAAGGCAGAATTCCGTGAGTTTAAGGCCAGTTTGGGTTATAAAGTAAGACTGTCTCAAACAGTAAATTAATTAATTATCAACTAAACAAATGTGATGATTTGAATAAGAGTGGTAACCATAGGCTCATATATTTGAATGCTTAGTCACCAGGTAGTAGAACTCTTTGATAGGATTAAAAAAGACTAAGAGACACTTCTCTGCAATTCCAGTTTCCTCAGTTGAAAATTCTTTGTTTAGCTCTGTTTCCCATTTATTAATAGGGGTATTTGGTTCTCTGGAGTCTAACTTCTTGAGTTCTTTGCATATATTGAATATTAGCCCTCTATGGGATGTAGGGTTGGTAAAGATCTTTTCCCAATCTGTTGGTTGTTGTTTTGTCCTATTGACAATGTCCTCTGCCTTACAGAAACTTTACAATTTTATGAGGTCCCATTTGCCAATTATTGATCTTAGAGCATAAGCCACTGGTGTTCTGTTCAGGAATTTTTCCCCTGTGCCCATGTGTTCGGGGCTCTTCACCACTTTCTTTTCTATTAGTTTCAGTGTATCTGGTTTTATGTGGAGGTCCTTGAGCCACTTGGACTTGAGCTTAGTACAAGGAGATAAGAATGGATCAATTCGCATTCTTCTACATGATAACTGCCAGTTGAACCAACATCATTTGTTGAAAATGCACTCTTTTTTCCACTGGATAGAACTAGCTGTTTCTCTAGCACCACATCTGCCTGCTATGGGCATTGCTCCTGGCTATCATGCTTCCCGTTGCCATGATCTCTGCCAAGCTGAGAATGGGCTAAGCCTCTGAAATTATAAGCAGGTCCAAATTAAATGCTTTCTGTTATAAGAGTTGCCTTGGTTATGGTGTCTCTTCACAGCAACAGCGAAGTGACTAAGAAACCAAACAACAACTGAACATTTTTTTAGGACAAAAGGTACTATAATTCATTTACACCATTAAATAAATGTCCCCTTTTCCAGGAATACTTGCATATGATCTCTTATTCTGAGAAAAAAAATGAAAATGTGTTATTGCTAGATAAGGTCATTGTCTTACTTATTTTTCTGATGCTATGATAAGACATGATGACTAAAGCAACTTACAAAAGAATGCATTTAGGGGCTTATAGTTTCAGAGGGTAGGATCTATGTCCATCATGGGAAGCATGGCAGCAAGCAGGTAAATATGACACTGGACCAAAGCTGAGAGCTTACATTTTAGACATTAACAGGAAGCAGAGAGAGCTAACTCAAATGTTGTAAGCTTTTGAACCTCAAAGCCTACCTTCAGTAAACACACCTGCTCAAATTAGGCAACAATTTCTAATCCTTCCCAAACAGTTCTACTAACTGGGCATCATATATTCAAGTATATGAACTTAGGGGGCCTTTCTCATTCAATCGACCACAGTCCTTTCATATAATAGTATAAATGTGTGGGGTAACACTAAAGAGTCGGGCCTATTATGAACTAAATATAAATCTGTCATTCCTGTATGAGGTGATATGCTACTCCTTTATAATAGTACTACTTTTCAAATAGAGTAAAACTTCCTGTATTCTTAAATTCCAAACTAAAAACAAATTAAAGATTTGAATTAGACAGATCCCTGACAGGAACACAGAGCACAAAGGGGCTAAATCTAAGTAATAAAAATAATAAACTAATAAGTATAATAAAAGTAATAAATTTCCAAGATAACAAACTTCTTGATACAAAAGCTAGCAACTTAAAACAAAAGCCCGAACAGTTTTTCACTCCCATCAGTAGCTCCTACACCCTGGCTGATTCTGTTTACTGTGTCTGATATGTCCCTTGCTGGTATCTGTTGCACTCAAGATTTTTTTCCTGCCTTTTACTTCTTGTTCTTCTTCTTGTTTTTGCTTTTGTTGTTATTATTATTACTATTACTATGATTATTGTTCTTGTTCTTCTTGTTCTTTTTTTCTTGTTCTTCTTTTTCTTCTTGTTCACCATGTTGTTGTTATTGTTGTTGTTGTTCTCCTTCTTCTTCTCTGCACAAATGTCTATTGGGGGAGGGGGCATCAGTTTTCTTGGCCGTTGCCTTCCTCGTGGTTAGCAGTGCATTGCTCATATCTCCCACTTCTTTGAGCACATGTATGTGCACATCCTCTTCTTAGTCAACTTGAGCACTTGCTTGTCCTTGGACACCTTGAGCAGCTCCACTGCATAGGGCATGAAGCTGTACAATTTGTGTGGGATCATGTCCCACACAAAATCTGTGTACTTACTGAGATGCCTTCAGGGATAGTAGTGCTTTGGTTTACTGATATTCTTTGTCACCTTGTGGCCTTTGTTGGGGCCTGCAGCCATGGGGTAGCAGCACAGGGGCATGGCTGTTGCACTCTAATGGTTGTTAGGACAGGTAGACCTTTTACTTCTTTACCTGGCAGAAACAACAAAAAATCCCAGTCAAGATCCCCAGGTGGTAACAAGATCTACAATGTTATTCAATTATTTTAAGATTAGACAAATGCTACAGGTCACTCTAGAATCTTAACAACAGTGCTATTTCTTGAGAAGGGCTAGGTATCCCAAGTGAACCACAGAAGGCTATTTTTACAATACCAACAGGTTTCCATGCTACCTAATCCAACTCCATGATATTCCAGAATTGCTATTTAATGCAGTAGTGTTTCCTTAGTACAAAATACATTTTCTTACCTCAAAAGGAGTAAGAGTTAATTTATTCTGGGCCAAATATGAATGACTATTACCTGAGAATACAGATGCAGGTATTACCAAAAAAACATGTACCAACACAGAAATATTTGTGTAAACCATTTCAGTTACTAAACAAAAGAAAGCTAGAAATCAAGATATTTACCAAATACATTGAAGTACGCATTGTACAGTCAGGTTGCATCAAACCCAGAAAAATGTTACTATGTTTTTCAGATGTTACATAATTATTCTTAGCTTTTGGGTTGTTTAAACCTAATGGTCTGTCAAATAAATCCATTCCAATGGCTTTATTTGGCAGTTGAAATAAATTGGACTAGATACAATCAGTTGACACTAGGTAATTATTAAAGGTCCAAGAGACAGATTAAGAAGATTCTATCTTTCAGCCTGCAACATTCCAGTTCTCCACAACTGAGAAGCATGTGTCGGCTAATTAACATTTTATGTTCTTCAACATAGGTATCCTTCTGGGAAATGTGAAGCTCCTATGAGTTCACATCTGCTCAAATCCTGTAAGTGTACCTCTATTGGAAAGTATTAATCAACTTAGACACCTGCTAGAGTAGACCTTAGTCCAGTGAATGATATTCTCATCCAAAGGAAAATATATGGGCATACAAACATACACAAAAGAGAATACAATGTCAACACAGAAGCAAACACTGAAGGGGTTGGAGCTCAAGATGAAGCTTGAACTGACAGTGTGCTTTTCTCACAGGCTCAGGGTCCTTGATTCTATTCCTAGCACTTCCAAAATGACAACATAACTGAGGAAATGCATCAGCAAGCTTAGAAATACCATGGACTGGTAGCACAGTAAACAAAGAAAACTGTGTCTTAGAGCTTTCAGAAATTATGGCTCTGATAACACCTTGAATAAAAATGTGAACTCACAAAACAGTAATTGAAAAAAATTAATCTACCTAGTATGTTAGTTACTTTTTACATTGCTGTGACAAAGTACCTGACAAAAACAATTTAGGGAAGGAGGAACTTATTTTGGTTCACAGTTTGAGAGTATTATCCATCAAGGTGACTGACACATGGCATCAGAAATGTGCAGGGGCTGCTCTTATCGAGAATTTTGGTTTCTTTGAAAAACACAGAATTATTGTGGAAATATGGTTTCCTTTTAATCCTGGGTGTGGGATATGGAGCTGGTATAGATTGTCTCTAGAGCTGACTATGACTTGCCTCCTGCTATAGCAGGGGTGTGATTTTGCCAGCTGCAGAGAGTTTCAGTGAGTGGGTGACATTTGGAATTCTGCTAGGATCCTGAGAGGAGGGTTGGTTGTTGGTTGTTTAGTTGCTGGTTGTAGTTTGTTAAGTAGTCATGCTCAAAGAAGAAACAAGAAGAAGAAATTAGATTTCCTGATGGGTGATGATCAAAGTTGTTCCAAGGAACTCGATGCCCCCTAATCAGGAGGAAGTAGTCTAAAGATAATGATGCCCCCTTTCCTCTGTATCCTTCTGTTAGGGGCACTAACAGTTTAAAAAACATCAATTTTAAGCCATAGCCTTCTACTCTTTGTCTTCATGAGCTTGGAACTCTCATATAATCCAAAATACATTCAGGTTAACATCAAAAAAAAAAAAAAAAAAAAAAAGAAGAAGAAGAAGAAGAAGAAAGAAAGGAAGAAAGAAAGTAAGTTAGTTAGTTGGAATAAGTGTGGGAGAAAAATAGAATCCAAAACCAGCCAAGCTATGCTGTGCGCTGTTTGTACAGTCAGGAAATAAACCAAAATAAAATGCTGGTGCTCAGCTTGGTTACTCCTTTTTATTCAGTTTGGAGTCTTAGCCCACGGAATGGTGATACCTTCATACAATGTGACTTTTTCCCACCGTACTTAACCTAATCTAGATAATCCTTCATTGGCAGGCCGAATCTAACTCAATGTAAATAATTTCTCACATATGTGCCTAGAGACGATCATAAAAAAGAAAAAGAAAAAAGAAACTCCTAGATATGCCCAGAGGCTTACCTCCTAGGTTATTCTAGATTCTGCCAAGTTGACAAACAAAATTCCAAGCATCACAATTCTATCCTTTATCAATTTGATACCCAATTGCATCAGTTTTAAGCAACAACCTTCTACTCTTTGTCCTCATAAGCTCAGAACAATCAATCATATAATTCAAAATGTATTCAGTATAACATCAAAAGTGCCTTTAACCATTCCAACACATTTTATACATCCAAAGTTCAAGTATCATTTAAAACTAGAGGCAATCTTTTAAATGTGAGCACTTGTAAAATAATATATATGCTGAGTACTTCCAAAATAAAATTGCAAGGGAATAAAGATATCTGTTTCTAAAGAGAAGAATAGAGATATAGTAAAGAATGGCATAACAAAAGCAAGATCAACACCCAGGAGGACAAATGCCAAATCCTGCAGTTTATGTCAGGCATCTGCAACTTGTGATAGAATCATGTCACTTGAAAGTTCTTGGATAGCCCATTGCCTCCAGCTCTGCTAGGGAAGATAAACACTGCCTCTTTGTAGGTTCAGTTCTATTCCAATGCCTACAGATTAATGTAGTATGGTTCTGGCATCTCCAACATCTTGGGGTTTTATCAGCATTGACCTCTTAAGGCCTCTTTACAGGGACTGAGATACTGAAAAATTATCTGGACATCAGTGTCTCTCTTAAACCATGATTCAAGATTCTATACACCTCTAGATCTTGCATACTTTATGCCTGAAGACCCAGTAACATGTGGAGAATGCTACCAACTTCTGCTGTCAAATGGAACTCCAGGCAGAACTTCTTGTACTGTACTTATATTTACAGTAGTCTTTATTGTGTTGGCCATGGGAAACATTCTCTAGGCTATTGCTTTCAAGGAAGATGGAATCCATTCATCATCATTTCAAGTTTAGACTCTCTTCATTCAAAAGCATTTTCACCAGTTGGAAGCTTTTACATGTTTGATCTTATGTTCAGGGCACCTTTCTCATTGTCCCAGTACAAAGCAGGTAAATTTGTTATAACAATTCACCCTCTTTTCCAACAAATACCTCGGTTGCCATTTAAAACTTGCTGAAGTCCTTTTCTTCAATAAACTAAAGGCTTTACTATTCCTCACTGCCCCTCTTGTTCTTTTTCAGTATAGATATGAATGGAGGCACTGAGAAGATGCCGCATCATAGAATCCTAACCTGCCTTGAAATATTGTTCACTGCTGAACACATTAACCTATTTGTTTTAAATTCAACCTCAACTCAAACTCTCAAATATGTCAAGCAGGATGGCTCACTCAGCAGGTAGGGAGAACTGCGTCCAATCTCCATTCCTTCCACATGGTGGAGAGAACTGACTCCCACTAGTTGTCCTCCATTCACATGAATAAATGTAAATGAAAAGGGGTTATTGGGGACTAGAGAGACAGCTTGGCACTGGCTGCTCTCTGAGAGGACCTGGATTTGATTCCTAGAGCCCACTTGGAAGCTCACAACTGTCTGTAACTCCAGTTGCAGGCAAATCTGGCTTTCTTCTGACCTTTCTGGGCCTTGCACATGTGTGGTACAGAGCTATACATGCAGACAAAATATTTATACAAATAAAATTATTCCTAAAATGTTTTTAATAGGCAGAATGCAGTAAGATTCTCTGCCAGAATATTACTTAAAAAGCCTTTAGCAGATAGCTGGTAGAGTACCTGGTTCCCTCTGACAGCTCATGAACTGGGTCTGCACCATCTGCATTTCTTCTAGCAGTTTGGTCTTCCAAATTCCCAGGTCAATGTCCTGTTAAGATATGTTACAACATTCAAAGTATTTGTCTAGCTGAGTTTTCCACATTCCTCCTGCAAACCAGTTCCAAAGGTCCAAAATGTAAGAATATATAAGAATTAAAGTTGTAGAAAGAAAGAAGTGATGTGAATTTAGAAACAACTCAACAGCTAAAGTAGGATTTATTGAATGCCAGAGAAGTGTCATCTACAGATCTGGCTACACTGTAGTCAGAACACAATGACCTGGGTTAAGGAGAACACAGATAATATGCTTCAAGCTGGAGGTTTTATAGATAAGGATAGGGAAGGGGGAAGAAGGTTACCTTAGGGACAGAACTTGGTAGTTAGCTGTTTTCCTTAGATAAGCTTTTTTAAAAACCTGCAGGCTATCTTGCCTCTTTATACAGCCACTGGGTGTCTAGGGTAGGGGTCAGTTGTTTTTTCTTTTGTAATCTCTAGGAGAAGGAGCTGGGTCAGCTGCTTTTCTTATGCAACCTTCAAATAGCTGGCTTCCTGGAACTTTGAGCTCAGTTTAGGACCTTGGTTTTTGTTGTTGTTGTTGTTGCTGCTGCTGTTTGGTTTTGTTGTTTTCTTTGTTTTTTTGTTTTTTTTTTTTTTTTGGTTTGGTTTGGTTTGGTTTGGTTTGAGTGAGTGTCCCTTATTAAAGACCCTTTATATATAAAGGATAAAAGCCATTGTTTTTAATCAGGCTACTTGTTGCTGGTGGAAAGTGTACCACTTAGGGTCTAGAACAACACTAAATATTGTTTTTACTTTGTTTTGTGTGATTAACTGAGTGATAGCAGGAAGCTATCCTCGAGGAATTTCTGTAACCATTTTCTCAGGCAAGTTATAAGTATGAAGCAGATAAGGAGAAAGAGGATAAGTAGGGAAAGAAGCCAAGATGGAAGAGCCCTTCTGGAGTATGAGACTTGTTGGAATTTAAATGCCTGCTGTCTGAGCTGTTGGGCCCTGTCCTGAACCAGTTCTGAATTATTGGTATAAGAGCAACATTGTTTCAATAAAGGAACTCAAATTCTTCCACTGGTAAAAGTCAGGAGATCTAGTCTCTACAGTTTTGGAACAAGCACCAGAATAGTCAAAGAGCCGTGCCGTGTTGATCATGAAGGGTGTTGAACTGTTCAGATGATAAGACAGAGAAGTTGACTGATATAACTAGCCCTGCCACCCTCATCCCAAACACAAAGACAATGCCTAGAATTGCTAGTAAGAGGATAGAGAAGATAGTTAGCTCTCTGAATTTACTGGAGTAGAGACCAGCATGACAGGTGGGGTATCTGGAGAAATTATAGAAATGCTAGCCAATTACAGGGCCAGGATACAAATCCTTGTCCAATTATTAGGTGTACATATGTAGCTGCTAGGCCCACAGACCCAGAACAGTCTTGTCTAGTAGAAGTAACATGGAATAAGTTTAAGTCGGTTGCTAAGTGTAGCTCATCTTTTTTGTTGTTGTTGGTTTTTGTTCAATAAGAAAAAGTTGTCCCCTAGGGATATTGTAGTGAACAGTTGTAAGTTGACTAAGAGATACTGATCAATCAAGTTTCTCCTGAATTATACAGAAAGTATTAGTATCAAGGAAGATATAGAGGTAAGATCCATAGGTTTTTAGAAACCTGTAAGTGGAGACAGAATCACATGTTAACTGGGAGGCCACATGTTTTAGAAAGCTCTTTCCCAGCACTAAGAAATCAGGTCTCTCTCCCAGACTCAACAAGAGAACCTGGGGTAAATTTGGACAGATTTAAGGTAGATGGACCAGAAAGATGGACACTTTCTAAATCACCATATTTGATATGGGAGTCTAAGTATTCCTTTGAGGAAAATGAAAGCAAAGTTGTATTGGCCTGGTGGGACTCACTAGATGGATATAAGGAAGGAGGGCCTATGGGCATATAAAGTGGTACCTTATATGCTAGGTCTAATGACTTTAGTACAGTTCCTTAAATAGGCACTAGGGGATGGATTAGAGAGTTAATTTTATTGGAATTGTAAAAAAATTGATTATTCTTGGTTTGCTTTTCTGAGCCATCTAGAGCAATCCAGAGCTCTTCCTATAATATATCTCAAAATCAATACTGGTCCATAGAATACCCTCATAAGCTTCTAGTTTGTATTTTATTTTGGAAGTGTCAGTACAAATGAAGTAAAAACTCAAAGGGGATATAAGTCAAGTTTTTAAAAAAGTGTGGAAAATGTTTTGTTCACTGTCTGAGAGAGGTAGAGACAGCCCGAATAAGGAGGGGGGAATAAAGAGAAATTATGTTTCTTTAAAAGTTATGTTGCTAGACAGAGAGTTTGATTTAGGTAGTCTGGAAAAGCATGAATCTGTTTATATATGTGGTTAAGGAGGAGAAATGGTTCTGACAGGTGGGTGTGAAAGACCCACAACGTGAGGACTCCCCCATGTTCTGACTCAGGAGAGGCGACACCCCAAATCACTCACGAGAAATGCTCTTGAGGCAAACTGCAAGAGGACTTTTATTCCAGGCGTGCTCTGGGACCCACAGTCATACACCACACAGTGGGCCCAGAGTAGCTGGGACAGGGGGTATTTAAAGGAAGAAACCACAACTCAAGGGGGTGGGGAGGGCTTTGTTGGAAAATACCAAAAAATACCAGTTAAGACTCTCCCTAGTAGTGGGAGTCAAGACAATTTCTATGAGTCTCTAACAATAGCACATTTGCATAGCAGGTTCCAGGAGCAGTCAGGGTGGGTCAGGGTGACTTTCTTTGAAGGAACACTCCCAGAACCCAGGAAGCAGGTGGGTGGAGGAATGTCTATCTGTTTTATGATTCGCATACCTTGGGGCATTGAGTCACAAAGGTCACATTCTCAAGCCTGGGCCTAAAGGCCTAGTTTTTGTTTTTATGTTACACTTTTTTCAGGCGCACCACCTGTAAACAAAGCTATGAATAAACAGAGAAAATAAGTTCCCCAAAGCGGGTAGCTCTCTCCCAGATAGAGGCCAGCTCGGGTAATTCTTTGAGTTATAGTCCAACCTCCTGCAACTGAATTGGCTAACATCATAGGAAGCATTATTATTACTATTTATTATTATTATTATTATTATTATTATTATTATTATTATTATTATTATTATAATAAAAGTCAGTGTAAATAAGGCATCACAACCTCCCATTTACAACTTCTTCATGTCTAATCAGTATTGTTTGAAGACTCATTAGTTTCCAGGTTTGTTTGACACCTGGGTTGTCTCAGTGAGAATGGAGTTTGCCAAGAGAGAGGATTATGAAAGAAAGAATGTGTGTTAGTTTTCCAAATGTGAAGTAGAGTAGCCAATCATTTTTTGTTTTTCTGTAGTTTTCTCTATGAATGATTGATGCAGAAGCTGTGAGGAGTCCTCCTATAAGGTCATGAATCAAGAAATTAGAAGCTATAGTGTCCGGAAAGAAAGGATATAGATTGGCCAGACACTGTCTTGATTGTTCTAAATTCATGGGATTTTCCAAGAGTGATAGGAGCTGATAAATGCAAGCAACTTAATAGAGAGTCATCTCTTCTGGGGACAGGGCATTATTCAGTGTTCCTATTGTTGGCAGTTGGGAAAGGGCTTGGCGATAGATCTGGTATTGGGGCATGTTCTTGCCCAATTGACCACTGTACTACTACTAAAGCAGTCCTCAGGAAGCATTTGGGGAAAGTGACAGCCTGTTTTTTATAAGTTAATTTGCCTTCTGTTGGGGATTGATGGCAGATGCCAGTAACTGGAATTTAAGTTGATGATGTTTCTCAGCTTTCCCATTTTGGATTCTTCCTTCTTGTTCTTAAAAATCTTGAAGGCCAGGCTGAGAAAGTCTTGTTGTGAAGTCTAGGGGTCTAGTTTGAGATTTTCAAGCTTTTACAAATATCAGGGACTGGCTGGAGGAAAATTTTAATATGAAGAAAGACCTGGTCCTTGGAAGAAGTAGTAATTGCCTCTGTAGGAAAGTAATGAAAAATGGGGAAATTTAATCAGCCTCCTGAATGGTTTTCCTAATCTTATCATAATTAACATGACTGTCAGGATTTTTTAACATTCTTATTAGAAGGCAGGAAATCATATGATCTCTCTTATGTATATCATTAGGTTGGTCTGTTTGATAATTCAAACTGGGATCCTGGGAGGAGATATCATCCATTTCAATGGGATTATTCACTTATTTTATTAATATAAGTTATTAGCATGCTGAATAACTGTCAAATATGGCTTTTTTATCTGCTTTGGTGGTAGATGTCAGAACACAATAAACATCTGATCAGACTAAGTGGTAATCTTGTGTTAGTCATAGAAACTATACTCTAAATTTGGAGGGGATTTTCAGAAAAAAAAAAACAGCCCAATTATTTCTTTATTTGAAATATATCAGCCATGGAAAGGGGAACATGAAACCAGATGTAACTAGAAATCCTTCTAACTACATGAAAAGGAAATGCAAGGGAAGTAGATAAGTGGGGATGGGGATGGCCTCTGTGGTCATCAGCAATGAGGAGAAGGAGTGAAGGAGAAAGATGATAGGTGTGGATAGACTAGATGGACAGGAACACGGAGAAGAGGAGTTGTGTGCAGAGAGTTAGCAGCTGGAATTGAGTTGAGAATTGGGGATAAGGGATGAGGCATGGTAGGGTGGTCTGAGGCTAAAATTGAGGAATCTGGCAAGTAAGGATAGAGGTAGAGAAGAAGGGCAGTGATTGAAGGGATTGAGGAGTTGGAGTTTGAAAAGTGGGGGTAAAGGATAAGGGATAGGAGTTGTTGAAATATTTTGGGCAAAAAGAAGAGGCAGATGTCATACAGTCAGTCAACATTGAAGGGGAAGAAGACTTGGGTGAGATTTGGTATGGATGGTAGGCTCATTTGACAAAGCAAGATCTAAGAAAGGGACAGGAGAATTAGATTAAGAACTTTAAGTTAGAAGGGCCTGATAACAAGAGTCTGGCAAACAAAGGGAAAGATACGAGCAAAGATAAAAGACGGCCTGAAGTTAGATAATCTTTGACTCTGACCACTTGCCACTTCATTGCAGGAAACAGTTGAAGTCATAAAAGGCAGAGGAATCAAATGTGCCAAATTCAGGCCAGTAATTGTGGTTGCTAAGGGGGATTTTGAGGGTGGATATAAGTGGAAGATAAGATTAGTATCCGTTTTGAGGCCCAGTTACTTGATTTTTTTCAGAAGGGAAAGCTTGAAAGAATGTTTGGGAATAGATTAGTAGTTCTCAGTCTTCCTAATGCTGCGACCCTTTAATGCAGTTCCTCATGTTGTGGTGACTCCCAACCATAAAACTATTTCATTGCTACTTCATAACTGTGATTTTGCTACTTTTATAAACTGTAATGTTTTGATATGCAGGATAGCTGATTATGTGATCTCTGTGAAAGAATGGTTTGACTTCCAAAAGAGTAGCAACACACAGGTTGAGAACTACTAGAATAGAGAAATAATTGCCCACGCTTTTAAGTCTAAAAACAAGTTGATATTAGTTTGCTGCTCTGGAGGAAATTCTCCAAGGATTAAAGTTATACCAGAACAAAGTTTTTGATTGTTTCTTGGGTATCCCAGAGGAAACTGTTGAGAAGAACATAAGACCCAAAAGAATCTGAAATGAAATGGAGTTGAAGTCCCAAGTCACCACTGAGAAGGGAAGGGGCCCTTACATGCTGAAAAGGACAATAAGCATGTTGGAAGTGTCCCTCTAGAAATGACAAAGATAACCTCTCAAGTGCTGGCAGTTGAGTTAGATAAGGAAAAGTAGGAACTTTCTACTCCTGCCAATAAGGAATTAAGACAAACTCCCACTCCAGATTTACCTGGCAATGAGAATGCTAGAAACCATGGCCCCTATTTGCATCACTGTTCTAATGTTGAGAAGAGACACTATGACCACAACAATTTTTATAAAGAAAACATTTAATTGGGGCTGGCTTACAGTTTCAGAGACTTAGTCCATTGTCATCATGGTGGGAAGTATGGAAACAGGCATGACAGCATGGTGCTGGAAAAAATAGCTGAGAGCTACATTCCAGTGGTATGCCTCCTCCAACAAGGCCACATCTCCTAATACTTCTCAAGGAGTCACTCTCTTGTGACTAAGCATCCAAGTATATGACTCTATGGGCTATTCTTATTCAAACCACCACAGGACCAGATGTACTAAGGTCTCCAGATTGCATGAGGGCCACCATCCAGCCTTGGTAAGCTTAGAGAATGAGGTGGCTCTTTTAACATGAAGGAATGATAAGAAATGGTTAATAGGAGATAGGATAGAAGGCTTGTGAAGGGACCCAGTGGAGCTGTAATACCAATATAGAAAACCTAAGTATGTAGGAAAAATAAATGATGAGAATTTGGGAGTGGTGCCTGCAAATTTTATGATTTTCTTTTTAAATAACCAAGTAGTATTTCATTGTGTAAATGAGCCACATTTTTTTCTATTCATTCTTCAGTTGAGGAACATCTGGATTGTTTCCAGTTTTCCTCAAGGCTCAGCTTTACTGATCCTGGGCATATACCCAAAAGATGCTCCACCATACCACAGGGACACTTGCACAACTATGTTCATAACAGCTTTATTCATAATAGCCAGAACTGGATGGAACTAGAAAAAATTGTCTTGAGTCAGACAACCCAGACCCAATAGGACATGCATGGTATGTATTCACTTAGAAGTGGATATTAGCCATAAAGTACAGAATGCCCATGCTACAATCCAAAGACCTAATGAAGCTAAATAACAAGGAAGGCCCAAAGGAGGATGCTCACTCAGAAGGGGAAATAAAGTAGTCATCAGAGGTGGGTAGAGGGAGGGAACTGGATTCAAGAGGAGATGTGAAGGGAAATAGGAGGGGCAGGGAATCAGATGTTGGGAGAGCCGGGGAGAGTGAACCAGGAGAGTTAATGGAAATCAACAGCAGTCAGGGAGAATTTCTAGAATGTATCAGAGACATGGGATGGGGAAAGCTCCAGATAGTTTATGAGAGTGACTCTAGCTGAGACTCCTAGCAGTAGCAGATATAGAGCCTGAAATGGCTACTTCCTACAGTCAGGCAGGACTCAGAGTGGCGTGATAAGGACATCAACCCACCCACAAAACCTTCTATTCAAAATATGTTGTCTACAAAAACTGCAGGAACTAAGATGGAGCAGAGATTTAGGGAATGACCCAACTGGCCCAACTTGAGACCCATCCCATGGGCAAGCACCAATTCCTGAGACTATTAATGATACTTTGTTATGCTTATAGACAGGAGCAGACCATAACTGTACTCTGAGAGGATCCATCCAGCTGGCTGAAACAGATGCAGATACCCAAAGCCAAACAGACCAAGTTTTGGAAGTCTTGAATTAGGAGAAGAATTAAGGAACCCAGAAGGGATAGGGACTATATAAGAAGACCAACAAATTCAACTAACCTGAACTCTTGGGAGCTCCCAGAGACTGAACCACCAAAGAGCATACATGGACAAAACCCAAGCCCCCCCCCCGACACATGCAGCAGATGTGTAGCCTGGTCTTTATGTGGGGCCCCCCAACAACTGGAACAGGGACTCACCCTAACCCTGATGCCTGTCTGTGGATCCTGTTCCACTAACAGGACTGCCTTGTCTAGCCTCAATGTGAAAGGATGTGCCTAGTCCCACAGTGACTTGACATGCCAGGGTGGGTTGTTACCCAGGGGAAACCTCCCCCCTCTCAGAGGAGAAGTGGAGAGGGTGTATGAGGTGGGCCTGGGAGGAGACAGAGGCTGTAATAGGTATATAAAGTTAATTAATTAATGGAAAATAAATATTTTTTTTACAAAGTATTGAAGTCAGCTAAAGGAAGTGATGAGGCTCAATATTGAGATATATACAATAAGAAAACAACTATTGCTCCTGAACACTATGAATATGAATTTTCTGGGTCATCTTATTTTTCCAAGTTACTTTTCAGCCACATAAATGCTGCTATTTGTTTGAACTTTAAAATGCCCTCTAGGCAGCATGATAACACATATGCTAGAGCACTATGTATATCCAGAAAAAATGTGACCTTCTTAATATAAATTTATAAATGGCCAAATTATTAAAAAATAAAAGTCCCTCCCTCATTCAAAAACTAGAAGAAAGAAAAAGAAAAAGAAAAGAAAGCAGTCAGAGTGAATGATGAAGATCAAGCCAGTAAGCAGCACTCTTCTATTCTATTCTATTGCCTTTCCATCAGTTCCTGCCTCTAGGTTCCTTCATTGAGTTCCTGCCCTAAATTTACTGGATGAAATTTCCTAGACTACAACTGTCAAGTGAAATAAACCATTGTCATCTCCAATTTGCTTTGGCCATGTATTTTTGTCATGGCAATTGATACTCCGACAGCAATAGAATAATTCTGAGGATATTAAAAATGCTTGAGATATTACCACTCCAGATCTCAAGACATGGCTATAGTAATAAAAAGTAGCATGGCATTAGGGCATAGGAATAGACATGTAGATAAATGGAACAAACATGAGTGCACATAACCATTTGCTATTTAATAATTAACAAAGGTGCCATAAACACACATTGTAGAAAAAGCAGCATCTTCAAAGAATGATGTTGGGAATATTGACTGTCCATGTGCAGAAGAATAAAATTAGAACCATTTTATCACCCTGAACAAAAATGAACTCCAAGTGAATCAAGGACCTCGATACATACCCTTAAATAATAAAACTGCTATAAGAAAACATAGCCATTACCCTGCAAGATACAGGAGTAAGAAAGGACTTTCTGAATAGGATTCCATTTGCCTAGCAACAATTGACAAATGGTACCTCATGATACCAAAGTTTATGTCCAGAAACGGAAACTATCAGCCCAATAAACAAAAAATTCACAAGAGAAGGAGAGAACCTTTGCTAGTTAAACACCTGATCATGCTTTAATATTCAAATTATATTAAGAACTAAAAAAAAAAAAGCAAGAAGTCTAGAAAATAACTCAATTTAAAATGGGTTGTAGATAGGAACAGAGATTACTCAAAAGAGGGAATACCTCAAAATGTATTCCTGGATAATGTAAGTGACTTGCTCTAAAGCAAAGAATACTAAGTGTTTTATTTATGGAGTGGCTTCATCCCAAACTGGATATAGAGAAGAATACTAAACTAATAAACAGTTGTGTAAATAACACCAGTCTCTGCAAATAGTTATAGGTGCTGCTTTTATGTGCTTTCTATTATTGTGATAAAACACCATTTCAAAAAGTAACTTGGGTAGGAAAGGGATCCCCACCACAGTCCATCACCAAGGGAAGCCAAGACAGGAACCTATATGTGGGAACTGAAGTGGCAACCATGAAGTGATACTGCTTACAGACTTGCTCTCAATGGCTTGTTCAGTCTGCTTTCTTATGCAACGAAGGACCACCTGTCCAGGAGTGGCATCACAAACAGTGGGCAGTATCCTTTCACACCAATTATAAAGAAAATAGCCAACAGATGTCTACAGACTAATCTGATGGAGCATTTGTTCAACAGATGTACCACCGTCCCAGATAACCTTAGCTTGTGTCAACTTGACAAAAATTAACCAGCATATCTGCAAATCAAAGACCATTCTCTACAACTTTCTTATTAGATACCAGTCACTTATTTCAGTTACACAAAGATGGTAATTGTATCACTTACTATAGAACAGCCTAGATCAGATAAGACTAAATATTTCATGATATAAACCTTTTACTGTAAATTTTACCCCATATTAAAAAAAAAAAACTTTATACTACTAAAACTTTAAAAATGAACCAAGAAAGTATAAGGCTTTAAAAATTCAAAAAAATATTTTAACACAAAGGCCTTAAAACTATATTTTAGTCAAGATGAGTATGAGATAAATTTTAGTTTAGAGAAAACTCATATAGAAAATCTTTTGGAAAAATAAACATGCAAGAAGACTCCAAAATATATTGGCCGGGCATGGTGGCACATGCCTTTAATCCTAGCACTTGGGAGGCAGAGGCAAGCAAATTACTGAGTTTGAGGCCAGCCTGGTCTACAGAGTGAGTTCCAGGACAGCCAGGGCTATACAGAGAAACCCTGTCTCGAAAAGAAAAAAAAAGAAAAAGAAGAAGAAAAAAATGAAATATATTAAAAATAAAAATGAATTGAAATTGATAAAGTAATACCTAATTTATTAGGTATTACAATATAATGTAACTTTACAGCAATTAAAGAAATTTGGTACCAGAAAATGATGTAGTTGAAAAAAGTAATTGGTAGTACAGATCTCAGAATTAGACTCCATACATAGGAGAGACATAGGTAATTAAAAAAATACAGATTGTGTGAGGCCTTGGACTTGACCCTAACATTGTACAAAAAGAACATTTATACTGGGACAACTAGATAACAGGTAAGTCATTTTGACAAAAAGAT
The DNA here is from genome assembly GCF_978045245.1 of Mus caroli. Taxonomy (NCBI): domain Eukaryota; kingdom Metazoa; phylum Chordata; class Mammalia; order Rodentia; family Muridae; genus Mus; species Mus caroli. Next base: position 72,542,357 of record NW_028227260.1, read on the forward strand.
AGGAAAAAATGACTCATATCTTATCTCTGTCCTTACATCAAAGTAGATTGTACATGGAACAAAGGAACAAAGAACAGTCTGTCTGACTTGCTTTCTTTCCTGTTCTTTCTTGAGATTCAAACTCATAACTACCTGCAACTCAAGTTTTAGTCAATCCAATACCCTCTTCTAATCTTCATAGGCACACGAATGCTTGTTGTACAGAAATAGACAAGAAAATGCAAGCACATAAACAGAAATAATAATAAATTTTTAAAAAGACTAGTGATATTAGTTTTTATGTAAAGACCCTGAAGTGGAAAGATATGTTATACAACACCTCAAAGACAGTACAGTACTGGCTAAGAATTCAACAACATATGATATAATCCTAGATTCCACAATTCTGTCACTGCAGTATCTTTCCTCTCTATAACAATAATAAAATATTGGTAGGCACAGAGAACATGGACAATAAAATCAAGAATATGGAACATGCTTTCGAGGTGTGTGTGTATGTGTGTGTGTGTGTAGCTTCTTTATGTTAAATTATAGATCATTTGAATTAGCATAGTGGGTATTAAGACAGGAAAGGGAAATTTAAATCACTTCAAAGAAGGTATTAAATATTAACTTTATATGTTGTATACTTTGAGATATGATTTCAGTAAACCCAGGGTTTCATGTGGGAGAAAACTTGTGTCTGACATGTCTATGTAGAAAGGCAGTGTAGAATCAGAAATACATAAAGTTGATCCTGCCTAGTAGTCTCTGGGTTGGATTCCTAATATCACCAAAAGAAACAAACAAACAAAAAAAAAAAAAAAGAAAGAAAAGGAAGAGTTGTGGGTCTACTGGAGTTGAATAGTTTACTGGGAGAGCAGTTTTTTGAAGGGAATAAGAAAGGCCTCTTGAAGCCTTGTGATAATTCTCATAAGATTGTTTAACAGAATAATCAGTGATTTCATGCCTTACCACACGATCTCCTCAGACACATATCCTTGTACTCTACCAGTATCTCCTATATAACACAGCAAAGGGGACCCTAATGATAGGCCAAATAATGCCAGATTTGTGCCCTTGAACCTCCAGAAATGTAAGTTAAATGAAGCTTTTTTTGCATGTATGTGGTACTGAACATTGAAATGTGTTCCTCTGGGCATGCTAAGCATACAGCGTACCATTGTATAGTGTATCTTTTTAAATTAAAATCTTTATAGAATATATTTTGATCATGTCTTCCTCTTCCTCAACTCTGAGACCATCTCTACCTCTCTATCCACCTAACTTTATGCCCCCCAAACAGACAAACAAACAAACAACAAAAATATGTCTTTTGGTAAAGGGAAAGTAAGTTTTTTCCAATGGAATGTCACTGTATGTATGAATTATACTGCAGAGCAAATAGTTAGACAATATGAAACAAACTCAACTTCATGTGAGCTTTTGATTTCATTTGTTTGGGGTTTTTTGTTGTTGTTGTTGTTCAAGTCTTTTTTATGAAGTATCCAGCATCATATATCTTATTATAGTAACAAAAAATGAGCTTATATAATATGTGTTAGCAAAAAAAGTCACCACAATTTTCTTGGCAGGATAATTATATCTGACAATAGTATACAAGATGGTTTTGAAAAGAAGGCATACAGGGACAAAGACCAGCAGGAAGATAATCATAATGTCCCTGAATACGGGGAAATATGATTGATATGATTGGAAAGAAAAGAATGGCTTGGGGCAATGTTGGTTAATTAACCAACACACAGACCTGTTTGTGTCTATATGTATATACAAGTATATACAAATGTATAACTTATAAAATAGGGTTGACTGACAACTTTATAATTCAATTAAAATATAAACATAAAACCTTGGAAACGGAAAGCAAATGTAGCACTTTTATCATAATGTAATGATAAAACTTATCTATTGATATAAAACCTAAATTTTGACAAAAAAAATAATTTTTAAAATTACATAATGAAATTGAAAATTGCCTGCCAGAGTTCTTTTAAGGAAGGCTGAGAATTAACTGCTCAACACAAGAATGAAAAAACTCCAAAGCCTTACTTGGCTTAATCTTAAATAGTGGGGGGAATATAGGGAAGAAATGAAGCAGAGAAGAGAGGAATACGGAGAAGAGTTGTGAAGGTGTTGAGTAAAAAATTATAACTAGGTTTTAGTCTTAGCTTAATACCAGTCTTTTTTTCTTACAGAAATCATCATTTCATTCAGTCAAGGGAGCAGGGATTAGACTGGAGACACAGCTCAGCAGCTGAATGCTTGCTTAACATCCATTGGGCCCTGGGTTAAATCCCTAGTACCACAACGAGAATCCAAGCAAACAGAATAGATATGAATATTTACAACTTTGAGTTCATATGAAAAGACTCAGAGAAATGAGTTTGGAAATTCAACTTCTTGCTTTGTCTTCTTTTGGTCTGCCGGATCAAATTCAGAGCTTTGTGCTTTCTTGGCAGGTAAGTCTGTCACTGAGCTACATTTCAAACTGGACATGACTTAAGGAAGACAGCAGAATAAAGTTGAAATAATAAAGGATACTTCATAGGAAACTAAGAAAGGGCCTCCAGCTGAGGAGCTATGTTCAAGTGATGGCTGCTGGGAGAGGCAGAGTCAACTTTCTTTAAGGATTCAGGCCCTGACAGGCCAACCATACTCCAGTAGATGGCCTCATACTCATAAAAATAGTGTCAATACTGAGTGTACTCGTGAACTCATGAAGTGATTGAAGGAATGGAAAAGACTTGATTAAAATATTGTATGCACTTATGGAATTATTTTTAAAAAGTTAAAAGGATAGAAATGTTAAACATATTTCAATGTAAACCTTATTTTTAATTTTATTTAATAATGTAAGCAATTATCATTTGATTTCCATTCAAGAATCACAACTTACTTTTGAACTGTGGAATTTTACTAGCTCTTAAGATATTCACCATTTGGAGTTTTTGTACAACACAGTGACAGAGTACTTCCCTGCCTGTCTGAGGACTTGTATTCTATCCCTAGCATAGAAAAGTAAATTTAAAAAACTACCATTTAGTCAAAAAAATTAGGGACCAGGCCTCAATTAGAAAATGTACATAGGAAGCAAAGCAAGAAATTGCCCAAAAAATATTGAAGAAAGAGAAATAAGGAAGCTGTTCTAAATAGAACAGATATAAGGGTGCTGCCTATCTACTGAGACATAGAACTAAATCAAACTACTAGAGTAGTGCCTTAGAACTAATCTGTGATGCTCAGATGCTATACTGGCAGCATGGCACACACCCTATTAAAGGTATTCTTGATGAAAAGCAAGTGGGGAGCAATGATGATCTCATATGAAGATGCAGCTGCTAAGAACCAAAAATTTCCCCTTATCACCTTTGAATAAACATGGCCAAACACAGACTCTGAATGGTAACACCAAAATGAAGTGCCCATGGTTTTGGAGTTGTCAAATGCTACCCAATACACTACAATAGTTATGAGCTGAATCATTTTATCTTTTTGGATCTCAGAAGAATAACCACTCATTTTTTGTGTCATATTTGTTCCTGTGTTTAATTATGAAAAGATTACAAACATATTTTGGTGGAAACTTTTTAATCTGAGAATTATTAACACTTTCTTCCAATACCTTTGGAGAACCAAGCCTTTCATAATTTCCAGTGGACATTCTGTCATAAATTGATTGCAAAACCTCAGTGCTTTGCTAACTTTTTCATAAATCACTTTTATTAGTAATTTTGCATGCATATGTGCTAGGGATATAAATTTAATTATTTCTTATCCTGAATCATAAAGTCTGAGTGGGCAAAGAGGAAAAGAGTAGAAACAAGATTTGGAGAAATGTCATTAAAACCATTACTATTATGTTAACATCAAGGCTCATGGTAGTTGCAATTCTTAATATATATTCAACCAATTATACAGACTGAGCTAATTTTTTTTTTTTTGCTCTTCATGAGAAAAGTCATAATTAGAACTATTTGGTGTATAAGAAGAATGATAATCTATGATCCCAATGTAAGAATTGCAGGGCCTGGGGAGATGATCCAGTGGGTAAAGTGCTTGCTTTTCAAGCATAAGGAAGGACATGAGTTTGGATCTGTGGAATTTGCATTAAACCTGGACACACTGATGTCTGCCTATAAACCCTAGTGTGGGGAAGCAAGTACAAGAGGATCTTAGAGGCTCACTGATCTGTTAATCTATTCAAAATGACTTACCTTCAGGTTTAGTGAAATACCTGGTCTTCAAAACATAAGGTACAGAAACAACTGAGACAAAAATATCCTGACATCAACACCTGTTCTTCAAATATGCCTATATAGGCCAGTGTACCTGATAATGTGTGCACACACATATAATGTTTTTTTAATTAAAAATTAAAGCTGTGAATTATCTTGAAATACCATCTCCTATATTGATAACACTGTATATACCTCCTGTATGAAACTACCCTCAAACCACTTGCTGTGAGACCTTAGACAGTTAATCCAACTTCTTTATAACTTGCACTTTAAAATAAAGCATGGTGCAAAGATTATATGCCCCAGTACAGGGGAATCCCAGGGCCAGGAAGCAGAGGTGGGTGGGTTGGGGAGCAGGGCTGGGGGGGAGGGTATAGGGGACTTTCTGGATAGCATTTGAAATGTAAAGAATATATCTAATAAAACATTCTTTAAAATAAAAAATAAGACCTTTTTGTAGGTGCCAGCACTGGGTCACCTTGGGCACTGAGTAGGCGGACACCCCCATGGTCCTTAGAGGATTCTCCACGTGATCTTGGGACCACTGGTGTGTGGAACTCAACTTCTGTTCCAATCCAATCGTGCGGGACCTGAGACAGCATTAGGGAAGCAGAAAACCGGCCTGACCAGGGGCACAAGTCCCTTCCTGTCAGTGCCAACACTGGGTCACCTTGGGCACAGAGTCAGTGGACACCCCCATGTTCCCTAGAGGACTCTCCACATGATCTTTTTTTTTTTTTTATTACATATTTTCCTCAATTACATTTCCAATACTATCCCAAAAGTCCCCCATAGCGCCCCCCACTTCCCTACCCACCCATTCCCATTCTTTTGGCCCTGGCATTCCCCTATATTGGAGCATATAAAGTTTGCAAGTCCAATGGGCCTCTCTTTCCAGTGATGGCCGACTAGGCCATCTTTCGATACATATGCAGCTAGAGACAAGAGATCCAGGGTTCTGGTTAGTACATCATGTTGTTCCAACATAGGGTTGCAGATCCCTTTAGCTCCTTGGGTACTTTCTCTAGCTTCTCCATTGGGAGCCCTGTGATACATCCAATAGCTGACTGTGAACATCCACTCCTGTGTTTGCTAGGCCCCGGCATCATCTCACAAGAGACAGCTATATTTGGGTCCTTTCAGCAAAATCTTGCTAGTGTATGCAATGGTGTCAGCGTTTAGAAGCTGATTATGGGACGGATCCCTGGATACAGCAGTCTCTAAATGGTCCATCCTTTCATCACAGCTACGAACTTTGTCTCTGTAACTCCTTCCCTGGGTGTTTTGTTCCCAATTCTAAGAAGGTGCACAGTGTCCACACTTTGGTCTTCATTCTTCTTGAGTTTCATGCGTTTATCAAATTGTATCTTATATCTTGGGTATCCTAAGTTTTGGGCTAATATCCACTTATCAATGAATATATATTGTGTGAGTTCTTTTGTGATTGTGTTACTTCACTCAAGATGATGCCCTCCAGGTCCATCCATTTGGCTAGGAATTTCATAAATTCATTCTTTTTAATAGCTGAGTAGTACTCCATTGTGTAAATGTACCATAATTTCTGTATCCATTCCTCTGTTGAGGGACATCTGGGTTCTTTCCAGCTTCTGGCTATTATAAATAGGGCTGCTATGAACATAGTGGAGCATGTGTCCTTTTTACCGGTTGGGACATCTTCTGGATATATGCCCAGGAGAGGTATTGCTGGATCCTCCGGTAGTACTATGTCCAATTTTCTGAGGAACCGCCAGACTGATTTCCAGAGTGGTTGTACAAGCTTGCAATCCCACCAACAATGGAGGAGTGTTCCTCTTTCTCCACATCCTCGCCAGCATCTGCTGTCACCTGAATTTTTGATCTTAGCCATTCTGACTGGTGTGAGGTGGAATCTCAGGGTTGTTTTGATTTGCATTTCCCTGATGATTAAGGATGTTGAACATTTTTTCAGGTGCTTCTCTGCCATTCGGTATTCCTCAGGTGAGAATTCTTTGTTCAGTTCTGAGCCCCATTTTTTAATGGGGTTATTTGACTTTCTGGAGTCCACCTTCTTGAGTTCTTTATATATATTGGATATTAGTCCCTTATCTGATTTAGGATAGGTGAAGATCCTTTCCCAATCTGTTGGTGGTTTTTTTGTCTTATTGATGGTGTCTTTAGCCTTGCAGAAGCTTTGTAGTTTCATGAGGTCCCACTTGTCAATTCTCGATCTTACAGCACAAGCCATTACTGTTCTATTCAAGAATTTTTCCCCTGTGCCCATATCTTCAAGGCTTTTCCCCACTTTCTCCTCTATAAGTTTCAGGGTCTCTGGTTTTATGTGAAGTTCCTTGATCCACTTAGACTTGACCTTAGTACAAGGAGATAGGAATGGATCGATTCGCATTCTTCTACATGTTAACAACCAGTTGTGCCAGCACCATTTGTTGAAAATGCTGTCTTTCTTCCACTGGATGTTTTTAGCTCCCTTGTCGAAGATCAAGTGACCATAGGTGTGTGGGTTCATTTCTGGGTCTTCAATTCTATTCCATTGGTCTATTTGTCTGTCACTATACCAGTACCATGCAGTTTTTATCACAATTGCTCTGTAGTAGAGCTTTAGGTCCGGCATGGTAATTCCACCAGAGGTTCTTTTATCCTTGAGAAGAGTTTTTGCTATCCTAGGTTTTTTGTTATTCCAGATGAATTTGCAGATTGCACTTTCTAATTCGTTGAAGAATTGAGTTGGAATTTTGATGGGGATTGCATTGAATCTGTAGATTGCTTTTGGCAAGATAGCCATTTTTACAATGTTGATCCTGCCAATCCATGAGCATGGGAGATCTTTCCATCTTCTGAGATCTTCTATAATTTCTTTCTTCAGAGACTTGAAGTTTTTATTATACATATCTTTCACTTCCTTAGTTAGAGTCACGCCAAGATATTTTATATTATTTGTGACTATTGAGAAGGGTGTTGTTTCCCTAATTTCTTTCTCAGCCTGTTTATTCTTTGTGTAGAGAAAGGCCATTGATTTGTTTGAGTTAATTTTATATCCAGCTACTTCACCGAAGCTGTTTATCAGGCTTAGGAGTTCTCTGGTGGAATTTTTAGGGTCACTTATATATACTATCATATCATCTGCAAAAAGTGATATTTTGACTTCATCTTTTCCAATTTGTATCCCTTTGATCTCCTTTTGTTGTCGAATTGCTCTGGCTAGGACTTCAAGTACAATGTTGAATAGGTATGGAGAAAGTGGACAGCCTTGTCTAGTCCCTGATTTTAGAGGGATTGCTTCAAGCTTCTCACCATTTACTTTGATGTTGGCTACTGGTTTGCTGTAGATTGCTTTTATCATGTTTAGGTATGGGCCTTGAATTCCTGATCTTTCCAAGACTTTTATCATGAATGGGTGTTGGATCTTGTCAAATGCTTTTTCCGCATCTAAGGAGATGACCAAGTGGTTTTTGTCTTTGAGTTTGTTTATATACTGGATTACGTTGATGGATTTCCGTATATTGAACCATCCCTGCATCCCTGGGATGAAACCTACTTGGTCAGGATGGATGATTGTTTTGATGTGTTCTAGGATTCGGTTAGCAAGAACTTTATTGAGGATTTTTGCATCAATATTCATAAGGGATATTGGTCTGAAGTTTTCTATCTTTGTTGGGTCTTTTTGTGGTTTAGGTATCAGAGTAATTGTGGCTTCATAGAATGAGTTGGGTAGAGTATCTTCTGTTTCTATTTTGTGGAATAGTTTGTGAAGAACTGGGATTAGATCTTCTTTGAAGGTCTGATAGAACTCTGCACTAAACCCATCTGGTCCTGGGCTTTTTTTAGTTGGGAGACTATTAATGACTGCTTCTATTTCTTTGGGGGATATAGGGCTGTTTAGATCATTAACCTGATCTTGATTCAACTTTGGTACCTGGTATCTGTCTAGGAACTTCTCCATTTCATCCAGGTTCTCCAGTTTTGTTGAGTATAGCCTTTGGTAGAAGGATCTGATGGTGTTTTGTATGTCTTCAGGATCTGTTGTTATGTCTCCTTTTTCATTTCTGATTTTGTTAATTAGGATGCTTTCCCTGTGCCCTCTAGTGAGTCTGGCTAAGGGTTTATCTATCTTGTTGATTTTCTCAAAGAACCAGCTCCTTGATTGGTTGATTCTTTGAATAGTTTTTCTTGTTTCCACTTGGTTGATTTCACCCCTGAGTTTGATTATTTCCTGCCGTCTACTCCTCTTGGGTGAATTTGCTTCCTTTTGTTCTAGTGCTTTTAGGTGTGTTGTCAAGCTGCTAATGTGTGATCTCTCTAGTTTCCTTTTGGAGGCACTCAGAGCTATGAGTTTTCCTCTTAGAAATGCTTTCATTGCATCCCATAAGTTTGGGTATGTTGTGGCTTCATTTTCATTGAACTCTAAAAAGTCCTTAATTTCTTTCTTTATTCCTTCCTTGACCAAGGTATCATTGAGAAGAGTGTTGTTCAGTTTCCACGTGAAGGTTGGCTTTCTATTATTTATTTTGTTATTGAAGATCAGCCTTAGGCCATGGTGATCTGATAGGATGCATGGGACAATTTCAATATTTTTATATCTGTTGAGGCCTGCTTTGTGACCAATTATGTGGTCAATTTTGGAGAAGGTACCATGAGGTGCTGAGAAGAAGGTATATCCTTTTGTTTTAGGATAGAATGTTCTGTAGATATCTGCCAGATCCATTTGATTCATAATTTCTCTTAGTTTCACTGTGTCCCTGTTTAGTTTCTGTTTCCATGATCTGTCCATTGGTGAAAGTGGTGTGTTGAAGTCTCCCACTATTATTGTATGAGGTGCAATGTGTGCTTTGAGATTTACTAAAGTTTCTTTAATGAATGTGGCTGCCTTTGTATTTGGAGCATAGATATTCAGGATTGATAGTTCCTCTTGGAGGATTTTACCTTTGATGAGTATGAAGTGTCCCTCCCTGTCTTTTTTAATGACTTTGGGTTGGAAGTCAATCTTATCAGATATTAGAATGGCTACTCCAGCTTGTTTCTTCATGCCATTTGCTTGGAAAATTGTTTTCCATCCTTTCATTCAGAGGTAGTGTCTATCCTTTTCTCTGAGATGAGTTTCCTGTAAGCAGCAAAATGTTGGGTCTTGTTTGTGTAGCCAGTTTGTTAGTCTATGTCTTTTTATCGGGGAGTTGAGTCCATTGATATTAAGAGATATTAAGGAAAAGTAATTGTTGTTTCCTGTTATTTTTGTTGTTAAAGTTGGCATTTTGTTCTTGTGGCTGTCTTCTTTTAGGTTTGTTGAGGGATTACCTTCTTGTTGTTTCTAGGGCGTGGTTCCTGTCCTTGTATTGGTTTTTTTCTGTTATTATCCTTTGAAGGGCTGGATTCGTGGAGAGATAATGTGTGAATTTGGTTTTGTCGTGGAATACTTTGGTTTCTCCATCTATGTTAATTGAGAGTTTGGCTGGGTATAGTAGCCAGGGCTGGCATTTGTGTTCTTTTAGTGTCTGTATAACATCCGTCCAGGATCTTCTGGCTTTCATAGTCTCTGGTGAAAAATCTGGTGTAATTCTGATAGGCTTGCCTTTATATGTTACTTGGCCTTTTTCTCTTACTGCTTTTAGTATTCTATCTTTATTTAGAGCATTTGTTGCTCTGATTATTATGTGTCGGGAGGTATTTCTTTTCTGGTCCAGTCTATTTGGAGTTCTGTAGGCTTCTTGTATGTTCATGGGCATCTCTTTCTTTAGATTTGGGAAGTTTTCTTCTATAATTTTGTTGAAGATGTTTGCTGGTCCTTTGAGTTGAAAATCTTCATTCTCATCCACTCCTATTATCCGTAGGTTTGGTCTTCTCATTGTGTCCTGTATTTCTTGGATGTTTTGAGTTAGGATCTTTTTGCATTTTACATTTTCCTTGATTGTTGTGCCGATGTTCTCTATGGAATCTTCTGCACCTGAGATTCTCTCTTCCATCTCTTGTATTCTGTTGCTGATGCTCGTATCTATGGTTCCAGATTTCTTTCCTAGGGTTTCTATCTCCAGTGTTACCTCATTTTGGGTTTTCTTTATTGTGTCTACTTCCCTTTTTAGGTCTAGTATGGTTTTGTTCATTTCCATCATCTGTTTGGATGTGTTTTCCTGTTTTTCTGTAAGGACTTCTACCTGTTTGATTATGTTATCGTGTTTTTCTTTAAGGATTTGTAACTTTTTAGCAGTGTTCTCCTGCAATTCTTTAAGGGATTTTTGTGCTTTCTCTTTATTGTCTTCTGCCTGTTTAGCAGTGTTCTCCTGCATTTCTTTAAGTGTGTTATTAAAGTCCTTCTTGAAGTTCTCTATCATCATCAGGAGATATGCTTTTAAATCCGTGTCTAGCTTTTCCGGTGTGTTGGGGTGCCCTGGACTGGGCGAAGTGGGGGTGCTGGGTTCTGATGATGGTGAGTGGTCTTGGTTTCTGTTAGTAAGATTATTACGTTTACCTTTCGCCATCTGGTAATCTCTGGGGTTAGTTGTTATCGTTGTCACTGTTTAAAGATTGGAGCAGAAGCTGTGTTCCACTCACCAGCAGTCTCTAAATCCTGCGGCAGGGGTCGTGGGTAGCTGACGGTACCCCGGTGCTGGTCCAGCAGGAAGAGGCCTGTGGTCCTACACAGGCCGTTTTTCTGCTTCCCTAACTAATGCAGTCTCTGGTCCCGCGTGCAATTGGATTGGAGCAGAAGCTGTGTTCCACTCTCCAGAAGTCTTAAGATCCTGTGGTGGGTGTTGTGGGTAGCTGGTGAGTGTCAGCCGACCCTGCGCCCCAGCTGCCCCGGTGCTTTTCTCACCGGAAGAGGGTTGTGGCCCTATGTAGGCCGGATTTCTCTCTCCCCAACCAGAGCAGTCTCAGGTCCCGCGTGATTGGACTGGAACAGAAGCTGTGTTCCGCTCACCAGCAGTCCCAAAATCCTGCGGCGGGGGTCGTGGGTAGCTGGCGGGTGTCAGGCAACCCTGCGCTCCCGCTACCTCGGCACTGATCTGGCCGGATGAGGCCTGTGGCCCTACTCAGGCCGGTTTCTGCTTCCCTAACTAATGCAGTCTCAGGTCCCGCGCAATTGGATTGGAGCAGAAGCTGTGTTCCACTCACCAGCAGTCCCAAAATCCTGCGGCAGGGGTCGTGGGTAGCTGGCGGGTGTCAGGCAACCCTGCGCTCCCGCTACCCCGGCGCTGATCCGACCGGATGTGGCCTGTGGCCCTACTCAGGCCGGTTTCTGCTTCCCTAACTAATGCAGTCTCAGGTCCCGCGCAATTGGATTGGAGCTGAAGCTGTGTTCCACTCACCAGCAGTCCCAAAATCCTGCGGCGGGGGTCGTGGGTAGCTGGTGGGTGTCAGGCAACCCTGCGCTCCCGCTACCCTGGCGCTGATCCGGCCGGATGAGGCCTGTGGTCCTACTCAGGCCGGTTTCTGCTTCCCTAACTAATGCAGTCTCAGGTCCCGAGCAATTGGATTGGAGCAGAAGCTGTGCTCCACTCACCAGAAGTCTTAAGATCCTGTGGCGGGTGTTGTGGGTAGCTGGTGAGTGTCAGCAGACCCTGCGCCCCAGCTGCCCTGGTGCTTTTCTGACCGGAAGAGGGTTGTGGCCCTATGTAGGCCGGATTTCTCTCTCCCCAACCAGAGCAGTCTCAGGTCCCGCGTGATTGGACTGGAACAGAAGCTGTGTTCCGCTCACCAGCAGTCCCAAAATCCTGCGGCGGGGGTCGTGGGTAGCTGGCGGGTGTCAGGCAACCCTGCGCTCCTGCTACCCAGGCACTGATCTGGCCGGATGAGGCCTGTGGCCCTACTCAGGCCGGTTTCTGCTTCCCTAACTAATGCAGTCTCAGGTCCCGCGCAATTGGATTGGAGCAGAAGCTGTGTTCCACTCACCAGCAGTCCCAAAATCCTGCGGCGGGGGTCGTGGGTAGCTGGCGGGTGTCAGGCAACCCTGCGCTCCCGCTACCCTGGCGCTGATCCGGCCGGATGTGGCCTGTGGCCCTACTCAGGCCGGTTTCTGCTTCCCTAACTAATGCAGTCTCAGGTCCCGCGCAATTGGATTGGAGCAGGAGCTGTGTTCCACTCACCAGCAGTCCCAAAATCCTGCGGCGGGGGTCGTGGGTAGCTGGCGGGTGTCAGGCAACCCTGCGCTCCCGCTACCCCGGCGCTGATCCAGCTGGATGAGGCCTGTGGTCCTACTCAGGCCGGTTTCTGCTTCCCTAACTAATGCAGTCTCAGGTCCCGCGCAATTGGATTGGAGCAGAAGCTGTGCTCCACTCACCAGAAGTCTTAAGATCCTGTGGCGGGTGTTGTGGGTAGCTGGCGAGTGTCAGCAGACCCTGCGCCCCAGCTGCCCTGGTGCTTTTCTGACCGGAAGAGGGTTGTGGCCCTATGTAGGCCGGATTTCTCTCTCCCCAACCAGAGCAGTCTCAGATCCCGCGTGATTGGACTGGAGCAGAAGCTGTGTTCCACTCACCAGCATTCCCAAAATCCTGCGGCGGGGGTCGTGGGTAGCTGGCGGGTGTCAGGAAACCCTGCGCTCCCTCTACCCCGGCGCTGATCTGGCCGGATGAGGCCTGTGGCCCTACTCAGGCCGGTTTCTGCTTCCCTAACTAATGCAGTCTCAGGTCCCGCGCAATTGGATTGGAGCAGAAGCTGTGTTCCACTCACCAGCAGTCCCAAAATCCTGCGGTGGGGGTCGTGGGTAGCTGGCGGGTGTCAGGCAACCCTGCGCTCCCGCTACCCTGGCGCTGATCCGGCCGGATGTGGCCTGTGGCCCTACTCAGGCCGGTTTCTGCTTCCCTAACTAATGCAGTCTCAGGTCCTGCGCAATTGGATTGGAGCTGAAGCTGTGTTCCACTCACCAGCAGTCCCAAAATCCTGCGGCAGGGGTCGTGGGTAGCTGGCGGGTGTCAGGCAACCCTGCGCTCCCGCTACCCTGGCGCTGATCCGGCCGGATGTGGCCTGTGGCCCTACTCAGGCCAGTTTCTGCTTCCCTAACTAATGCAGTCTCAGGTCCCGCGCAATTGGATTGGAGCTGAAGCTGTGTTCCACTCACCAGCAGTCCCAAAATCCTGCGGGGGGGGGGGGGTCGTGGGTAGCTGGCGGGTGTCAGGCAACCCTGCGCTCCTGCTACCCCGGCGCTGATCCAGCCGGATGAGGCCTGTGGTCCTACTCAGGCCGGTTTCTGCTTCCCTAACTAATGCAGTCTCAGGTCCCGTGCAATTGGATTGGAGCAGAAGCTGTGCTCCACTCACCAGAAGTCTTAAGATCCTGTGGTGGGTGTTGTGGGTAGCTGGCGAGTGTCAGCAGACCCTGTGCCCCAGCTGCCCTGTCTCCACATGATCTTAAGACCACTGACCAGACAGCTCCACACTCCTCAGAGAAGACACCACTTCCAGGTACTTTAACACGACCAGGATCTTAGGATTACAGGATGCCAAGATAACAGGAGCTGGGTCACACCAGTATTTTAGGGACTCAGAGGAACTTGACTGCCAAGGGCTCTGACACACCCAGAATCTCAGGTTCACAGGAGCCCACTATCAAAGATCACAGAGAAAGCTGGACTCTGAGGAATCCTGAATCAACTGGAATTATAGGAAGGACAGGCTCCAATCAGATATATAGAGGACAGCAAAAACTTGAGATAATCAGATGGCAGGAGGCAAGCATAAGAACAGAAGCAATAGAAACCAAGGTTACTCGGCATCATCAGAACCAAACTCTCCCACCATAGAAAGTTCTGGATACACCATCACACCAGAAAAGCAAGACATGGATCTAAAGTCACTTCTTATGATGATGATGGAGGACTTTAAGAAGGAAATACAGGAAAACACAGGTAAATAGCTAGAAGCCTCTAAAGAGGAAACACAAAAATCCCTTAGAGAGTTACAGGAAAACACTACCTAACAGGTGATGGAATTGAACAAAATCATCCAAGACCTAAAAATGGAAGTAGAAACAATAAAGAAAACCCAAAGGAGACAACTCTGGAGATAGAAACCCTAGGAAAGAAACCATGAACCATAGATATGAGCATCAACAACAGAATACAAGAGATGGAAAACAGAATCTCAGGTGCAGAAGATTCCATAGGGAACATGGAAACAACAATCAAAGAAAATGAAAATGAAAAAAGATCCTAACTCAAAATATCCAGGAAATCCAGGACACAATGAGAAGACCAAACCTACAGATAATAGGAGTAGGTAAGAATGAAGATTTTTCAACATAAAGGGCCAGCAAATATCTTCAACAAAATTATACAGGAAAACTTCCCAAATCTAAAGAAAGAGATGCCCATGAACATACAAGAAGCCTACAGAACTCCAAATAGACTGGACCAGAAAAGAAATTCCTCCAGACACATAATAATCAGAACAACAAATGCACCAAATAAAGACAAAATATTAAAAGCAGTAAGGGAAAAAGGTAAAGTAACTATAAAAGCAGACCTATTAGAATTACTCCAGACTACTCAACAGAGACTATGAAAGCTAGAAGATCCTGGACAGATGTTATATAGACACTAAGAGAACACAAATGCCAGCCCAGGCTACTATACCCAGCCAAACTCTCAATTAACATAGATGGAGAAACCAAAGTATTCCACAACAAAACCAAATTCACACATTATCTCTCCACGAATCCAGCCCTTCAAAGGATAATAACAGAAAAAAACCAATACAAGGACAGGAACCACGCCCTAGAAACAACAAGAAGGTAATCCCTCAACAAACATAAAAGAAGACAGCCACAAGAACAGAATGCCAACTTTAACAACAAAAATAACAGGAAACAACAATTACTTTTCCTTAATATCTCTTAATATCAATGGACTCAACTCCCCGATAAAAAGACATAGACTAACAAACTGGCTACACAAACAAGACCCAACATTTTGCTGCTTACAAGAACCTCATCTCAGAGAAAAAGATAGACACTACCTCAGAATGAAAGGCTGGGAAACAATTTTCCAAGCAAATGGTATGAAGAAATAAGCTGGAGTAGCCATTCTAATATCTGATAAGATTGACTTCCAACCCAAAGTCATTAAAAAAGACAGGGAGGGACACTTCATACTCATCAAAGGTAAAATCCTCCAAGAGGAACTATCAATCCTGAATATCTATGCTCCAAATACAAAGGCAGCCACATTCATTAAAGAAACTTTAGTAAATCTCAAAGCACACATTGCACCTCATACAATAATAGTGGGAGACTTCAACTCACCACTTTCACCAATGGACAGATCATGGAAACAGAAACTAAACAGGGACACAGTGAAACTAACAGAACTTATGAATCAAATGGATCTGACAGATATCTACAGAACATTCTATCCTAAAACAAAAGGATATACCTTCTTTTCAGCACCTCATGGTACCTTCTCCAAAATTGACCACATAATTGGTCACAAAACAGGCCTCAACAGATACAAAAATATTGAAATTGTCCCATGCATCCTATCAGATCACCATGGACTAAGGCTGATCTTCAATAACAAAATAAATAATAGAAAGCCAACCTTCACGTGGAAACTGAACAACACTCTTCTCAATGATACCTTGGTCAAGGAAGGAATAATGAAAGAAATTAAGGACTTTTTAGAATTCAATGAAAATGAAGAAACAACATACCCAAACTTATGGGACACAATGAAAGCATTTCTAAGAGGAAAACTCATAGCTCTGGGTGCCTCCAAAAGGAAACTAGAGAGAGCACACATTAGCAGCTTGACAACATACCTAAAAGCACTAGAACAAAAGGAAGCAAATTCACACAAGAGGAGTAGACAGCAGGAAATAATCAAACTCATGGGCGAAATCAACCAAGTGGAAACAAGAAGAACTATTCAAAGAATCAACCAATCAAGGAGCTGGTTCTTTATGAAAATCAACAAGATAGATAAACCCTTAGCCAGACTCACTAGAGGGCACAGGGAAAGCATCCTAATTAACAAAATCAGAAATGAAAAAGGAGACATAACAACAGATCCTGAAGACATACAAAACACCATCAGATCCTTCTACCAAAGGCTATACTCAACAAAACTGGAGAACCTGGATGTAATGGAGAAGTTCCTAGACAGATACCAGGTACCAAAGTTGAATCAAGATCAGGTTAATGATCTAAACAGCCCTATATCCCCCAAAGAAATAGAAGCAGTCATTAATAGTCTCCCAAATAAAAAAAAGCCCAGGACCAGATGGGTTTAGTGCAGAGTTCTATCAGACCTTCAAAGAAGATCTAATCCCAGTTCTTCACAAACTATTCCACAAAATAGAAACAGAAGGTACTCTACCCAACTCATTCTATGAAGCCACAATTACTCTGATACCTACACCACAAAAGACCCAACAAAGATAGAAATCTTCAGACCAATATCCCTTATGAATATTGATGAAAAAATCCTCAATAAAGTTCTTGCTAACCGAATCCAAGAACACATCAAAACAATCATCCATCCTGACCAAGTAGGTTTCATCCCAGGGATGCAAGGATGGTTCAATATACGGAAATCCATCAATGTAATCCAGTATATAAACAAACTCAAAGACAAAAACCACATGGTCATCTCGTTAGATGCGGAAAAAGCATTTGACAAGATCCAACACCCATTCATGATAAAAGTCTTGGAAAGATCAGGAATTCAAGGCCCATACCTAAACATGATAAAAGCAATCTATAGCAAACCAGTAGCCAACATCAAAGTAAATGGTGAGAAGCTTGAAGCAATCCCTCTAAAATCAGGGACTAGACAAGGCTGTCCACTTTCTCCATACCTATTCAACATTGTACTTGAAGTCCTAGCCAGAGCAATTCGACAACAAAAGGAGATCAAAGGGATACAAATTGGAAAAGATGAAGTCAAAATATCACTTTTTGCAGATGATATGATAGTATTTATAAGTGACCCTAAAAATTCCACCAGAGAACTCCTAAGCCTGATAAACAGCTTCGGTGAAGTAGCTGGATATAAAATTAACTCAAACAAATCAATGGCCTTTCTCTACACAAAGAATAAACAGGCTGAGAAAGAAATTAGGGAAACAACACCCTTCTCAATAGTCACAAATAATATAAAATATCTTGGCATGACTCTAACTAAGGAAGTGAAAGATATGTATAATAAAAACTTCAAGTCTCTGAAGAAAGAAATTATAGAAGATCTCAGAAGATGGAAAGATCTCCCATGCTCATGGATTGGCAGGATCAACATTGTAAAAATGGCTATCTTGCCAAAAGCAATCTACAGATTCAATGCAATCCCCATCAAAATTCCAAATCAATTCTTCAACGAATTAGAAAGTGCAATCTGCAAATTCATCTGGAATAACAAAAAACCTAGGATAGCAAAAACTCTTCTCAAGGATAAAAGAACCTCTGGTGGAATCACCATGCAGGACCTAAAGCTTTACTACAGAGCAATTGTGATAAAAACTGCATGGTACTGGTATAGTGACAAACAAATAGACCAATGGAATAGAATTGAAGACCCAGAAATGAACCCACACACCTATGGTCACTTGATCTTCGACAAGGGAGCTAAAAACATCCAGTGGAAGAAAGACAGCATTTTCAACAAATGGTGCTGGCACAACTGGTTGTTAACATGTAGAAGAATGCGAATCGATCCATTCCTATCTCCTTGTACTAAGGTCAAGTCTAAATGGATCAAGGAACTTCACATAAAACCAGAGACACTGAAACTTATAGAGGAGAAAGTGGGGAAAAGCCTTGAAGATATGGGCACAGGGGAAAAATTCTTGAATAGAACAGTAATGGCTTGTGCTGTAAGATTGAGAATTGACAAGTGGGACCTCATGAAACTGCAAAGCTTCTGCAAGGCTAAGGACACCATCAATAAGACAAAAAAACCACCAACAGATTGTGAAAGGATCTTCACCTATCCTAAATCAGATAATGGACTAATATCCAATATATATAAGGAACTCAAGAAGGTGGACTCCAGAAAGTCAAATAACCCCATTAAAAAATGGGGCTCAGAACTGAACAAAGAATTCTCACCTGAGGAATACCTAATGGCAGAGAAGCACCTGAAAAAATGTTCAACATCCTTAATCATCAGGGAAATGCAAATCAAAACAACCCTGAGATTCCACCTCACACCAGTCAGAATGGCTAAGATCAAAAATTCAGGTGACAGCAGATGCTGGCGAGGATGTGGAGAAAGAGGAACACTCCTCCATTGTTGGTGGGATTGCAAGCTTGTACAACCACTCTGGAAATCAGTCTGGCGGTTCCTCAGAAAATTGGACATAGTACTACCGGAGGATCCAGCAATACCTCTCCTGGGCATATATCCAGAAGATGTCCCAACCGGTAAAAAGGACACATGCTCCACTATGTTCATAGCAGCCCTATTTATAATAGCCAGAAGCTGGAAAGAACCCAGATGTCCCTCAACAGAGGAATGGATACAGAAATTATGGTACATTTACACAATGGAGTACTACTCAGCTATTAAAAAGAATGAATTTATGAAATTCCTAGCCAAATGGATGGACCTGGAGGGCATCATCTTGAGTGAAGTAACACAATCACAAAAGAACTCACACAATATGTATTCACTGATAAGTGGATATTAGCCCAAAACTTAGGATACCCAAGATATAAGATACAATTTGCTAAACGCATGAAACTCAAGAATGAAGACCAAAGTGTGGACACTATGCCCCTTCTTAGAATTGGGAACAAAACACCCAGGGAAGGAGTTACAGAGACAAAGTTCATAGCTGTGATGAAAGGATGGACCATTTAGAGACTGCTGTATCCAGGGATCCATCCCATAAGCAGCTTCTAAACACTGACACCATTGCATACACTAGCAAGATTTTGCTGAAAGGACCCAAATATAGCTGTCTCTTGTGAGATGATCCCGGGCCTAGCAAACACAGGAGTGGATGTTCACAGTCAGCTATTGGATGTATCACAGGGCTCCCAATGGAGAAGCTAGAGAAAGTACCCAAGGAGCTAAAGGGATCTGCAACCCTATTGTTGGAACAACATGATGTACTAACCAGAACCCTGGAGCTCTTGTCTCTAGCTGCATATGTATCGAAAGATGGCCTAGTCGGCCATCACTGGAAAGAGAGGCCCATTGGACTTGCAAACTTTATATGCCCCAATATAGGGGAATGCCAGGGCTAAAAGAATGGGAATGGGTGGGTAGGGAAGTGGGGGGCGCTATGGGGGACTTTTGGGATAGCATTGGAAGTGTAACTGAGGAAAATATGTAATAAAAATATTAAAAAATAAAAAAAGAAAAAGAATAAAACCTATAATCATTTTTTCTTCCATATGCTCTTAAAAGTTACTCAAATAAAATAAAATCAATGTAAAATATGAGTTTGATAGCCCCTACTGCTATTCATTGCTATTATAATAAATGTTACCTTCATATGAAAAGAAATATAAAATTTCAAAACTCAGTTTAAACCAAGGAGTTACAAACTATTTCAGAAAACAATTAGCATTCTAACCATTCACTATTTACACTGTGTGTGAGTGTGTGTGTGTATGTGTGTTTAGATGTGTGTGTATGCCCAGGAAAATCAGGGTTCCCATTGTTCTTTTGAAGCCATTCACCTTGTTCACTGAGACAGGGCGTCTCACTCAGACCTGGGGTTCACCAAATGGTGAATGTCCAGTTAGCCCCAGAAATATGCCTGTTCATTTTTCCTCAGCACTGGAATTACAAGGACAGGCACCAATTTCACCTTTCATTTGGTTGCTGGGGATTGAACTCAGATCTGCATGCTTGCATGGTAATCACTTTATGAGTGTGTTGTCTCTAGCCCCTCATGAAACTATTTTCTAATGAAAGGAGAAATAAGAAAACAACAACAACAAAAAGTCTGTGTTATTAGGCATATTTCTTTCTTCTTAATCTCCTTTCCAACCTTATCACTAAAAGAAGTGAATGCTCTAATATTCTTGCAGTGTCTCACTTCAACAACATGCATACCAAGAATTTTTAGCAGCCATGTGTGGTGACGCACGTCTTTAATCCCAGTAGTAAGGAAACAAAGGCAGGTAGATTTCTGAGTTCACAGACAGCCTGATATACATAATGAGTTCTGGCCAGCTAGGGCTGTCTAGTGAGATTCTGAAAAACAAACACAGAAACAAAGACCTTAACAAACAAATCAAAACAAAAACCAAACAGTTCTCATTATCTCTCCAGAAAATGGATCAAAACCATGCACTGCAAAGCTTTGCCTCATGATACCATTAAGTTCATTACGAAGCTATATTCAACATTAAGTTAATTCGGTGACAACCCAGTGCAGTGCCACACCACTAGGTTGCTAGGTTGTCAGGATGTGACTGTATAAAAGCACTATAGCCTGAAAAGCAACAAAGAAAACATCAAAAGTGGCGCCCCCTACTGCTCTATCATGCTTCATTTTCCCTCACATTATAAAAGGTGTTCCTCTACCGGAAGTTCCCCTGATACAGTCACGTGCCAGAGGTACTGCAGTACTATAACCAGCCAATAAGAATTGCCCCCTGGGCAATTCAGACCCGCCTCCAAGCAAAGTTCTGAGGGAGGGCCATTAATCAGCCTTTTGTCACAGAAAACTGCTGCTTGCTCTCTTGGTAATGGAGTAGCTCAGGTTTTCCTTGCTGCTTACAATTGTCCAGGACGGACGTTTTCTTAAAGCAGTGACATCCCAAAACATGGAGCAATTTCGAAAGACAATGGTTCCTCACTTTCTCACCAAACTCTGGATGTTAGTTGATGATGCTGTCTTGGACCACGTGATTCGCTGGGGCAAGGTAAAGAGACTTCTGGGAAGGGGCGTTGGTTTAAAGAAAAGGATGTGACTTCAGAAAGGGTTTTTTATAGGGGTATGGGAATTTTTTACACAGGTTGAATGACACAGCCACAGGAAGTTTTTGCGCCACCCCACCCCACCCCCGCAGCCACTCAACTGAGTTGGACACTCAGTTCCTTGAGAGGATTAAGTCTCAGTTCACCTAGTTTTGTGATTCCTGGCAAAAGAAAAAGGGGAGGGGCTCATTTTCTACTTTTTATTTTTCTTTCTTCAGAATCCATAAATATGTGCAGCTCGAGTAAAAAGTCACTCAGGCTTGCACTCCCACCAGCAATGGAGGAGTGTTCCTCTTTCTCTGCATCCTCGCCAGCAGCTGTTGTCACCTGAATTTTTGATCTTAGCCATTCTGACTGGTGTGAGGTGGAATCTCAAGGTTGTTTTGATTTGCATTTCCCTGATGATTAAGGATGTTGAACATTTTTTTCAGGTGCTTCTCAGCTATTTGGTATTCCTCAGGTGAGAATTCTTTGTTTAGCTCTGTACACCATTTTTAATGGGGTTAGCTGCATATGTAGCAGAAGATGGCCTAGTCGGCCATCATTGGGAAGAGAGGCCCCTAGGACTTGCAAACTTTATATGCCCCAGTACAGGGGAATGCCAGGGCCAAGAAGTGGGAGTGGGTGGGTAGTGGAGCAGGGTGGGGGAAGGGTATAGGGAACTTTCGGGATAGCATTTGAAATGTAAATAAAGAAAATATCTAATAAAAAAAAATAAGCACATTAAAAAAAAGTCACTCAGGGTAGGACAGCTTCACCATAAAAATACAAGTAGCCTCACACTCCTGATTTCCCGCCAAAGCTCAAATTTGTTGGGGTTTTTGGCTTTTACTCTATAGTACTTGCTATGGTTGTGAGATCAGACAGTGTGCTACATGAGTGCTCTACCACCAAGCTACATCACTAGCTCTTACTCTATGTTTCTTTGAAAGACAAGGTTTGACTATTTAGCCCTGGCTGACCTGAAAGTCACTATGTAGATCAGGTTAGTAAACAGATGAAGCTTTCTAGCCAAATGTACCTAAACTGTCAGTTTCTAAGAGAATTTGTGATACACCTCATTTTATCTCTGGGACATTATTAACCACTCATTGAGTAAGCTGAGTGAATTACAAGTGTACTCCCGGCCACTGGGATTTTGAATTATATTTAACTTCTAATCATTCTGACTGGGAAAAATCTTGTAGAATGTTTTAAGAGGAGACCATGGCCAGTTCTCTAAAATAATAGTCACTTTGGCACTGTGTTCATTTGTTTTTGAGATAGATAGGGTCTCACTCTGTGGCCCAGGTTTATCTTGAATTCATGATCACCTTGCCTCAGCCTGCTCGGTGTTGGTATTACAAGAATGTACTACCACACTCAGCCAAGGTTAAATTTTTTGTTAATAAAATGTCAAACAAAAATATAAAGGGGTACAATGAACTGCCAAGTACCACAGCTAACTTCAAATAATAGTCAACTCAATAGCCATTCTTGTTTCATAAACAGTTTCACTTGAAGAAAATAGTGGATGTGATTTTCAATTTATAGCTTCTCATGAAAATAGCTTTTAAAATATTGAAGTAAATATTTAACATTGAAATAAATAAGAGCTGGGTTGTAGGTCAGTGGTAAAGTACTTATCTATCATGTGAAAAACTCTGGGCTCATCACCAAAACTAGAAAAGTACCGATACGTTATTTATTAATTAAGTTGTCTCAGAGAGCTTACAGATTAATTTTTCTATTCCTCTGAGCCTTATCCTAGGATTTTCATAGTTATGAATTTATGTGAAGTATAAGGGTGCTGTTTTCATAGCATTTATAGAGACACTATCTCAAAGCAGATATTTTAACCTTCTGGCTCTTACACTCTTCCTAACTTCTGTTCTGCAGTCTTCTCTAAGCTTTGTGTGTAAGAGGTTGTATTGTTGATGTATCAATTGGGTCTGACCACTAAACAGTCAGTTTTTCTACACATTTTAAAGTTGTGATTTTCTGTAATGCCCTGTGTTTACTATAAAAATTTTTTGTTGAGACAAACTACATTTATGTATAGCTATAAGGATAATTATTTAGAATGCAGTTAGGAATGATAGTGGTCTAGTAAAGTGGCAATAGTAAGTTCTCCTCTATGATCCATATGGTCTATTTCCAACCATGGTAGTTGGTTAAGTTTATTGTACCAGATAGGAATTCCTTCCTTCTGTTCTTATGTTCAATTAGATAACTGTTGGTTACTCTCAGAATTTAAGTGCCAATTTTCATCTTTCAGAATACCTTGGCATTATAAGTGAATAGAGCCATTGACTGCTTTCTTCCCTTGGCAAATTGCATAGTTTGCTAGGAAGTAACTAGTAATGGTTGGGGGTGTCAGCAGTAAGGACGTTATATTCAACCTCTAAGAGGCAACCAAGAGCCACAGCAATAGCTGTTCACTTCCTTATCAATAATTTGAAAGCACGTTTCCCATGCTTGTCACTGGAGTTTTTGTTTGTCTCTGGCTTTTGAGGGAACACTATCATATACTTACAAGCATATTTTATCGAATTATAAGTAACCATGAAATAATAATTTGGTTCCCCATAGCCTTTCAAAAATATATTTAGTGTTTTCTTTTCTCTCCTCCTTTCATCTCCTTCTGGGTCATAAAGTAGATTTTTCAAAAAGATGTTTGAAGATTCTCTACATTGATTTCCAGAGTTTTATACCAGTTTGCAATATCAATCATGAATGAGGCATCCCCTTTTCCATATTCTAATCAGCATTTGTTATCAATTGTTTTCTTGATCATAAGCATTCTGCCTGGGTAAATGGGATTTCCCCTTCACCAATGTTTGACAAGAAATAAGCAAAAGCAGCACAAATGAAAAACAAAAATCAAAATTACTAACACTATAAATAGAAAGGCAAAGAAGTTAAAATAATTATAAGAAGTTAGTACAACCAAAATAATGCTATAAATATAATCAAAGAAAACTGCTACAATAGGCATGTATGATACTTTATGTGTCATGCTCTATAAATAAACAAAATGTACTCTTATTTTTTGTTAATCATTTTATTCATTTACATTTCAAATGGTATCCCCCTTCCTGGTTACCCCTCCACAAACCCCCACTCCACCCCCTGACCCCCTTTGCCTCTATGGGGGTACTCCTCCACCTATTCACCCACTCCCACCTCACTGCTCTAGCATCTCCCTACGCTGGGGCATCAAGCCTCTACAGTACCAGAGACCTCCCCTCTCATTGATGTCAGATAAGGCCATCCTCTGCTACATATGTACCTGTTGGTATGGATCCCTCCATGATGCAGATACTCACAGCCAACCACTGGGCTGAGCCTAGGGACTCCAATGGAAGAGCTAAGGGAAGGACTGAAGGAGCTGAAGGGGTTGCAACCCCATAGGAAGAACAATATCAACTAACCAGACCACCCAGAACTCCCAGGGACTAAACCACCAAGCAAAATATATTCTTATATACAGTGGTACATAAACAGAATATTTGCTTGTTGGTATATAGAATAAAAGCTCTATTTTGAATATTGAAGATGGATAAAGTTTGTGATGGTGGTTTTAGTAGGCCATTTAACAGTGGTGCAAGAAAACATGGATTTTGAAGATGATTTATACTGTAATTCTTCAGTTAGAATAGTGGACACTCAGCATTATTTTTTATCTATTGTATTTTATTTTTTAATTATATGTATGTAGCCTATATGCATATGTGTGTGTTTCTGTACATGTACATATGAGTATGTGTGCCCATGTAGGCAAAAAAAAAAAATGTTTCAAACCTCAAATAGGAGTTACATGTGACCATGAACTGCTAGATATGGCTGAACGCTGAGAAACAAACTTAGATCCTCTGCAAGAACAGTAACTGCTCCTAATTGCTGAGTCAATTCTAGCTCCATATATATATATATTTTGGTTTGGTTTTTCAAGACAGGGTTCTCTTTACAGCCCTGGCTGTCCTGGAACTCACTTTGTAGACCAGGCTGGCCTCAAACTCAGAAATCCGCCTGCCTCTTCCTCCCCAGTGCTGGAATTAAAGGAGTGCACCACCACGCATGGCCAGATACCTTTTTTGTAATGAATATAGAATTACAAAACAAAGAAAAATAATGCTTCTATATCTTAGCAACATTGAAATGGGATCCATTTTTAAGTAATTGTTTTACTAAGACATTTCAATGTTGTTCAGCTCCTTTAAGTTGTTAACATGTTCACAAAGTGTTAAAATCATCTCCACAATTTTAGAACTTTTAATCATTCATGAACTATAAATTTCTGTCCATTCACAATAATTCCCCAATGTGGAGTCATATGTAAATGAAGGCCACCCTCGTTTCAGTAACACTTTGTTTCAGCTTCAACTCTCAATTGCTTCTACACTATCCTATGAGAATATTCAGAAAGTATCTTTCCCAACAAGAAACCTATTTTAGTGGTGGAGCAATTCTTATTAACTGTGCTGTGTGAGACTGATAAGCAATTACTGTCTTTGGTGGGAGTCTTAACCTTTACTGTAAACTCTCCATATGTGGTTGTTTGAATGAGAAATGCTCCCCATAGACTTGAGTATTTGAACACTTGGTTCCCATGTGGTATCACTGTTGGCAGCAGTTTATGAGACTTGGCAGGCCTGGAGGAAGTATGCCATTAGGAACAGGTTTCGAGGTTTCAAAGATTTACCCACTTCCAATTCCCTCTCATTCTTTCTGCATCCTCATATTTGTGGTTGAGGATGCAATTTCTTTACTTTCTGCTCCAGCCTCTACGCCTCCCTGTCCTGCTGGTCTCTTAACTCTGTGGACCTATACACCCTAAGAAATTCATCCTTCTGTAATTTGCCTTGGCCATGATGATCACAGCTACAGTAAAGAAACACAACACATGCACAACTAAAATCTTTAGTTCAAACATTGTTACAGCTCACGTTCATCATGAAAATACTCTCCAATAAAGCAAAGCAGTGTCTCTCGACAACGGGAATCAAAGGCCCTTTGTCTTTAATGTGTGTTCAGTGAAATTACCTATTGTCTTTCCAGTTTATTTTTCTTATCTGAAAACAAAATCAATTCTATCCATCATTTTAAGTGATGTGTCTCAGTTATTAAATTACTAGGCAAGATGACATATTTTAATTGAGCCCCAAATCCTTTAGTAGTCCCAAACTTAAAGATCAGTAGACTTTCTTGCTAAGCTTCACTTTGCTCATTTTTAGAAAACCAGAGCACCCATTGATTCTGTAGCGTGTATTTAATGTGTTAGCAATCTCCTGATTTTTCTCCTCTTCTTTAGGCAAGAAATTTTTTATGAATGGTTTTCTTTTATGCAGCTGCTATCATGTACAGTTCTGATCACACAATGTAAATATTTTCTAGTTTTTCCAATGCTAGGAATCCAACTTAGGACCTTGGGATGCTGGACAGACCTCGGCCAATGAGCTAATCTCCAGACATCCCTATTTTTTTCACAGTATTGCTTATTGTATAGCAATATTGCTCTTAAATTTGTGATCCTCCTGCTTTAGCCTCCCGAGTGCTAGATTACATATCTGATAAATCTCCCAGCTAATTATCTGTGTTTTATATTTGAAATAGTTTTAACTTATTATACAAAGTAATTTCATAATATGAAATTTATGATATTTTTAGGTATGCCATTATTTGTTCTTACTTATCTCCCTCTTACTGCTTTAGCTTTTTCTCCAGGCCCCCTCTTTCTAGTCCCTTCTTCACATCTGCTTTCATGTCCCAGTGGTCTTTCTGATACATTTGTTGTTCTCAGTACTCACTATTTAATTCTCATAAAGCTTAAGATGGAGCAAAAAAAAAAAAACCCATATGTTTAACTTGAAACACATCATTACATTTTCTTTCATTTTTTTATGTATCATTATCAAGCCTTAGCTATTCAGAAACTATTCATGCAGTTTGTAGGTAATGTGCTCTATGACATTTCCAAACTTCCTGACCTTTTTCAATTGAGGTTGTTGTTTGCTTGTTTGGTTGGTTGGTTTGGGTTTTTGATATCCCCACAAAGGTTTGGTCGGGAAATAGAATAATGTCATATTTAAAGATATTTTCTGACATTCTTTCATAATCTCTGAAGTCCAGTCAGTTCTGGGGAAAGCTAAGGTGGTGTAGTTTCTGGTCTCATATTAAGTTAGTTTATAAATAGTCACGAGTAGCAAAGCCAACTAAAGATAACCCCATCATCCTAAAATGCTCATATGTTCTATTAGAATGACTCAGGTATCCCACTAATAACTGCAATAAAGAAAAGTGCTAACCTCCCATGAGGGCCTAAATTCAGGTATCCAGGTAAAACTGTGTATGTGGAAACTCTGTGTGTGTGTGTGTGTGTAGGTAGGTAGGTAGGTAGACTACCTGCCTAGTACAATTCAGTAGGAGACCTAGTCTCAAGAGAATAAGGTAGAGAAATAGAGCAAGACACTTAAGGCTAAAAGCCCTCCTCTGAATTCCAGAAGCACATGCAGAGTTACAGGCACCTGTACACATCATACATACACCTCTTCTCCCTCTCTCCCTTCATTCCTCCCTCCCTCCCTCCTTCCCACCCTCCCTACTTCACTTCCCCCTCTACCACCACCCCACCCCTCTCTCTCTCTCAAACACACAGATAGATTGGGGGATTATAATGAACCATGTCACCTCTAAAGAACTAAACAATGTATAATCCTATGGGTAAATAACAGATGAGCAAGGCATTTTTTCTAAATCTTAGTTGAAGTATGGTATCAAGTTTAAAAACATGACATTTAAATTAATTATTTTCTAACCTAATTAAAATTTAAAGGTATGATTTAAGAGAATGAACAGCATAGAAGAATATTACATATTTTTTGCTTATTTTAAAATAATTTTTGTTATGGTCTACTTTTTAAAATGTTATCAAAGTAGTTATAGTGTCATCCATTGACACCCACTGTTACCAGTTAACATAATATTGTTTTTTATATGTGAATATCTTTTGTGGGGAACATTGATAATAGGGATTGAATCTAGGTAGTCTGTCTTTGATCTATATTATTATATCATATATATATATGTATATATATATATATGTATATATCATTTATTAAATGATTCATTTTATACCTTTTGAAAATTTGTCTCTCTCATTTGAAATATATCATGAGCATATCCATTCACTAAACATTGTTATATAGCTTAGTTTTATCACTGAATAATATTCATTTTTATAGATTTAGTTATTAAATTAGTATTATGGTAGTTTCTAATTTTTGAATTCTATATACAAATACTTATGTAACTGTTTATTGTTAAGTCTTAGCACATATCAGTAATTATTCTCTAAACAATCTGGAATTAAAACTTCTTTTCTTTTCTTTTCTTTGGGGGGGGGTGGGGAGGAAAGGGTTTATTCAGCTTACGTTTTCACATTGCTGTTCATCACCAAAGGAAGTCAGGACCGGAACTCAAGTAGGTAAGGAAGCAGGAGCTGATGCAGGGACCATGGAAGGATGTTACTTACTGGCTCACTTCCCCTGGCTTGCTCAGCTTCCTTTCTTATAGAACCCAAGACTACCAGCCTAAAGATGACCCCACCCACAAGGGGCCTGCCCCCCCCCTTGATCACTAATTGAGAAAATGCTTTACAGCTGGAACTCATGGAGGCATTTCCTCAAGGGAGGCTCCTTTCTCTGTGATAACTTCAGCTTGTGTCAAGTTGCCTAACAAAACCAGCTTTTAAAATTCTCATAATTTGGGCTGGAGAGATGGCTCAGTGGTTAAGAGCACCAACTGCTCTTCCGAAGGTCCTGAGTTCAAATCCCAGCAACCACATGGTGGCTCACAACCATCTGTAATGAGATCTGACACTCTCTTCTGGTGTGTCTGAAGATAGCTACAGTGTACTTAGATATAATAATAAATAAATCTTTAAAAAAAATTCTCATAATTCTAGTTTATAAAATCACTACATATATTTTATATCATGTATTGATTTATTATTTTATTTGCATGCTTTATAAAATTAGTAATTTTACATTAATAATCATCTCCATTATTAAGGAAATGATTTACTATCATTAACTATTACACTAAATTTGGGGGGGGGGTATTTATTTCATTTACATTTCCAAAGCTATCCCAAAAGTCCCCCACACGCTTCTAAGCTAAAGACTGAGTATTTGGGGACTTTGAATATTTACTGTTAGTAGCATCTGAACTCTTGCTAATTTACAAACAGTGGAGATTGATATCTTCTTTAGTCTTTATCAATTTGATAGACAAAAGATATATCTCATTGTAGTAATTTACAATTTAAACGCTTTTCTTGAAAACATATTTGGTGTCTTGTTTTTCTGTTGTTGTGATAAATATCTTGAAACAGGCGACTTAAGGAAAAGTATGTTTATATCAGCGTGTGTTCAAGGTCACAGTCCATCATAATTGAGAAAGTCACATTGGCAAGAGCTTAAAGAAGCTAGTCGTGGAATCCCGGCAGCAGCTGCAGTGGCTTCAGTAGCTCTTTCTGTCTCCCTTTCGTTTCCGGAAATATGGCCTCTGGTGTGGCTGTCTTTGACGGTGTAATCAAGGTGTTCAATGACATGAAAGTTTGCAATTCTTCAACGCCAGAAGAAGTGAAGTAATGCAAGAAAGCAGTGCTTTTTTTTGCCTGAGTGAGGACAAAAAGAACATCATCCTGGAGGAGGGCAAGGAGATCCTGGTAGGAGATGTGGGGCAGGCTGTGGATGACCCCTACACCACTTTCGTCAAGATGCTGCCAGACAAGGGCTGCTGCTATGCTTTCTATGATGCAACCTATGAGACCAAGAAGAGCAAGAAGGAGCACCTGGCGTTCATCTTTTGGGCCCCTGAGAATGTGCCCCTTAAGAGCAAAATGATCTATGCCAGCATCAAGGATGCCATCAAGAAATATCTGACAGGAATCAAGCATGAATTACAAGCTAACTGCTAAGAGGAGGTCAAGGACCGCTGCACCCTGGCAGAGAAACTAGGTGGCAGTATCTGGAGAGAAAGCCTTTGTGAGCCACCTCCAGCCCCCTGCATGGAGCATCTAGCAGCCCTAGACCTGCTCTTGGGTGTGGCAGGCTGCCCCTTTTCTGCCAGACCGGAGGGGCTGGGAGCATCCCAGCAGGGGGAGGACTATCCCTTCACCCCAGTTGCCAAACATCCCTCCCACCCCCTGGACCATCCTCCCTCCATCCCTGAAGATTCTGGCCTTCCCAAACTGCTTTTGTTCTTCTTCCTACTCCTCATCCCTCCCCATCCCATGCTGCCAATTTCTAATCACAATAGTGACTCTGTGCTTGTCTGTTTAGTTCTGTGTGTAAGTGAAATGTGGAAATGACCCTCCCTGCACCAGCTGGTTGCCCTCCCGTTTCCCTTGATCTTGGCCACTCACCGAAGCAGGACCAGTAAGGGATGTTCAATTTAAAAAACAAACAAAAAAAAACAATAAAAACAATAAAAAGACTAACAGCAGCAGCAGAAGAGGAAGAAGAAGAAGAAGAGGAGGAGGAGGAGGAAGAGGAAGAAGAAGAAGAAGAACAAGAAGAAGAACAAGAAGAAGAAGAAGAAGAAGAAGAAGAAGAAGAAGAAGAAGAAGAAGAAGAAGAAGAAGAAGAAGAAAAGAAGAAGAAGAAGAAGAAGAAGAAGAAGAAGAAGAAGAAGAAGAAGAAGAGGAGGAGGAGGAGGAGGAGGAGGAGGAGGAGGAAGAGGAAGAAGAAGAAGAAGAAGAACAAGAAGAACAAGAAGAAGAACAAGAAGAAGAAGAAGAAGAAGAAGAAGAAGAAGAAGAAGAAGAGGAGGAGGAGGAGGAGGAGGAGGAAGAGGAAGAAGAAGAAGAACAAGAAGAACAAGAAGAAGAACAAGAAGAAGAAGAAGAAGAAGAAGAAGAGGAGGAGGAGGAGGAGGAGGAGGAGGAGGAGGAGGAAGAGGAAGAAGAAGAACAAGAAGAACAAGAAGAAGAACAAGAAGAAGAAGAAGAAGAAGAAGAAGAAGAAGAAGAAGAAGAAGAAGAAGAAGAAGAAGAAGAAGAAGAAGAAGAAGCAGCAGCAGCTAGTCACATTGCATCCATATGAATGCATTTATGCTTCTCCACTCCTTTTCTCCCCTTTTACATCCAAGGATAGTTGGCTCAGGGAATGGTCCTACCTGCAAATAAGAGGTGTCTCCCCACATTATTCAACACAGGATAGTCCCCTTGTAGATGTGTTCAAAGCTCCATTTTCCAGGTGATTCTAGACTTTGTCAGGTTGGCAACACTAAGCATCACAATTGACAAGTTTTTTTTTTGAATTACTACTTAATATCTTTTTTTGCCCAAGTTTGTAGAAAAAAGCAAGTTTCCTTGGTCTAAGCTCACCTAAAATTCTTTGTCTTCCTGCTTTTGCTTTCCAAGTGCTAGGATGACAGATGTGCTCTAACATGTCTGCTTTTGCCTGTTTACTTTTAATTTGTGAAGTTTTTTTTTTTTTTGGATATATGCTTTCATGATCAATCCATTACATTTTCCTTCATGTTGTTTCTTTTGTTCATATTCTGTGTCTTTATGGTATATTTTCCCCCATAATAAAGGATTTGAAACCATAGCCTCATGCATGCTAGGAACACACTCCAGTGTGAAGAATTCTGTACTTTGGTCTTTATTTATTTTTTGCAAGTTTGGGGTTCATGAGGTATTATTTTGATTTGTTACTTTGGTGAAACCTTACTTTTTTCCTGGTAAATAAACTACTTTTTGGGTTTTCTTTATTACAAGGATGGCCACAGCTTTCAGATTGTGAATGAAGAAACTTTTGCCAGAGAAGTACTACCAAAATACTTCAAACATAACAAAATAACAAGCTTTATTAGACAACTCAACATGTGTAAGTATGATTTAATTGTACAAGTATTACTATTTGTCACAAAATATTCAGTTTATTTTCAATGAATAAATATAAGTATCAGTTGAGTGAAAACTTTTACTATAGTATATTATTTAAACCCTGCTTTG
Source organism: Mus caroli (assembly GCF_978045245.1). Classification (NCBI taxonomy): domain Eukaryota; kingdom Metazoa; phylum Chordata; class Mammalia; order Rodentia; family Muridae; genus Mus; species Mus caroli. The sequence continues at coordinate 72,574,449 of NW_028227260.1, forward strand.
CTTTTTTGTTGAGTGAAGGCTTTTCTTAGTTATTTTTATCTATTTTTATTGATGTTATAAAGCAATTTTTAAAAAATGCATTTGAGTCTTTATAGTTCCAGAGAGAGTCCATGATCATCATGACGGGGATCATGGCTACAGGCAGGCAAACATGGCACAGGAGCAGTAGCTGAGAGCACACATCTTAAAACACAATCACAAGTCAAAGAAGGAAAACTGGGAAGTGTAGGCTTTTGAAACCTCACATCTTACCCACACTGACGCACCTCCTCCAAAGAGGCCACATTTCCCAATCTTTCCCAAACCCTTCACCAACTAGGGACCAAGTATTCAAATATATGGTAGCCATTCTCCTTTGAACAACTACAGGTCTCAAACACACAAAAAAATCCTTTCTGAAAATATCTGATTTAAATTTTTGAGTTATAGGTACATAAGGCTGAATGTGACCAAAGATTTATCTAGTTTAATCTTACTGTGCTAGTGATAAAGAATGGGGACTAAAGAGATTAAGTATTTTTGATCCAGATTGTACAGCTAGGTAACTCATTGCCTTTATTAAATATATTTTAGTTTACCTATCTCTAGTCTTTAAAGTTTTGAAAGCCTTACATATCATTCTTTGTAATTCCATTATTAAGGTTGCTTTCATTTTAGATATTTTTTAAAAGTTGTTTCTATTTTTATTTCTCTTAAATTTTTTGTAATGAGCATTTATTATTTTATAGTGAAAATGCTGTACTATTGTCATAAAATATCCGTAAATTACTACCAGATTACTTTTGGTAATAACATTTATCTGAGAGACTGACTTGATGCTTACTACTATTATTAGTTGCAATAAGGGCAAAAAATTCCATTGCAATCTTGAATCCACTCTATAATTAACCAATCACTTCCTCTTTGTGCACTCATTGGCCAATCACTGCCTAGTCTCAAGGCCCAAATGTGAGAAGTAGTATATAATGTGGTGCTTTAAATCATCCAGGGTAACAAGCACAGAAATCTCATGTTTATTAACAACATACAATATTTAATTTAACATATTTAAGATATAGCAACCACAGCCATAGGCATAGTAAAAATGTAAACTTAAAGCTTTCTTTATTAATTCTCAAGTTAATACATGTAGTTATTTTACCCCGTTGTTTCTCTTCATTTTTCAACTTTATGGCTTTAGTATCTGATCAGTTTCACTTTAACTACAGACAAGATTAATTTTCATAGTTACTGAGAAACTATAATTCTCTTAAGTCTTTTTACTTCCATTAGCTCTTGCAGTTTCTTTACCTGTACTCCCTCCAATATATAAAAAAAAATTCAGAAGCCAGGATCACTCATAGTGGGAACATGTCGTGTCTTCCTTTTAAAAACTGAATTGTCTCATTTAATAATAATATTTTACAGTTCTATTTATTCTTTTGCAGATTTCCTTTATTATTTATTTATTTACTTACTTTACTTTACATCCCAATATCAGTTTCCCCTCTCCTTCCTGTATCCCCTCACACAAATCTTCCCCCCATTCTTCTGTCCCCTTCTCCTCTGAAAAGGGGGACTCACCTTCCCAATTATCACACCCCATACCCCCACTCATCAAGTCACTGCAGGACTAGGTGCATTCTCTTCTATTGAAGCCAGACAAGGAGCCTCAATTAGGGGAACAGGATCTACAGGCAGCTAACAGAATTAAGGAACATCCTCTGGTCCACTTCTCAGGGGACTTGCATGAAGACCAAGCTGCTTATCTGGGGGCATATTGTATATATATATATATATATATATATATATATATATATATATATATATATATGTATATATATATATATAGTATGTATGTCATTATACAGACTCAACAGATTGTATCTAGTCATTTAAATATATATATGTATATATATATTACAACTGAACAGATTGTATCTAGACATTTAAATATATATATATATATATGTGTGTATTACAACTGAACAGATTGTATCTAGACATTTAAATATATATATGTATATATATGTATATATATATATGTATATATGTGTATATATGTATATATATATATATATGTGTGTGTGTGTGTGTGTGTATTACAACAATTAATGAAAAAAGAACCCATGAATTTGAAAGAAAGTAAGGATCAGTATATTGTAACATTTGACATTTGGGAAGCAGAATGGGAAGGAGTAAATGATGTTATTTATAATCATAAAATATTAAAAATAATGTAAAAAATAAAATGTCTAATAAACACTTTTAAATTACTTCAACATTCTTAGTTATCAAGGAAATGAAGATTAAAATGGCTTCATGATTATCTCTGATCAGACAGCCAACATCAGCAATACTATTGACAACAAATGATCATGTGGATGTGGATGAAGGAGAACACTTAAACACTATTGGTGGGAGTGTAGTACTGCAGCCAATTTGAAAATTGGGCTGTTGTTTTATCAAAAAGTTAGGAGAGACTGAAGTGACAATCAGAGAGCCTGCATAGGGCTGTGCTAAGTCCTCTGCACATATGTTATGGCTGTTTGACTTGGCGTTCTTGTGGGACTCCTAACAGTGGGAGCAGGAGGTATCTTTGACTAGCAGTTCATGGGATGTCCGGTTCTAATAGATGTATTTACAGCACAACATCCAAAAAAAAAAAAAAAAAAAACGGGAATCGAAAGAGTATAAGACCTGGAGGTCCAGAACACTGTTATAAGAATGTGTATCCCAGAAATAATAGGGAAGTTTCACCTATAATATCTCAACAGTATGACATCCTAAACAAGACCTGAGCAGACAGCACCCATAGACATACCAGTGTAGAAAACATAAATCTCGCAAGACTCCAACCCTAGACAAATATAGGCAACTAATGACTACTGAGAGTAGAAGAATCAATAAAGGGAGATGAGCTCCTTAATTGATTAAACAATAGCAAGTGGTCAACCTGGAAATCTCATATACACAAGCAACAGTAAACAGACTCAATAAGTTGTATTTATATATCTATGCACATGTAGTGTGTGTGTGTGTGTGTGTGTGTGTGTAACAACATTAGTTAAAGAAAATGAGGACATGAATTTAGGAGGAACGAAGAGGAAAGGGTTATGGAATGAAAGGAAAGGTGGAAATGATTTCCTAGAGATTCCCCACACAGCCCCACATCCAGCGGCTGCACATTTTCATTCATTTTCCTGGCCCTCTCTCCTGGCCCTCCCCACATCTGATCCTGAACCAGCCCATTCCTCTCCCCATTCCTTCTTCTACCCAATTCTCTCCCTCTCTCTGCTTCCTATGACTATTTATCCCTGCTTCTAAGTGAGAGTCAAGCATCCTTGCTTGGGCCTTCATTCTTTTTTTAAAATATTTTTATTAGGTATTTTCCTCATTTACATTTCCAGTGCTATCCCAAAAGTCCCCCATACCCTCCCCCCCACTCCCCCACCCACCCACTCCCACTTTTTGGCCCTGGAGTTCTCCTGTACTGGGGCATATAAAGTTTGCATGTCCAATGGGCCTCTCTTTCCAGTGATGGCCGACTAGGCCATCTTTTGATAAATATGTAGCTAGAGTCAAGAGCTCTGGGGTACTGGTTAGTTCATATTGTTGTTCCACCTATAGGGTTGCAGATTCCTTTAGCTCCTTGGGTACTTTCTCTAGCTCCTCCATTGGGGGCCCTATGATCCATCCAATAGCTGACTGTGAGCATCCACTTCTGTGTTTGCTAGGCCCCAGCATAGTCTCACAAGAGAGAGCTATATCAGGGTCCTTTCAGCAAAATCTTGCTAGTGTGTGCAATGGTGTCAGCATTTGGAGGCTGATTATGGGATGGATCCCTGGATATGGCAGTCTTCATTCTTGTTTACTTTCATTAGGTCTATGCAGGCCAGAGCCTAGCATAACTGTCCTCTCAAAGGCTCTATCTAGCAGATGCAGATACTCATAGCCAAACATTGGACAGGGACTCTTATGGGAGAATATGGGGAAGGATTGTGGGCCCTGAAGGGATAGGAACTCCACAGGAGGACAACAGAGTCAGCTAGCCTGGACCCTTGAGAGCTCTTAGAGACTGAGCCAACAACCAAACAGCATATCAAGGCTGGACTAAAACCCCCAGCACATATGTAGTAGATGTGCAGCTCAGTATCTATGCGGGTCCCCAAACAGCTAGAGCTGAGGCTGTTCCTAAAGCTGTTGTCTGTCTGTGGAATCTGTTCCCCAACAGGGCTGCCTTCTCTGGCCTCAGTGAGAAAGGATATGCCTGACTCTGCAGAGACTTGATGTGGCCTTACTCTGTTAGAAGAGAAAGGTTGTAGAGATGGGAGAAGGGACTGTGTGAGGGGAGAGCAGGAAGGGCAGTAATTGGGATGTAAAAAATAAAAATAAATCAATTTAAAAATAAAGAGGGAGAGAAGAAGAAAGGGACAAGGGAAAAAGAAAGAAGAGGGAGGGAAAAGGAAGTAAAAGAGAAAGGGAGAAAGAATGAAAAGAGAGGTTGTGGAGAGAGAGAGGAGGACAGAATATTGCTAGTTCACAAAACTGAAGTTATGTTTTAAATAAGTATAAACGTGAAGGCAGGCCCAGTGAAGTGGCTCCGTGCATAAAGGTAGTAGGCCCTAAGCCTAATGACCTGAGTTCTGTTCCTGGAACCCATATGGTGGAGTGAGAGAACTGCTATTTATTGAAAGAAAGAGAGAGAGAGAGAGAGAGAGAGAGAGAGAGAGAGAGAGAGAGAGGGAGAGGGAGGGAAGGAGAGGGAGAGGGAGAGGGAGAGGGAGAGAGAGAGAGAGAGAGAGAGAGAGAGAGAGAGAGAGAGAGAGAGAGAGAGAGAGAAAGAGAAAGAAAAAAGAAAGAAAGAAAGAAAGAAAGAAAGAAAGAGAAAGAAAGAAAGAAAGAAAGAAAGAAAGAAAGAAAGAAAGAAAGAAAGAAAGAAAGAAAAAAAAAAAAAGAGGGAGGGAGGAAGGAACAGACAGAGAGACAGCAAGACAGAGAGAGAGGGAGGGAGAGGTGAGGGAGGGAGAAAGGAAGGAACAAAGGGAGGAAGGGAGAAAGGAAAGGAAAGATAGCTGGTGGCACAACATGTATTTCTATGTAGTCACTCACTTGACTACAAGTGCAACCTCTATGTATTTGTAATCACTAGTCTTGGTTCAAGTCAAGGCTTGTCTTCTTATGTTCTTTCTTGTGCAGAGGCAGAATCTCTCTCTATGTGGTGCCTTTTCTGGACAGTCAAATTCTCTCTATTCAGATAGTTGCATGTTTACATATGTAGAGTCTGATACATGCAGTCACTCATGAAGGTTCATATTTGAATTCTTTGTGCCTTCATTCATTCATGAGTGTTTTATTCTTGCTAATTAATTTTCAAGATAGATAACACTGGCTATCTACATGTTGTGTGATTTATCATAAATACACTTGAAATATTGCCATCTATACATAATAAATTTTTGCCTCTTATATGTTCCCAAGTGCATGTTATAATTGTGAATATATTTGTATTTCTTGCTTTGTTATTTTCTTACAAACAAGAATTTTATCTGATAGACTTATAAATCCCCCCCAGAACTTGGCACACTAGTTATGTTTGATTAAATGGTGTTCATTAAATGTTTGTAAAAATGTGAAGGGCTCTAGAAGGCCAAGCATGGCAAATATGGCTCTGGCAGGTCTCGCCCTTCCCCCATTTCTTCTGCTTTGTTAGATTATATTTCTAAAGATAGCCACCAAAGTCTATTCCCTTACTTGGCCACTTCCTCCTCCTGAGACTGACCACCAAGGCCCAGCTATGAAAATCCTGAAGCAATCAAGATCTGTCTTTTGACTACCTTAATTAACATGCCAAATCAAATAAACTAATTCATCCTAGCCAGGAGTTTCCCTTTTTCTCTTTGCAAATTACCATTTGCCTATGGGCCATATCTGTCTTCTTGCCATCCAGAGGCAGTCCTTTATCTCTCCAGGGAAAATTGCACACACACCTCATCTCCCTTGTTTATTTTCCATTCTCCCCTGTCCTCTGTTTCCTGGTTTTGTCTCTTTTTCCCTGCCTTTTGACCCTTTGTGGCAAATAGATCTTTGTTCTGAGAACTTGGTCTTGGGGTTTCCTGTGCCAATTCCGGTCCTTTCAAAATGGATAATCAATAAGAATCCTTAAAGTTATAGATTTAGGTGGCCAGAAACTGTGTTAACTAGTTTGTAAGTATGTTCTAAATGGAAAGGAATTGTATTTGTCTTGTAAAAGTATGGTGTTTTTTAAAGAAAAAAAAATAAGAACCCTCAAGTGATTAGTTTTGTGTTATCTGCTTTTATAAAGCATGTAGAGATTGGAAATAAAAGTTAAACTTCTCACAAAATGATAGAAGAATAATCCTTTAGAAAGTAAGTCTTGTAATAAATGTTTCTTTTTAGCACACATTTGGGCAATTTTCTGCTATTAATTAAGCACAGATAAGTACATTAAGCTATGTTTAACCTCATTACTTCAAAGGCACTGGGGCCATGCTCTTGGCTGAAGATGTTATTGAAGATATTATCCTCCCTCCTCACCCCCTTTTCTTAAGATCTTATTTCTCCTCTCATGAACCTTTCTCCTTTTCCTCTATAGATACTCACTCCCCTATAAATACAAAAAAGTAGGACCTAGGGTCTACATGATCAAAAAAGTATTGTGTTTGTGTTCGCAGCTTGAGTTATCAGCTTTCATATAATATTTTTCAGTTCTGTCCATTTTCCTGCAGATTTTATAATTTCATTTCAGTTTTGGATTAATAAAACTTCATTTTATTTATATACTACATTTGTCTTATCCATTCATCAGTTGGTAGGCATTTAAGATGATTCCTTTTCCTTCCTATTGTAAACAGAGCAGTTATGAACATGGATACCCAGGAATGTTTCTGATAATATAGAGTCTTTGCATATATTCCATAGAGTCATCTAGCTGTATCATGTGTAGTTATACTTCTAGTTTTCCTGAAAAAATTTCACCCTGATTTCTATAGTGACTATGCCAGTTTACATTCCTGCTACCAGTGAATATGGTTTTCCTTTCCTTACATCCACACCCAGCATTTGTTGTAATATGTTTTCTTGATGATAACTATTCAGAATATGGTTAAAGAGAGTTTTACCAGCTTTAATTTTCATTGCCCTGGCAGCTAAGGATATTGAGCATTTAAATTTTTCATTGGGCATTTGAACTTCTTTCAGAACTCTCTGTTCAGTTCCTTAGCTGCTTCTTTGATTGTTTGTTTTCTTGTTGTTTTGATTTTTAAAACATTTGTAGATTCTATGTATTAATACTCTTAAATATTGGTAATTAATATTGGTAAAATTTTTCTCTCATGCTAAGGGATGGAGCTCTGTGTGTGTGTGTGTGTGTGTGTGTGTGTGTGTGTGTGTGTGTGTGTGTTTTCTTTTATTTTTCCTCCAGCAGCTTCAGATTTTCAGGTTTTTACATTGAAGTCTTTAATTGATTTGGAGTTGATATATTTTTGTTCAAGGTGAGAGGTAATATGCTATATTTGTCTACTTATATGTAGTTATCCGATATTCCCAGCACCATTTATTAAATAAGTTGGCTTTCTTCTATGACTGTTTTGTTAGCAGTGTTGTCTAATCATGTGTCTGTAGCTGTGTGAGTTTCTATCTGGATCTTCTATTATTTTCCATTGATTTATTTGTGTGTGTGTCCCAGTACTGTGCTGGTTTTGTTGCTGCTTCTCTGTAATATTACTTAATATTAGGTATTTAGGTATGGCAGTACCCTCTTTATTACTCTTTTTCTTAGTCTTTTTTGTGTATCTGAAGTATTCTATATACTAAATTTTAAGATCTTTTTCTACTCCCATGAAGAATGATATTAGAATTTTGATAAGGGTTGTATTCTATAAATTGCATTTGGTATGATAACCATTTTTACAGTATGGCTACTTCTAATTTATGAGTATGGAAGGTAATTCCATCTTTTAATGTCTTCGTTTTCTCTTGAGTATTTTCAGATTTTCACATTATAAGCCTTTCATTTCCTTGGTTAGGTCTATTTCAAGATTATGGCAGGGCGTGTCAACAATTGTGAATAAGATTGTTTCTATAGTTTCTTCAGCATATTTGTTATATATATGCAGGAATACTACTTATTTAGGGGTTAATTTTTGTATCTTAAAATTTTGCTGAAAGTGTTTATCAGTTCAAGTTTAGGGTGACATGTTTACTGTGTCTGGTGTACAGAATTATATCATCTGCAAGCATGAATATGTTTATTTCTTCCTCTCATGTTTTGTCTGTTTTTACTTGCTTCTTTTTCTCTTATTGCTTTAGCTAAGAATTTCAATACTACACTAAGTAAGAATGGAGAAAATTTTTTGGGATCGCACACTGCCTCACCTCAAGCTAGGCCCCATTCCTTCCTATGTCCTAGGCTATCTGATAAAGACATCTCATCTCAGCTCTTCAACTGTTGGCAATCAGTACAGATGCCCAGATCACTGCCCCTCCTCAGAACTCTCTGTAACTACCAAAGAGGTCCTTGTAAGGGACCCATTTCCAGCATATTATCAATCATAACTCAGCAAAATCATCAGTCATAATTGATGAGGAATGAAAACAACTTCCATGATAAGAACAGACTGAAAGAAAATGTATAACTGCCATTCAAACATTACAGATACACACCCAAGTAGGTTCTATGCTTGCTCCTTCAGTCTCTGAGTTCATGTGAACATTTATCCACTGATAAAGAGGTATTTGCCCTCCTTCTGTCCTCCATCCCTTCTTGTCCTTAAACTCTTTCTGCCTCCTATTCTGATGGGTTTCATGACTTGGAACTATGTGTACCAAAGTCTGTCTCTCTCTCTCTCTCTCTCTCTCTCTCTCTCTCTCTCTCTCTCTCTCTCTCTCCTGAATGTCTGCCTGTTAGTAGTTTCTGAATTTGTTCTCATCTGCTGCAGGAGGAAGCTTCTCTGATGTTGGCTGAATGAGGCCACTGGATCTATGAGCATAGCATAATATTAGAAGTAATTTTATTGTTACTTTTTCAGACCAGTAATATTTGGTTTTACCCTAGGTCTCTGGGCTATCTAATCCATGGTTCTTAGTTATGCAAGCAGTATTGGGTATGGGCTCCATCTTGTGGAATGGGCCTTAAGTCAAATCAGATATTGCTTTGTGCCACCATTATCCTAGCCTATTTTGCATGCAGGACAGATTGTCGATAAGAAGTTTTATGTCTCTGTTGGTGAGTTGGTGTTTGCATTTCTTTTTCTTTTTCTTTTTTCTTTTTACTTTTCTTTTTCTGGTAGCCTGCACAGTACCTTCCCATCTCAAAGACAGTAGATCATAGAAGTGAAGTTTCTATGTAGGCATCAGCTCAATAGCTCCATGTTCAATGAGTTGTATATATTACACACACACACACACATACAAGCCCCCATTGACAATGAGGTCTTGATGTCAGTTTGTAGAGAGCAGTCTACTATCTTGGTAACAGCCTGGGTTATTCAGGGATTTTCATGGGACCCCTTTGGCCAACAATTCAATTCTGTGTAACCTAGTCCCAGTACTGGAAGGTTCATTTGGTGACAAGAGATGGCCAGTTAGGCCTCTGTCTTCCTCATTATTTGGAGACTTCATTAGAATAGCCTTTATATATTGTAGGAAGTTTTCACTGTACTAGGTTCTCATATCACTCCTCAAATGTCTCTCAATTCCAGTTGCCTTTCTCTGCAAATTCTCCCCCAACCAGATTGTCCCTCATCCTCTCTACTTAATTCTCATATTCCAGTTCCCCCATTACCAGTCACCCCATAAAATCTATTTCATCCCCCCTAATATGGAGCTCCACATGTTATCCCTAGTCTTTTTCTGATACCTAATCTCTCTGGGTCTACTGATTGTAGCTTGGTTATCATTTAACAGCTAATATCCATACATAAGTGACTACATACCATATTTGTCTTTCTAGGTCTGGGTTACCTCACTCTGGATTATTTATTCCAATTTCATCCATTTCCTTGAAATTTTCATGATGTCATTTTTTTAACAGCTGAACAATACTCCATTATGTAAATGTACCACATTTTAAAATCTACTCTTCTATTGAGTGACACCTGGAATGTTTCCAGTTTCTGGCTATTATGAATAGAGCAGCAATAAACACAGTTGAGGGCCAGAGAGAACAGGGCCAGAGCAAGAGGGAAAAGGGAAGTGGGTGGGAAATAAACATAGTTGAGCAAGTTTTCTTGTGGTAAGATCAAGCATCCTTTAGGTTTATGCCTAAGAGTTGTATAGCTGGATCTTGAAGTAGATTGATTTCCATCTTTCTGAGGAACCACCATACTTATTTCCATAGTAGCTGTAAAAGTTTGTATGCCTACCAACAATGGAGAAGTGTTTCCCTTGCTCCATATTCTCGCTAGCATGAGCTGTCACTTGTTCTGTTAATCTTAGCCATTATGGCAGGTGTAAGATGGAATCACAAGATAGTTTAGATTTGCATTTCCTTGCTAGCTAAGGATGTTGAACTTTTCTTTAAGCATTTCCCAGCCATTTGAGGTTACTCTATTGAGAATAGTCTGTTTAGATCTAGGTATACCCAAGAAGCTCACATGACCAAACAGTTTAGACAGAAAAGCAAGTTCCAGGTTCAGTGAAAGACAGGGCAAAATAAAAAACAGGGCAAAATAAAGTGAACGGGGGATTGAAGAAGACATCATGGTATCAAGCTCAGGCCTCTAAATGCTCCCACACAGAAGTCCACGTCAGCTCATATACCTACATACACACACATGCCAGAGACATAAACAACAGCAAGAAGAGGTAGTAGTACCCAATTTTGAAATTAAGCTATTACAGTATACCAGTTTTTTATGACATCAAACATTTTGAATATCACTTACTTGTTCTGATCCTTCCAAATGTCCTATTAGAATCTATTCTATGGCATTCCTTCTTATCATTCTTTTTTTTTCCTTATACTAGATGGTTTCCGAAAGGTGTTTGCACTGCAGACTGAAAAGACAAGCCAGGAGAATAAAACATCTATTGAATTTCAGCATCCACTTTTCAAAAGGGGAGAAGCCTGTCTTCTTGCAAACATTAAACGAAAGGTAGGAAGAAGACCATTGTCTTTTTTTCTGCAGGATTTAGGGTGAAATTCAGTAATCAAAAACTTTTATGATTTCTCTTAATTCTTAGCATGAAACCGTTGAAATTAGGAACTGGCTTGCTAGGTATTTTTTCAGGTTTCTCTGAACATGACCTTTAAATATTAGTTCATCTAAAACCTTGATATCTTTTCTTGTGTTCTATTTTATTTTCTTGTGTCCTTTTAATCATGTAGATAGTTCTATAACATCTTAGAAAATAAGCAGAGGAGGCTAGGATAGATTTTGAAGTAGTATCTTAAATATTGAATTTTTAAAAAATAACTACAGACCCTATCTGCATAACCCAGATCTGATGACAATTCAAAGCCGTATATAAAAAAGTAATATAGTTTTCCACTTGTAAGATGTCTCTTTGTGTTGGAAATTCATGTGAAACTTACCAGTATACTGGAAGTTCAGTACCAAAAGCAAATACAGAAAGAACATTTAGACTTCCACTAAGAATCGTGGTTCTCAATATGTATTTTGAAAAATTTCTGAGTCCTAAGACCTTTTTTTTAGAGAACTATGAGATAAAGCTATTTTTATAAAAAAGAACTAAAAAGTAATTTTTCTATCTCTATTCTCTTATGATCACAGTTCAATATTCTTAGGAATATATGATATTTGATTACATAAGTATTCTCGTTTTAATGTGTAGTAATGTGCACAGTATTGTAAATTTTAAATAAATAATTACATTTTTATCAATTCAAATTTTATTAAATATATAAACACTTTCTTACAAGAACTCATTATATATTGAGCATATTCTCCTGTGTCATCTCCCTATCCTCTTCCCCCCTCCTTCTAATTTCTATCACTCTGTTTTCCTGGAAGTTTTCACTTCTAATTTTAATATATATGTATATATGTTTATATATGTATATGTATTATACATAGGTATGTTGTGACTATTTGAAATCTGGGAACCACAGATGAGAGAACCCATAGAATGTTTTTTTTCCTAAGATTAGTTTTATTCATTCATGATATGTTTATTTATTTTTCTGAGACACAGTCTTACTATGTAGGCCTGGCTGTCCTGGAACTCACTATATAGACCAGCCTGGCCTTGAACTCACAGAGATCCACCTGCCTCTGCCTCTGCCTCCAAAAAGATGGGATTAAAAATGTGTGTGACCACAATGAGTTAGTTTCACTCTTTAAATATGATTGTATTTAATTACATCCATTTTTCTACAAATTGCAAAACGTCATAATTCTTTACAGTTGAAAAGAACTTGCATCATATATATTACAACAGTTTCTCTATTCATATTCTGTTGATGCACATTGTTTGGTAACTTAGCTATTACAACTAGAGCCTAAAATAACATTGATACACAGATATCTCTGTGATGTGTTTACTTTGGATAAATGTCAGTGATTTTTTTCATTTTGGATTTAAAATTTTTATCTTATGAATTTTTAATTAAAACAGGATTACATTCCTTACGCCCATCCCTTTACTCCTCTAGTCCCTTCCATGCCCCTTCTCTCCAACCTCTTCTTCCATAACCCTCTGCCCACTCTCAAATTGATGATCTTTTAATTATTATTGTTACATATGCATATGTATGTACAAATATAAAAGCACAACATTCTGAATCCATCTTTGTCATTTCTGTGTATATGGTTTCCATGGCAACTTCATATGAGATGACCGATTAGGTGGTTTATCCCTGAAAGAGGGTATACTCTCTCTCAATCTCTCTCTCTCTCTCTCTCTCTCTCTCTCTCTCTCTCTCTCTCTCTCTCTCTCTCTCTCTCTCTCTCTCTGTAGTCACTGGATAACTATAGTTCTTTTTCTAGGGGTAGGACACCATGATGTTTTCCTCCATCTACATTGGCACGTTTATTGATATTGCCATTTTTCTTGTCTTTTTCATGGCGCTGTATTTTGGAGAGACTATTTCACAGCAGACTTCCTCATATTCTGCCTCTTAAAATCATTCTCCAGCCTCATCCATGATATTTTCTGGATTATAGATGCAGAAGATGTGGTGCAAATGTATCACAGAGGGCTATGTTTCCCATACTCCATTGATATCTGCATTGTACCCATTTTCTAAGATGCTTTCCATTTTCTGTAAAGGAAAACTTCTTAGATGAGAGGTGATAGCTGTTGGGTATAAGAATGTGATTTAGAATGTAGTAAGAAATTATGCTGGTATAGCAAAGTGCAAGTAGTAGATTCTTTTCTAAAGTCAATGACCTCACTAGCCACATGAAGTCAGCTAGGTTTTTATTACCTAGCTTGATTTCCCTCCTGATGATCAGACCTTAAGCCCAATTAGGCAGCTATTTGTTATCACTCATTTGAAAGCCTCCTTCCTTCCATCTAGTTTCCATAGTACCAGAAGATACTATGCATCTGAGTTAAGTCACCCAAGGGGGCCTCATGAATGAATTCATGGCCACAGGTCTAGAAATAGGCTCATGGGTTTATAGATGGCAGATAGTTGAGGGAAGTGGAGAAAGGCAAGATGAGACTTACAAAGAGAGTTCAGAGGTTTGAGCTAGGTTGGTGTGTTTCTGGGTGTTTTATTTTGTTTTGTTTTGTTTTTTGCTTTTTGGTTAGCTGGACCAGGAATCTATCAATCTTGCTTATCTTCTCAAACAATCAGCTCTTGGATTCATTGATTCTTTTGTATTGTTTTCTCCTGTGAATTTTATTATTTCTTGCCATCAACTGTGTTTAGAGTTGGTTTGTCCTTGCTTTTTGAAATTTTTTAGTTGCAGCATTAAGTCAATTATTTTTGCTTTTCTTTTTTTATGATATGATAAATTTTGTATTTGTGAAAGTCAATAAAGTTTGTTTTATCTCTGAATGTCATCCTTGAACTAGATTGCAGTCTTATTAAGACTGCTAAACAATAACCTTGGAGTTGTATTGTAAACTAACCAGCAAGTAGGTGGACACTCATTTCTTAAATGAGACTGTGAGGCACACGGATGCTGGAGGATGACTCTCACCTGATGTCTATGAGACCTTAGTACGTATTTAGGATCCCAGCTCCAGGCTTGTTTTATTCCTGTGGTATTGACTGACATACACAAAGGTGGTCTTCCAAAAGCCATGCCTTTAGTCCAAGCTCCCACCCACACCCAAGCACAGCTGACGGGCTGTTCCTCTTGAGAATTTAAACTGAGACAGCAAATGAACAGTGCTGGCAGTGGAACAGTAAAGTAAGAGCTGGGTTGTGCTCCTCAGAGCCCCACAAAGGCCGGTATCAAAGGCAGCCTCCTCCCTGTGAAGATCTCAGACTCACCGAGAGCTGCTTAATCTTTCCCAGTTTTTCTGTTTTGTTTTGTTTTGTTTTAAATGTAGTCACTTAGAGCCATATATTTCCCTCATAGGAATTGGGGTTTTTTGTTTGTTTGTTTGTTTTTTGTACTGTGTTTTCACTTTAATTTATTTCCATGAAGGTCTTGATTTCTATTTTGATTTCTTTGACCCAGTCATTATTCAGTAATGAGTTGTTTAATCTCCATGAGTTTGGGTTTTTACTAGACGATTTTTGTTATATTGTTGTTCAGTAGGATGCAAGGAGTTATTTCTCTCTTTTCAATTTGTAAAGATTTATTTTGTGTCACAAGATGTAGTTGGTCTTTGTACTACTATGTACTACTGAGTAGAATGTGTATCCTTTGGTGTTGGGTAGAATATTCTGTAGTTATCTGTTGAGTCCATTTGACATAAGATGTCATGTATTTCTGAGGGTTTTTTTTTTTGGTTATTTTTTGTTTGTTTGTTTTTTGTTTTGTTTTTGTTTTTTCCAGATGACCTGTCTATTGGAAGAGGGGTATTTAAATCACCTACAGTTATTGGATTGTTACTAATCTGTGCCATTAATATCAATCTTAAACAATTTATTAAAATGGGTGCACCAGAGTTTGGTGTATGTGTGATGTGTCCTTTTATCTCTTCTGATCAATTTTACTTTGATGTTTGTTTTTAATCAGACATTAAGATAGTATGGCCTGTTTGTTCCCTGGCCCCATTTGTTTGCAGCACTTTTTCTAATCTGTTCATTTTAAGGTATTTCCCTTTTTTAAAATATAAAATGAATTTCATTTCTTAATCCATTCAGTGAGCGCAAGCCTTTTGGTTGGAGAGTTGGGGCCATTTATATTTGAACTTATTACTGAGAGGTATATGCTGCTTGTATTCATTTTGTTGTGCTCTTAGTTGTATTTTATGTGTCAGTAATTATATCTTCATTTTTCCCTGTGGTCTTTTAGCTATGCTCAATCCTTTCTTCAGCTCATGGTACTATTTTCAATATACCCTTTAGGGCTAGTTTAATGGATGTGAATTCTGTTACCTATTTTATATAGTAAGTTTTTCTTTCTCCTTCAACTCTAGCAGATTGCTTTTCCAGGTACAGTAGTCTGGGTTGGTATCTGCATTTATTTAGAAGTTGGATTACATTGTTTCATCCTTTTCTGGCTTTCAAAGTTCCCATTGAGAAATCAACTCTTATTCTGATAGGTTTTCCTTTAAAAGCAGCTTTTCTCTTGCTGCTTTCTCTATCCTCTTTTTGTTCTGTATATCTGCTGTTTTAATTATAATATACCAATGTAGAGGGTTTGTTGTTGTTGTTGTTGTTGTTGCTGTTGTTTCAGTTGCTTAGGGAAAAACAAAACAGCATTTTCCATTCTTTCACCATAAGAACTGTTATTTCTTTGGAGGGAACAAATCAATAGATACTGTTTTTAACTTAATCTTCTAGTCTTTGTCTTTTCCCTAGGGAATTAATACCTGTCATAATCAGTTTATTATTCAAAGATATATGTTAATTCCTGATAGTTTATTGGTTTGTGGTTTGGGGTTTTCTTCTTTCTCTGCCAAACTATTATGGAAGCATAGTTTATTTTTCCTGTGGTCTCTTTCATTCCAAAGGACTCCTTCAAGGATCTGCCATAGAGCTGGCTTAGTGGTCATGAAGGTGCTTAGCCTGTTTTTTGTCATCATAGTCGTCGTCCTCGTTGTTGTTGTTTATCATGAAAAGACTTTATTTTTCCTTAAAGTCTTACAAATAATTTTGCTAGGTATAGAAATTTAGGATGGTAGTTGACTTTCAAAACTTGAAAGATATCATTTCCCAGTCTTTAGTATTTTTTTCGAATTATGGTTTTCCATTATATCTTGCACATCTGGAGTTTAGTTGTTGATTGGATTTATTTATTTAATTATTTTCATTTTTTTAATTAGATATTTTCTTTACTTACATTTCAAATGCTATCCCGAAAGTTACCTATACCTTCCCCCTGCCCTGCTCCCCTACCCACCCACTCCCACTTCTTGGCCCTGGCATTTCCATGTACTGGGGCATATAAAGTTTGCAAGACCAAGGGGCCCCTCTTCACAATGATGACCAACTAGGCCATCTTCTGCTACATATGCAGCTAGAGACACAAGCTCTGGGGGTACTGGTTAGTTCATGCTGTTGTTCCACCTATAGGGTTGCAGACCCCTTCAGCTCCTTGGGTACTTTCTCTAGCTCCTCCATTGGGGGGTCCTGTTTTCCATCCTATAGATGACTGTGAGCATCCACTTCTGTATTTGCCAGGCACTGGCATAGCCTCACAGGAGACAGCTATATCAGGGTCCTTTCAGCAAAGTCTTGCTGGCAATAGTGTCTTTATTTGGTGACTGATTATGGGATGGGTCTCTGGGTGGGGTAGGATTTACTGATTTTTAAATTTTGTTATGATTAACTAATTAATACAAAACCACCGTATTATTTCAGAAGGACTCTGATTGTTTTCAAGTGGATCTCCAGTGTTATAGGGTTGAGTTATTGTTTTCATATACAAGACTGCTAGTTAGGGCACCAAGTTTGACTCTTAGTGTTCCCCTAAAGTTACATGATTGTCTGAAAAAAAATCACTATCAAGGGGTAGGCTCTCAATAGCAGTCCACTATTAGCCAAATAAAAAGTTATTCATTTCTATCCACAACCACTTTAGGAACTAAAGGGACACAGATATTAGTGTGTGAACTAATATACTACCTGCTTTAGATATGAATAAAAACAACATAAAATGAAGAGAAACATAGCAGCAGACCCATGAACCCATTCACACCACTTTTCCCAATTCCACTGGACCAGTGCCTCTGTACTGCAAACACAGCAGGTGTAATTTTGACACTGTTTTGATGAAAAAATATATAAGTATACTTATGTGTTCAGCAAAATTATCCTCCATAAGTGCATAAGAAATAAAACTTTCAGAGAGAGAGAGAGAGAGAGAGAGAGAGAGAGAGAGAGAGAGAGAGAGAGAGAGAATAAATTAGTTATCAGTGGAACTACCCTAGGAAAAACTTGAGGGATGTTTCAAGACCATGGGTGACCACCAAAATAGACACATCATTAAAAAAGCGTACAGTGTAGGTGTAATTCTCCATAGATACATAGATTGATTTTAAGTTTTCATATGGTAGATATTGGTATATATTAATATAACCCATACAAGCAAAATGTTCAACAAATAACATAAGAGTATGAAATGGTCATAAGAAAAACATATCACCAAAATAGACAAAAATTTGGCTTTTTAAATACCAAATTGAAACAGCCTTTATTTTAGTCATAGTGACTGTGGAACGACAGTTTCAATTCTAGGAGAAAATGAAAAATAGTGCTTTGGTGAGTCATTTTTCAATCACATTGAAAAAGGAATAATGTTCAGTCATCTCTGATCCTACTGAATACTTAAATCTTCTTGGTCTAATTAAGAATAACTTCAAGCCATAAGTCCTAAGGAGTATTTAATTTGAGATTAAAACTTCTACACGGGGAACAGTGATTATCATATCTCATGAGTTAGTGAAAGTAATAATACATAAAAAATACCATATTTTTATTTTAATTACTTATGGCTAAAAACAAAGACATAATTTTATGTAGCAATGGCTTGATAGCTTTTATTCCATTAGTTTGGCATATATTGTAGAAGGGACACATACTATCTGAAGATGAGATGCCTAGTTTATGAACTATTCAGGTAGTAGTTATGTGTTTTTCATCACAGAATCAAAAGAGAGGCCTGGCTCATTGCTAACGTAATTGTTTCCTCTTCTGAATCCTGCTAAAATATATTATTATCTGTACTGCTCATTTGCAGTCTACTACATACCGCTTTTCATGGCCAATGTTTTAAAGTTGAAACATTAAATTTCTCTCTGGTCTGTTAATTACACAGCATTGCCTTGTTTCCCAGATCAGCTTATTCTTCAAACACATTTACAGCAGGTAAAACAAGGTAGAAGTTTCTGTTCACAATTTAGAAGTTTTACTCTGAGGGAACAGGACTCTCTAGTTCCTATTCACACATATAGTATAATATAAAGCTTCAATTTGGAATAATTGAAATGTTTTGTTTGTTTAAATTATTTTTATTACTTCTCTCATTTGCATTAAAAATAATAAACTTTTATTGTGCCCATACTGTAAGATTCTGAATGAATGACACTTTTCAAAGTTGCATTGACTATGGGGATAATGCATCCTATAAACCCTTGAAAACAATACACATACAAATTATTAAAGCTGTCCTAATCACTACCTGCAAAACTAATGTTTACATTATTTTGTGCATTGCTATGCATTAAGTTTTAGAACCATAGTATGTATGGTGTTTGATTTTGTAAAAAAAACCCACATAGTTTAATATACTTACATCTCAGCGAACCTAAAATGAATCTGAAGTTTATTATGGGTTATTTCTGAGACTTTATTCATGAAATATACCTCCTCCCAAATTATGCTCATAATCACTCCCAATAGAAAAATGGAGGGAAAGTTTCACACTTGAACTCTAAACAGAATGAGATGTGTGTATAACAGAACATTTCTAAATTAATATAATCGTTGTCAAAGTCCGATGTATTTATTTGGTTATGTTATAGTACTTACTATAATTTGAATTTTTTTGTCCCTGTAAAGTATTGTCATTTTATTAATGATAGAAAATCTGGGGTACTTAAACTTTTTATTTTTCTTTTCTTTTTTGGGATGATGAGGCATTTTTTGGCCTCAAACTTAGGATCTCCTTTCCTCAGCCTCCAGAATTCTGTGGTTATAAATGTGTGCCAATACAACTATATATAAAGCCACAGATATATGTATGGTGTACATATATGTATATAACGTGTGATATACATAATTCATATGTCCGTAAGGTATTTGTAAAGTACCCATGAAATCAGGAGGGAGTGTATCTGAAACTATTTTTTTTTTCATTTTTCATTTAAGTTTTATGTGTGTGGGCATTTTGCCTACATATCTGCCTATCCACCATGCACATGTAGTTCTTGCACAGGCCAGAAGAGGGTATCCTATCCCATAGGACTTAAGTAGAATAAACTGGGTCCTGTGGATGAGCCGCCAGTTCTATTAATTGGTGAGCAATCTCTCCAGCTCCCAGGAACTATATATGTCTAACTTCCAGGAGCTTTCAAGTTAGTGGAAACACAATAATGTGTGTAATAACTATAATAAGAAGCATGCATGCTGTAGTACTATAATCAAGGTACATTTACAGAATTAAATGTACTTTTATCCATTTGTCATGCTTTTTACCTTTCTCATTAGTAATCATAATGGATAGTTAATGGTATGCCAAAATTTTAACCAGCCTAACTATAATTTTCCATTCTAGGTGCCAACAATAAAAATTGAAGGTGCCAGCCTCTACTCTGATGAGTTTCAGAAAATTGTGACTGAAATGCAAGAGTTTAAAGACATGCAGAGGAAGATGGATGCCAAATATACACAAATGAAACAGTACGTGTTAGTCTGAATGTTCTAGCATCTGTTACCAAGGATTTAAGTTTGATTACTTCGGACTTGTGAAGCTCCACTCTCATTTTGCATGGTACTTTTGGTGTGATTTATTTTAAGTTAAAACACAGCACTGTTTCAAATGCTTTAAATCTTGAATTGCTACTATGAGCCAATAACTCAAATATTGCTATAATGCCCTAACACACCACTGTACAAACCAAAAGTAAAATCACCAGGATATAAGACAACAGAAATATGAATACTAACCTAGATAGAAATTTCCATTTTAACCAAGAAAGAAAACTAGACAAGGGTGTGAAATGTATAAGTTCTGTATCTAATTACTCTGATATATGTAACTAATGCACTTTCTGATTCTTCCTTCACTCTGCTCTTATTTCAGTTTGTCCTATAAAATAAGTTCTTTAATATAGTCTTCAGCATTTTATAAAGACTCAGAGTCCATAAAACACCATGAAATGTCTCTGACAGTAAAGCTTTAATTCAGAAAGTAATATTGTAAAGCAAATTTTAACCAGCTAAAAATATTCACAGTAATAACTTTGAGAAAATATTATAACCTATTATTTACTTTAGAGAAGATATGTATGGATAAGTTTTAGCAAATATTCATCAGTTTTCATATTAAAATTGAGATTTTCTGAAAATCTTCCACTGAAGTGTAAATGAACCTTGAATTTGATGAGTCTATCATTGGTATTTAACTTAGTAAATTAAGCTTTTCATATATGGCAACAGAGGAAGGAGAGAAGAGATGTAGACAACATAAGTATTTTTCATCAACGTAGAAAAGAAATCATGATTTTCCTTGAAATTGAACATGAGCCAGTCCTTCATATTAATTTTTGGATGTCAGCCTGCTGTTAAATGTTAACCATTGCATCTGTTTATTTCATATGGGTGATAATGTTCCAGTGGGTTCTACCTGGTTTTATGTGCAAATAAGTCCAAACACTACACCTAAATAGTGAACAAAGTAGCCTCTGGAGTTCCTTCTAAGCAAATGTTTGTGGTGCTTTCCTTCCAAAAATTTTGTGAAATTTTCGTTATTTTTTATCATATTTAGAACTAATTCTGAGAAGAATTTAGATGCCCACAATATAAACTGAAAATCTCAGAATCTATCAGCTAAGTGAGGATGAAAACATGAGTATAGAAAATAATTAATTCTTTGAAGTACTCACTGGACATATTCATCTGTTCCTCTAATTAGTGTAGCCATTTCATTTTTACCTTGCAATTATAATTTAATTATATTTCTCTCTTCCCTTTCCCATATATTCTTCCCTACTCTTCTTCAAGTCCTTGGCCTCTTTTTCAACTTGTTTTTATTGCATGCATATATACATATGCATGTGCATATACATTCTTAAATATAACCTGTTCAGTCTGTATCTTGCTGATCTCAATTGGGCAGTCATGTTGGTGAGACTTTATGAGTATAGCCTCTGATGTTACTAAGAGAAACAATCATGCAATCTCATAATCTCAAAGCAAGCTCTCTGATCCACTGGTTTACCAAATCAGAATGCCAAAGATCAACAGAACAACATACAACAAATGCTGGAGGTGGTGCAGGCTCAGGGGACAGTGTAGAAGAGAGGCTGAAGAGATTGTAAGAGCCAGAGGATCAAGAAATTTGCCATGAAGTTGTGTCTTCTGTTAACTGTAGAAACTATACCTATAAAGTCTCACCAACATGACCACCCAGACATGAGCTGAGCAAAGAGGATACCAATGAGCATAGCAATCTGCATGGGAAAAGACCCATGAGGCATTAATCCTAAACTGAGAACTATAGGCAAATGAGTAAAGCTGGAAGCAGGAGAAGTGGTCCTGCCTAGAAAAGAGCACACCAATTCGCTGTCCAGTGCCAAGTAAGCATTCCTGAAAAATATATACAAGTACCATTATATCAACTCAAAAAGATATAAATACATAAACATACAATAACAATTAATGAGAAGGAAGAGGACATGAATTTGAGATAGATGGGAGTATTTGGAGGGAGAAAAAGGAAAAGAGAAAATGTGTACTTAAATTACAGTCTCAAATATAAAAAAAAAATAATTGACTCTAGAATTTGGTATTTAAAAAATGTCACATAAAGCTTAGGTGTTGTTGCCTGGTTAGAGGCTTGTCAAAAGCATTTTAATTTTTAACCATGTGAAAAGATGATAGTAAACTGTGCTATTCTATCATAAATTTTATTCCATTCTAAACATATTTTAGATTCACCACTCTTAGTATATATACATATGTGTTTTCATAAGTTGCTGGTATTTAAAGAAAAAGAGTAATGTCACTATTGTTGAGTATCTCCTAAGAGTAATATTATTAAGTACTAAAATCACAATTAACATGAGATTCTATATGCAGAAAATCAAGATGTAAATTTACCTTAAGGATTTTTATGAAGCCAACTTTATTTTACTGATGTAGAATTACAACATAATTCGCTACTTCCAAGGCAACAAGGCTTTTTTAAAAAAATATTGTTCTACTCTCAGTAACATTTGAAAAAGAAAATTGGTTAAGAGGTTAAGATTTTATATTTTATCAAAATAATGGTTTTTGTTCTCTGTTCAGTTTGTCAGTCACTTGATTAGTTAAGAAACTAGGATTTAAGCCCTATTTAAAAATGGGAACAGGATCTGGCCACCCTCCCAGCCAGAGGACAGGTGTCCGCCTGGCTTGGAAGCCCTCTGCCTCAGGAGCAGCGGGCGACATCTTGATTCCGGGACTCCGCCGAACTTAGGAACTTAGTCTGCACAGGTGAGAGTGTGCACCACAGAAGCTGACAGATTATGTGACCTGCCAAAGCAACACAGCTTCTGAGAAAGGTCCTATTTTGGGCCTTCTTCTTCGGCCAGGAGGAGGTCCAAACGCAAGATATCTGTGCACCTTCCCTGTAAGAGGAGAGCTTGCCAGCAGAGAGTCCTCTGACCACTAAAACTCAGAGGAGAGAGCCTGTCTCCCAAGTCTGCTGATAGACGGTGACAGAACCACCAGAAGAATAATCTCTAAACACAGTCAACTATAACAACTAACTCCAGAGATTACCAGATGGCGAAAGGTAAACCTAAGAATCTTACTAACAGGAACCAAGACCACTCACCATCATCAGAACCCAGCACTCCCACTTCGCCCAGTCCAGGGCACCCCAACACACCCAAAAAGCTAGACCTGGATTTAAAAGCATATCTCATGATGATGGTAGAGGACATCAAGAAGGACTTTAATAACTCACTTAAAGAAATACAGGAGAACACTGCTAAAGAGTTACAAGTCCTTAAAGAAAAACAGGAAAACACAACCAAACAGGTAGAAGTCCTTACAGAAAAACAGGAAAACACATCCAAACAGGTGATGGAAATGAACAAAACCATACTAGACCTAAAAAGGGAAGTAGACACAATAAAGAAAACTCAAAGTGAGGCAACGCTAGAGATAGAAACTCTAGGAAAGAATTCTGGAACCATAGATGCGAGCATCAGCAACAGAATACAAGAGCTGGAAGAGAGAATCTCAGGTGCAGAAGATTCCATAGAGAACATCGGCACAACAATCAAAGAAAATGCAAAATGCAAAATGATCCTAACTCAAAACCTCCAGGAAATCCAGGACACAATGAGAAGACCAAACCTACTGATAATAGGAGTGGATGAGAATGAAGATTTTCAACTCAAAGGACCAGCAAACATCTTCAACAAAATTATAGAGGAAAAATCACCAAATCTAAAGAAAGAGATGCCCATGAACATACAAGAAGCCTACAGAACTCCAAATAGACTGGACCAGAAAAGAAATACCTCCTGACACATAATAATCAGAACAATCAGGCTGAGAAAGAAATTAGGGAAACAACATCCTTCTCAATAGCCACAAATAATATAAAATACCTAGGCTTGACTCTAAGGAAGTGAAAGATCTGTATGACAAAAACTTCATGTCTCTGAAGAAAGAAATTAAAGAAGATCTCAGAAGATGGAAAGATCTCCCATGCTCATGGATTGGCAGGATCAATATAGTAAAAATGGGTATCTTGCCAAAAGCAATCTACAAATTCAATGCAATCCCCATCAAACTTCCAACTCAATTCTTCAACGAATTAGAAAGGGCAATCGGCAGATTCATCTGGAATAACAAAAAATCCTAGGATAGCAAAAACTCTTCTCAAGGATAAAAGAACCTCTGGTGGAATCACCAAGCCTGACCTAAAGCTGTACTACAGAGCAATAGTGATAAAAACTGCATGGTACTGGTATAGTGACAGACAAGTAGACCGATGGAACAGAATTGAAGACCCAGAGATGAACCCACACACCTATGGTCGCTTGATCTTTGACAAGGGAGCTAAAACCATGAAGTGGAAAAAAGACAGCATTTTCAACAAATGGTGCTGGCACAACTGACTGTTATCATGTAGAAGATTGCGAATTGATCCATTGCTATCTCCTTGTACTAAGGTCAAATATAAGTGGATTAAGGAACTCCACA
Source organism: Mus caroli (assembly GCF_978045245.1). Classification (NCBI taxonomy): domain Eukaryota; kingdom Metazoa; phylum Chordata; class Mammalia; order Rodentia; family Muridae; genus Mus; species Mus caroli. The sequence goes on from NW_028227260.1 coordinate 72,598,903, forward strand.
TAAAACCAGAGACACTGAAACTTATAGAAGAGAAAGTAGGGAAAAGCCTCGAAGATATGGGTACAGGGGAAAAACTCCTGAATAGAACAGCAATGGCTTGTGCTGTAAGATCGAGAATCGATAAATGGGACCTCATAAAATTGCAAAGCTTCTGCAAGGCAAAAGACTCCGTCAATTAGACAAAAAGACCACCAACAGATTGGGAAAGGATCTTTACCTATCCCAAATCTGATAGATGACTAATAGCCAATATATATAAAGAACTCAAGAAGGTGGACTCCAGAAAATCAAATAACCCCATTTAAAAATGGGGCTCAGAACTGAACAAAGAATTCTCACCCAAGGAATACCGAATGGCAGAGAAGCACCTGAAAAAATGTTCAACATCCTTAATCATCAGGGAAATGCAAATCAAAACAACCCTGAGATTCCACCTCACACCAGTCAGAATGGCTAAGATGAAAAATTCAGGTGACAGCAGATGCTGGCGACGATGCAGAGAAAGAGGAACGCTCCTCCATTGTTGGTGGGATTGCAAGCTTGTACAACCACTCTGGAAATCAGTCTGGTGGTTCCTCAGAAAATTGGACATAGTACTAACGGAGGATCCAGCAATACCTCTCCTGGGCATATATCCAGAAGATGTCCCAACTGGTAAGAAGGACACATGCTCCACTATGTTCATAGCAGCCTTATTTATAAGAGCCAGAAGCTGGAAAGAACCCAGATGCCCCTCAAGAGTAGAATGGATACAGAAAATGTGGTACATCTACACAATAGAGTACTACTCAGCTATTAAAAAGAATGAATTTATGAAATTCCTAGGCAAATGGATGGACCTGGAGGGCATCATCCTGAGTGAGGTAACCCAATCACAAAGGAACTCTCACAATATGTACTCACTGATAAGTGGATATTAGCCCAGAAACATAGGATACCCAAGATATAAGATACAATTTGCTAAACACATTAAACTCAAGAGAAGGAAGACCAAAGTGTGGACACTTTGCCCCTTCTTAGAATAGGGAACAAAACACCCATGGAAGGAATTACAGAGACAAAATTTGGAAGTGTGACGAAATGATGGGCCATCTAGTGATTGCCATAGCCAGAGATCCATCCCATGATCAGCTTCCAAACGCTGACACCATTGTATACAATAGCAAGATTTTGCTGAAAGGACCCAGATATAGCAGTCTTTTGTCAGACTATGCCAGGACCTAGCAAACACAGAAGTGGATGCTCACAATCAGCTATGGAATGGATCACAGGGCCCCCAATGGAGGAGCTAGAGAAAGCACCCAAGGAACTAAAGGGAACTGCAACCCTATAGGTGGAACAACAATATGCACTAACCAGTACCACGGAGCTCTTGTCTCTAGCTGCATATGTATCAAAAGATGGCCTAATAGGCCATCACTTGAAAGAGAGGCCCATTGGATTTGCAAACTTTATATGCCCCAATACAGGGGAAGGCCAGGGCCAAAAAGGGGGAGTGGGTGGGTAGGGAAGTGGGGGTGGTATGGGGGACCTTTGGTATAGCATTGGAAATGTAAATGAGCTAAATACCTAATAAAAAAATGGAAAAAAAATGGGAACAGAGCTAAACAGAGAATTCTCAACTGAGGAAACCAAAGGGCTGAGAAGCACCTAAAGAAATGTTCAACATACTTAGTCATCAGGGAAATGCAAATCAAAACAACCCTGAGAATCCACCTCACACCAGTCAGAATGGCTAAGATCAAAAATTCAGGTGATAGCAGATGCTGGGTAGGATGTGAAGAAAGAGGAACACTCCTCCATTGCTGGTGGGATTGAAAGCTTATACAACCACTCTGGAAATCAGTCTGGTGGTTCCTCAGATAATTGGACATAGTACTACCAAAAGATCCAGCAGCCTTATTTATAATAGCCAGAAACTGGAAAGAACCCAGATGTTCTTCAACATAGAAATGGATACAGAAGATGTGGGACATTTATACAGTGGAGTGCTACACAGCTATTAAAAATGATGAATTCTTGAAATTATTAGGCAAATGGATGGACCTAGAAAATATCATTCTGAGTGAGGTAACCCAATCACAAAAGATCACACATGGTGTGCACTCACTGATAAGTGAATATTAGCCCAAAAGCTGCAAATACCCAAGATAAAATTCACAGACAACATGAAGCTCAAGAAGGAAGACCAACGTGTAGATGCTTCAGTTCTTCGTAGAAAGGACAAGAAAATACTCATGGAAGCAAATATGGAGACAAAGTGCAGAGCAGAGATGGAAAGAAGTCCATCCTGGGTAGTCTAAGTTTCTGAGCTAATATCCACCTATCAGTGAGTGCATATCAAGTGAGCTCTTTTGTGATTGGGTTACCTCACTAAGGATGATATCCTCCAGATCCATCCATTTGCCTAAGAACTTCATAAATTCATTGTTTTTAATAGCAGAGTAGTACCCCATTGTGTAAATGTACCACATTTTCTGCAAATTGATCCATCCTTATCTCCTTGTACAAAGGTCAAGTCTAAGTGGATCAAAGAACTCCACATAAAACAAGAGACACTGAAATTTATAGAGGAGAAAGTGGGAAAGAGCCTCAAAGATATAGGCACAGGGGAAAAATCCCTAAACAGAATAGCAATGGCTTGTGCTGTAAAATCGAGGATATCATCCTGAGTGAGGTAACCCAATCACAAAAGAAGTCACTGATAAGTGGATATTAGCCCAGAAACCTAGAATACCCAAGATACAATTTCCAAAACACAAGAAAATCAAGAAGAAAGAAGACCAATGTGTAGATACTTCATTCCTCCCTAGAACAGGGAATAAAATACCCATGGAAGGAGTAGCAGAGACAAACTTTGGAGCTAAGATGAAAGGATGGACCATCCAGAGACTGCACCACCCAGGGGTCCATCCCATAATCAACCACCAAACACAGACACTATTGCATATGCTAGCAAGATTTTGTGGAAAGGACCCTGATATAGCTGTCTCTTGTGAAGCTATGTCAGTGCCTGGCAAAATCAGAAGTGGATGCTCACAGTCATCTATTGGATGGAACACAGGGCCCCCCAATGGAGGAGATAGAGAAAATACCCAAGGAGCTAAAGGGGTTTGCAACCCTATAGGTAGAACAACAATATGAATTAACCAGTACCCCCAGAGCTCGTGTCTCTAGCTGCATATGTAGCAGAAGATGGCCTAGTTGGCCATCATTGGGAAGAGGGGCCCCTTGGTCTTGCAAACTTTATATGCTCTAGTATAGAGGAACACCAGAGCCAAGAAGCAGGAGTGGGTGGGTAGGGGAGCAGGGCAGGGGGAGGGTATAGGAAACTTTCAGGATAGCATTTGAAATGTAAATGAAGAAAATATCTAATAAAAATTGAAAAAACAAAAAAAGAAAGAAAGAAGGTCATCCAGAGACTGTCTCACATGGGGCTTAATCTTAATCCCAGATACAGTCACCAAACTCTGAAACTATTGTGGATGCTAAGAAATGCATGCTGAGTGGAACAACAATATGAACTAACCAGTACCCCCAGAACTCGTGTCTCTAGCTGCATTTGTAGCAGAAGATGGCCTAGTTGGCCATCATTGGTAAAAGAGGCCCTTGGTCTAGCGAACTTTATATGCCCCAGTACAGGGGAAAGCCAGGGCCAAGAAGTGGGAGTGAGTGGGTAGGGGAGCAGGGTGGGGAGAGGGTATAGGGGACTTTTGGGATAGCATTTGAAGTGTAAATGAAGAAAATATCTAAGAAAAAATTAAAAGAAAAAAAAAAAAAAGAAATGCATGCTGAAAGGAGCTTGATATAGCTGTCTCCTAAGAGACCATGCCAGAGTCTTACAAATACAGAGGCAGTTGTTTGCAACCAAGTAGTAGACTGAGTGCAAGGTCCCCAAATGTAGGAGTTAGAGAGAGGACTGAAGGATCTGAAGGGGTTTACAACCTTATATAAAGAACAACAATATCAACAAACAGACCACCCAGAGCTCCCAGGGACTAAGCCACCAACCAAGAAGTTTGCATGACTCCTGCTGCATGTGTAGCAGAGGATGGCCTTGTCAGGCATCAATGGAAGGACAGTTTCTTGGTCCTATGAAGGCTCAAATAGATGCCCCAGTGTAGGGGAATCAAGAGCAGGGAGGCGGGAATGAGTGCATGGGTGGAAGCAGGGAGAGGGGCGATAGGATGAGGGTTGCCAAGAGGAGGGGAAACCTAGTATATATATATATATATATATATGGAGAGAGAGAGAGAGAAAGAGAGAAAGAGAGACAGACAGACACACACACACACTAGGATTTAACATAGTCTGTTAAATGCCCACTTTATAGAAGTTATTCTCTAAGATAACTTTTGTTCTTTTATCACCCTGTGCATATAAAAATATATCTGAACTTTATCTAAATGCTATGTACTGGTTTGCAGAGTTAAAAGCATGCACATTTACTATATGCAAAACAACTAACAAATGCTCTCTTTAAAACAGTATACATTAACATCAGGACTTTCTACGTAGAAATAGCATCCAAAAGAACATATTGCCATTTGGGTTCTCTTCCTATTTAAAACCTGACCATCATCAAGGTAGCTGCCATCCAGATTAGCTGTCACTAGTCTAAATATGGCTGGTGTTTTGTTTTGGGATTTTTTTGTTTGTTTGTTTTGGTTTTGGGTTTTTTTTTTCCTTAACACAACAGTAGTACACTGGTAGTCTAGACAAAAATATACAATGTTAGAGGGAAATTAAAGACAGTAAACCATTTCTAGTATTCTATTCTACTATGGAGTAAGATAAATTTGTATATATTTCAAAATGAGTAGCAGAGTAAGAAATTCCAACACATATATATGATTATATAAATGAGATATAACTGGACTATCTGGACCACATCCTATAAGCCAGTCTAACAAACTGCTTTTAAAGTACATATTCATTCTACCAGTTTCGTTTCCTTAGAGAACACTGACTAATACACCCCCCCTTCACAGTTAAAAGTCCCTATAATTTTCTTTCTTTCCCCCTTCATAATACCTATGTCCTGCTTGTCCCTTCTCTAGCACTTCTCCTTTTCATCCTTGAAGGCTTTCCTCATTTTTGTGATCACTCCACACTATGCATTCATATCTCAAGATTCATAGCTCAGAACCATAAATAAGATAGAATATGTAGTGCTTGTCTTTATGCATCTGGCTTACTTCACTCAGTATCATAATTTCAGGCTAATCCATTTACCTGTGAAGCTGAATTAATAGCTAATTGTTGTGGGCTCCTTTGTATGTTATATGTACTTACATTCCAAAGTATGTAGTCCAACAAAACTTCAAAGCTTAAGAAAGCACATTACTAAACCAATATTCTCCAAAACCATAGTTGTAGTGCTGCAAACATTGTTGAGGTTTTTGTGTTCCTGTTTCTAATTGTATCATTACCATTATCTTTGTAATTAGACACGTTCAAACATCCTGCATTTCAACCAATGCCTCTGATAAAAGGGAACATATCTACAAGGAAGTATATTCAATCTTATTTAGAAAAAATTACTGTTTATTCTTAAAGTGCATAACTCAATCAAATTTGCATATAAAAATTAATTCACTATTAGAAATGTAATATGATAGCATGTGTCTCCTGTAATACTTACTAGAAATGTAAATGTGATACGCTGGTATAAAACTGCTAACCTGGAGATTTGTTCTCATATACTTCTATGAAAATTTTTTCTCCTCTAGCGATTAGAGGAATAATAAGAAATTTATGATCTTGTATTCTCAAATATTAAGGTAGGATGTGCAAGCAATCTAAGTATGATTTATGTCATTCTATTGATCACTGACATTCAAAATTATCAAGTTAATCTGAGCTTTCAAGCCTATAAGTGTATGGGATTGGGCATGCAACTTAGTGGTAGAATGATTTCCCAGCATGTGCAATGTCCTAGGTTATTGTCAGCACCACTAAAAACTCATAGCTCTAAGATCTATGTGAACTAATTAACTAATAAAGGCAGTGATTTTCAATTAAAAGGCACTGATATTATACTAGGAAAATAAGGGTATAATTTTGTGAAGAACACAGTGGATACTATTAATCCAGACAATTCAACATTATTTTAGGTATTTTCAAAATTTTAAGGAACATTAATATATCTTTGTTAATTCAAGTAATCTATTTATGTTTCAGAGACTATTCAAACCTATATCATGAAGTTACAAACCTAAGAAAGAAGTACTGTGCACAACAACAACTGCTGACACGGGTATAAGCTATTCTTTAAAGGACTGATAGTTTTTCTTTTCTGGAAATTATTTATTTATTTTCTGGTGCTTTGTGCTTAAATATAAAATATTTACAATATGAAGTCATGTGAAAACCAAATTGTACTTATACAAAGTTACAGTTGGAACTTTGTACTGGAAAGTTACAGTCTGGAACCTCTCACAAGCTTTCTGTTGTATTGTTGTTTTCCCTAAATACTGAAAATGGTGTCCTAGTTAAAAAACAGTCTCTGCTATTTTCAGGTACTCCATTTTATCTTGGATTTGATGAGTGAAAACCATATAGTACTAAAAAAGAGGAAAAGGTGAGTTTTCTGAGACAGGCCCCTTTATTCTCTTGGCTAAAGCATTTTCTTTTATTTAGGCCCTATTTTTTAGTTCCGAATATATCTCAATGCATGGAATAAGCATGTGTCACCACAGGAAAAAAAGACCTACTAAGAAAAGCAAAACACACCATTATCCAGCAATACACCTACAATAAAATACAATACCTGTTGATTACAAAACACTCAATCCTTTCTCCTTAGGAATTGATCATTTTAGGAAGTAAATGGACACATAGCACTCTACTAATTAATATATTAGTTATTGTGAATATCAATAGATATAAAAAGCAGCAAGAAATTACACTGAGACTAGTGGTTAGCATTAGGATGCTATGTAGGAAATAAGAGTGGAACACATACATAAAGGATGATGATAGAAGAAAGAAAAGTATATAAGAGTTTTGTTAAAAATAAAGTGAAAAAGAAGACTATAAATATGCACTCAAATAATGTATAACAGTCTAATTCCAAGGAAGTAGATCCCCTAAAACCATTTAAGTCAAGCCAGGCTATGTTCTTCTTTGGAAGAGGTAAAAGAAGGAGGCAAGTGTACAGAGAAATAGGTGGGGATGGGGGAATACCGAATACATACATTGGGGGGACCAGGCTGGTCTGCTATAATGTCCTGAATATTATTTAAATACAGAATAATGGGGCCTTAGTGAAGATCTGCAGCAAGAGTTGAAGTCCAAACATGCTCTCTCATTTCACTGGATAGCTGACAGTGTGACAAAAGTCTCTAACTGAAATTTTCTAATTAAATTTTATAATACTATCACAGTGTATCGTGAGGGTTTTCTAATTACATCTTTCTTCTTTTTAGTTTGCATTCTACATGAGAAAGAATATTTCCATTTTCCTGATTTTATCCAGTTAATGATTTCAGAATAGAATAATATATTCATAATTTACTTGAAGGATTTTAATCTTTACTAAAATAGATGCATTAATAAGTATATCCAGACATCATTATTGTTAATATTTACTTTGAACATAAGTAAAATGCTACAGGCTTTATCTGTCTGCCCCAGCTCTAGAATCAGGGATAGGAACTTTACTGTTGTCTTTAGTTTTAGGTTACAAGATGTACTAAAAATTTTAAACCTTTTGGCAGGTGGCTAACATCCAGGGATATAATTCCAAATGATCACTCGCTCTTTTAAGTGACCTTTACCTTTGATTCTGAGATGTAAATCACTAATTTCTAGTGGGAATCATGATGACAACAATGAATAAAACTCAGGTTCTACACAACAGAGCTGGCTGACCATTACAACATTAATATAGCTTATGACAGTACATTTGTGGGTCTCATTTCAGGTCATTATCATTCATATCTGAAGCTTCAGATTCTGAATGGCATCATCAGTATTTCCGTATTCCAGAGGACAAGAAGGAAGCTGTAAGATTTTGAAGCAAAACAGTGTTGGCAGATGGATTCAAAACGAATTATTTGTTGTCAAAGAAATTTCTACCCCTAGTTCCTATAACTGTTAAGTGGTTTTGATGGGAATTGCAACAAATGTGGTCCAAGAAATATTAGATATATACACAGAAGCATTCTCATTTTCTCAAACCTTTATATTTAGATGGAGATATTAAAAGATGGTTACGAACTCGTTGAAGACAAATATAAAAGTCTCCTTGATAGAGTCATACCAATTTTGAAAGAATCCAAAAAGTTAATTTCATCTGGAGACCAGCCAAGTGGAGATGATGGGTAAGCAGGTTTTGTGAGCAATATATTGGTAATGAAACTGAATACTGGTGATATTATTTATTTGTATATATTTACTATATAATGGACTTGAATCCATTTCAATGATTATTCCCTTTCATAAACAACAAAAACTACATACAAATCAGTTTGACTTGAATTATTTTCTTACTACAGAACAGGAATTCTTATATCACAACAGGATATTATATATATACATTTGTGTGTGTGTGTGTGTGTGTGTGTACTGCATGTTGAAGATAATCACTTGAAATTCTTGTAGAAAAATGACACTTATAAAAAGGAAATAAGTTAAAGGGCTTAAGATAAAGTTCATTAGCAAAGTAATTGCATATCACACAGAATTCCCTAGATTGAATGACTCAACTCTCCAAAAAATGAATTAGTACACATCATAAATTTAATAAATGTAACAAGCACATATTTGAATGAAAAAAGGCCAAGAAGGTTGAGATTTTCAGGGATTAGGGAGATGGCTCAGTGAGTAAAGTACTTGCTGTGGAAACCTAAGGACCTCAGTTTGGACCCCAACCATCCACATAAAAGCTGGGCATCGGGACAAAACTCCACAACCCTGGCAGTGAAGGAAAGAAACAGCCATATCTTACAGACTCACGGACCTGCCAGCATAGTTTAAATAGCAAGCTCCACATTCAATGGAGAGACTCTAACCCAAAGAACAAGTTAGAAATACATTTAAAATTGCCCTCTGCTCTCCACATTTATATACATAGGCAAGCATATATACATATGCATACACACATATATACAGCATATACCTACTGAATTGTTATTAGAGTTTGTATACATGTTAACTATTATAATTACATGATTTACCCCTCCCCCTTTCCTCCCCCTAATCCCTACCACATTCCCACTCTCACTCTCACATTCCTGGTCTTTTTCTTTACTAGTTTTACGTTTACATATGCATTAATATATAAATACAATCTGCTGTATCTGTTTAGTGTTGTTTGTATGTATATGGTTCCAGGTCTGACAACTTGGTATTAGATAATTAAAGGGTTCATACCTGGGAAAGACTGATTTTCCCTCTTTTTTTTTTTTTTTTTTTTCTGAGAGCTATCATTTTCTTTTTTTTTTTTGTCATTACTCTTTTTTTTTATTTTTATTACATATTTTCCTCAATTACATTTCCAATGCTATCCCAAAAGTCCCCCATAGCGCCCCCCACTTCCCTACCCACCCATTCCCATTCTTTTGGCCCTGGCATTCCCCTATATTGGGGCATATAAAGTTTGCAAGTCCAATGGGCCTCTCTTTCCATTGATGGCCGACTAGGCCATCTTTCGATACATATGCAGCTAGAGACAAGAGCTCCGGGGTTCTGGTTAGTACATCATGTTGTTCCAACAATAGGGTTGCAGATCCCTTTAGCTCCTTGGGTACTTTCTCTAGCTTCTCCATTGGGAGCCCTGTGATACATCCAATAGCTGACTGTGAACATCCACTCCTGTGTTTGCTAGGCCCCGGCATCGTCTCACAAGAGACAGCTATATTTGGGTCCTTTCAGCAAAATCTTGCTAGTGTATGCAATGGTGTCAGCGTTTAGAAGCTGATTATGGGATGGATCCCTGGATACGGCAGTCTCTAAATGGTCCATCCTTTCATCACAGCTACGAACTTTGTCTCTGTAACTCCTTCCCTGGGTGTTTTGTTCCCAATTCTAAGAAGGTGCACAGTGTCCACACTTTGGTCTTCATTCTTCTTGAGTTTCATGCGTTTAGCAAATTGTATCTTATATCTTGGGTATCCTAAGTTTTGGGCTAATATCCACTTATCAATGAATACATATTGTGTGAGTTCTTTTGTGATTGTGTTACTTCACTCAGGATGATGCCCTCCAGGTCCATCCATTTGGCTAGGAATTTCATAAATTCATTCTTTTTAATAGCTGAGTAGTACTCCATTGTGTAAATGTTCCATAATTTCTGTATCCATTCCTCTGTTGAGGGACATCTGGGTTCTTTCCAGCTTCTGGCTATTATAAATAGGGCTGCTATGAACATAGTGGAGCATGTGTCCTTTTTACCGGTTGGGACATCTTCTGGATATATGCCCAGGAGAGGTATTGCTGGATCCTCCGGTAGTACTATGTCCAATTTTCTGAGGAACCGCCAGACTGATTTCCAGAGTGGTTGTACAAGCTTGCAATCCCACCAACAATGGAGGAGTGTTCCTCTTTCTCCACATCCTCGCCAGCATCTGCTGTCACCTGAATTTTTGATCTTAGCCATTCTGACTGGTGTGAGGTGGAATCTCAGGGTTGTTTTGATTTGCATTTCCCTGATGAATAAGGATGTTGAACATTTTTTTCAGGTGTTTCTCTGCCATTCGGTATTCCTCAGGTGAGAATTCTTTGTTCAGTTCTGAGCCCCATTTTTTAATGGGGTTATTTGACTTTCTGGAGTCCACCTTCTTGAGTTCTTTATATATATTGGATATTAGTCCCTTATCTGATTTAGGATAGGTGAAGATCCTTTCCCAATCTGTTGGTGGTTTTTTTGTCTTATTGATGGTGTCTTTAGCCTTGCAGAAGCTTTGTAGTTTCATGAGGTCCCACTTGTCAATTCTCGATCTTACAGCACAAGCCATTACTGTTCTATTCAGGAATTTTTCCCCTGTGCCCATATCTTCAAGGCTTTTCCCCACTTTCTCCTCTATAAGTTTCAGTGTCTCTGGTTTTATGTGAAGTTCCTTGATCCACTTAGACTTGACCTTAGTACAAGGAGATAGGAATGGATCGATTCGCATTCTTCTACATGTTAACAACCAGTTGTGCCAGCACCATTTGTTGAAAATGCTGTCTTTATTCCACTGGATGTTTTTAGCTCCCTTGTCGAAGATCAAGTGACCATAGGTGTGTGGGTTCATTTCTGGGTCTTCAATTCTATTCCATTGGTCTATTTGTCTGTCACTATACCAGTACCACGCAGTTTTTATCACAATTGCTCTGTAGTAGAGCTTTAGGTCCGGCATGGTGATTCCACCAGAGGTTCTTTTATCCTTGAGAAGAGTTTTTGCTATCCTAGGTTTTTTGTTATTCCAGATGAATTTGCAGATTGCACTTTCTAATTCGTTGAAGAATTGATTTGGAATTTTGATGGGGATTGCATTGAATCTGTAGATTGCTTTTGGCAAGATAGCCATTTTTACAATGTTGATCCTGCCAATCCATGAGCATGGGAGATCTTTCCATCTTCTGAGATCTTCTATAATTTCTTTCTTCAGAGACTTGAAGTTTTTATTATACAGATCTTTCACTTCCTTAGTTAGAGTCACGCCAAGATATTTTATATTATTTGTGACTATTGAGAAGGGTGTTGTTTCCCTAATTTCTTTCTCAGCCTGTTTATTCTTTGTGTAGAGAAAGGCCATTGATTTGTTTGAGTTAATTTTATATCCAGCTACTTCACCGAAGCTGTTTATCAGGCTTAGGAGTTCTCTGGTGGAATTTTTAGGGTCACTTATATATACTATCATATCATCTGCAAAAAGTGATATTTTGACTTCATCTTTTCCAATTTGTATCCCTTTGATCTCCTTTTGTTGTCGAATTGCTCTGGCTAGGACTTCAAGTACAATGTTGAATAGGTATGGAGAAAGTGGACAGCCTTGTCTAGTCCCTGATTTTAGAGGGATTGCTTCAAGCTTCTCACCATTTACTTTGATGTTGGCTACTGGTTTGCTGTAGATTGCTTTTATCATGTTTAGGTATGGGCCTTGAATTCCTGATCTTTCCAAGACTTTTATCATGAATGGGTGTTGGATCTTGTCAAATGCTTTTTCCGCATCTAACGAGATGATCATGTGGTTTTTGTCTTTGAGTTTGTTTATATACTGGATTACGTTGATGGATTTCCGTATATTGAACCATCCCTGCATCCCTGGGATGAAACCTACTTGGTCAGGATGGATGATTGTTTTGATGTGTTCTTGGATTCGGTTAGCAAGAACTTTATTGAGGATTTTTGCATCAATATTCATAAGGGATATTGGTCTGAAGTTTTCTATCTTTGTTGGGTCTTTTTGTGGTTTAGGTATCAGAGTAATTGTGGCTTCATAGAATGAGTTGGGTAGAGTACCTTCTGTTTCTTTTTGTGGAATAGTTTGTGAAGAACTGGGATTAGATCTTCTTTGAAGGTCTGATAGAACTCTGCACTAAACCCATCTGGTCCTGGGCTTTTTTTAGTTGGGAGACTATTAATGACTGCTTCTATTTCTTTGGGGGATATAGGGCTGTTTAGATCATTAACCTGATCTTGATTCAACTTTGGTACCTGGTATCTGTCTAGGAACTTCTCCATTTCATCCAGGTTCTCCAGTTTTGTTGAGTATAGCCTTTGGTAGAAGGATCTGATGGTGTTTTGGATGTCTTCAGGATCTGTTGTTATGTCTCCTTTTTCATTTCTGATTTTGTTAATTAGGATGCTTTCCCTGTGCCCTCTAGTGAGTCTGGCTAAGGGTTTATCTATCTTGTTGATTTTCTCAAAGAACCAGCTCCTTGATTGGTTGATTCTTTGAATAGTTTTTCTTGTTTCCACTTGGTTGATTTCACCCCTTAGTTTGATTATTTCCTGCCGTCTACTCCTCTTGGGTGAATTTGCTTCCTTTTGTTCTAGTGCTTTTAGGTGTGTTGTCAAGCTGCTAATGTGTGCTCTTTCTAGTTTCCTTTTGGAGGCACTCAGAGCTATGAGTTTTCCTCTTAGAAATGCTTTCATTGCGTCCCATAAGTTTGGGTATGTTGTGGCTTCATTTTCATTGAACTCTAAAAAGTCCTTAATTTCTTTCTTTATTCCTTCCTTGACCAAGGTATCATTGAGAAGAGTGTTGTTCAGTTTCCACGTGAAGGTTGGCTTTCTATTATTTATTTTGTTATTGAAGATCAGCCTTAGTCCATGGTGATCTGATAGGATGCATGGTACAATTTCAATATTTTTGTATCTGTTGAGGCCTACTTTGTGACCAATTATGTGGTCAATTTTGGAGAAGGTACCATGAGGTGCTGAGAAGAAGGTATATCCTTTTGTTTTAGGATAGAATGTTCTGTAGATATCTGCCAGCTCCATTTGATTCATAATTTCTCTTAGTTTCACTGTGTCCCTGTTTAGTTTCTGTTTCCATGATCTGTCCATTGGTGAAAGTGGTGTGTTGAAGTCTCCCACTATTATTGTATGAGGTGCAATGTGTGCTTTGAGATTTACTAAAGTTTCTTTAATGAATGTGGCTGCCTTTGTATTTGGAGCATAGATATTCAGGATTGATAGTTCCTCTTGGAGGATTTTACCTTTGATGAGTATGAAGTGTCCCTCCCTGTCTTTTTTAATGACTTTGGGTTGGAAGTCAATCTTATCAGATATTAGAATGGCTACTCCAGCTTGTTTCTTCATGCCATTTGCTTGGAAAATTGTTTTCCAGCCTTTCATTCTGAGGTAGTGTCTATCCTTTTCTCTGAGATGAGTTTCCTGTAAGCAGCAAAATGTTGGGTCTTGTTTGTGTAGCCAGTTTGTTAGTCTATGTCTTTTTATCGGGGAGTTGAGTCCATTGATATTAAGAGATATTAAGGAAAAGTAATTGTTGTTTCCTGTTATTTTTGTTGTTAAAGTTGGCATTCTGTTCTTGTGGCTGTCTTCTTTTAGGTTTGTTGAGGGATTACCTTCTTGTTTTTTCTAGGGCGTGGTTCCTGTCCTTGTATTGGTTTTTTTCTGTTATTATCCTTTGAAGGGCTGGATTCGTGGAGAGATAATGTGTGAATTTGGTTTTGTAGTGGAATACTTTGGTTTCTCCATCTATGTTAATTGAGAGTTTGGCTGGGTATAGTAGCCTGGGCTGGAATTTGTGTTCTTTTAGTGTCTGTATAACATCCGTCCAGGATCTTCTGGCTTTCATAGTCTCTGGTGAAAAATCTGGTGTAATTCTGATAGGCTTGCCTTTATATGTTACTTGGCCTTTTTCTCTTACTGCTTTTAGTATTCTATCTTTATTTAGAGCATTTGTTGTTCTGATTATAATGTGTCGGGAGGTATTTCTTTTCTGGTCCAGTCTATTTGGAGTTCTGTAGGCTTCTTGTATGTTCATGGGCATCTCTTTCTTTAGATTTGGGAAGTTTTCTTCTATAATTTTGTTGAAGATGTTTGCTGGTCCTTTGAGTTGAAAATCTTCATTCTCATCCACTCCTATTATCCTTAGGTTTGGTCTTCTCATTGTGTCCTGTATTTCTTGGATGTTTTGAGTTAGGATCTTTTTGCATTTTACATTTTCCTTGATTGTTGTGCCGATGTTCTCTATGGAATCTTCTGCACCTGAGATTCTCTCTTCCATCTCTTGTATTCTGTTGCTGATGCTCGTATCTATGGTTCCAGATTTCTTTCCTAGGGTTTCTATCTCCACTGTTGCCTCATTTTGGGTTTTCTTTATTGTGTCTACTTCCCTTTTTAGGTCTAGTATGGTTTTGTTCATTTCCATCATCTGTTTGGATGTGTTTTCCTGTTTTTCTGTAAGGACTTCTACCTGTTTGATTATGTTATCCTGTTTTTCTTTAAGGATTTGTAACTCTTTAGCAGTGTTCTCCTGCAATTCTTTAAGGGATTTTTGTGCTTCCTCTTTATTATCTTCTGCCTGTTTAGCAGTGTTCTCCTGCATTTCTTTAAGTGTGTTATTAAAGTCCTTCTTGAAGTCCTCTATCATCATCAGGAGATATGCTTTTAAATCCGTGTCTAGCTTTTCCGGTGTGTTGGGGTGCCCTGGACTGGGCGAAGTGGGGGTGCTGGGTTCTGATGATGGTGAGTGGTCTTGGTTTCTGTTAGTAAGATTATTACGTTTACCTTTCGCCATCTTGTAATCTCTGGGGTTAGTTGTTATCGTTGTCACTGTTTAAAGATTGGAGCCGAAGCTGTGTTCCACTCACCAGCAGTCCCAAAATCCTGTGCTGGGGGTCGTGGGTAGCTGGCGGGGTCAGGCAACCCTGCTCTCCTGCTACCCCGGTGCTGATCCGGCCGGATGAGGCCTGTGGCCCTACTCAGGCTGGTTTCTGCTTCCCTAACTAATGCAGTCTCAGGTCCCGAGCACTTGGATTGGAGCAGAAGCTGTGCTCCACTCACCAGAAGTCTTAAGATCCTGTGGCGGGTGTTGTGGGTAGCTGGCAAGTGTCAGGAGACCCTGCGCCCCAGCTGCCCCGGTGCTTTTCTGACCGGAAGAGGGTTGTGTCCCTATGTAGGCCGGATTTCTCTCTCCCCAGCCAGAGCAGTCTCAGGTCCCGCGTGATTGGACTGGAGCAGAAGCTGTGTTCCACTCACCAGCAGTCCCAAAATCCTGCGGCGGGGGTCGTGGGTAGCTGGCGGGTGTCAGGCAACCCTGCTCTCCTGCTACTCCGGCGCTGATCCGGCTGGATGAGGCCTGTGGCCCTACTCAGGCCGGTTTCTGCTTCCCTAACTAATGCAGTCTCAGGTCCCGCGCAATTGGATTGGAGCAGAAACTGTGCTCCACTCACCAGAAGTCTTAAGATCCTGTGGTGGGTGTTGTGGGTAGCTGGAGAGTGTCAGCAGACCCTGCGCCCCAGCTGCCCAGGCGCTTTTCATGATTTTCCCTCTTTTAAAAGCCATTAGGTATCTATAGTTCTTGTCTAACCTGGGGCTGCTGAGATTTCCACCCCCACTTTTTTAGCAAGTCTGTTAGTGATGGTCTTGTTCAGGTCTTGTTTAGACAGCCATTATTGTTAAGGTATCATGAATATAGCTTCCCTGTATTTCTAGAAGACACAATCTCACATAATATTTCTTGGTCCTCTGGCTCTTACTGTCTTTTGGCCCCTTCTTTCACAGTGTTGCCTGAACCTTAAGTGCAGGCATTGTGTTACAAATGTATCCTTTGAGGCTGTACACCCCACAGTCAGTTCTCTGCATTTTTAAGAACTCTGGGGTCTTTGCAATGGTTTCCATCTGATGAGAGGTTTGAGTTATATGCATTGTGGTATTAGGTATTTAATATATAGTTAGAAATTATACTGGCTCAGTAAAGTGATGCTTATTGGTTCTCCTTTATGATTCATGACTTTGCTAGTTGGTAGTTGGTAGGTGGATAAGTTTCTAGTACCAGGCATGGTTTCTTTCCTATAGAGCAGACCTTAAATCCAATCAGTCACATTTTAGTTACTACCAAAATGTGGGTGCCAATATTTAACCTTTAGGGATACTCATTCACTTTGGATACAGGACTTTCATCATTTATATTACATGAATAATTTTCTGTGATTTCTTTCTAAATGTAACATTTAACCAATATTTAATACGATTATTTGTGTTTGCTATTTTTAAGTATGTTTTATTGGAGTCAACTAGATATTAAAGTTTGTTTTTAAATATTTAAAACATTAAATGTTTAGACATTTGTTTAGACTGTTTGTTTGTTTGTTTGTTTGTTTTTAAGATAGGTCATCACATGTCTGTCCTAGAATTCTCTATGTTTATCAGGCTGGCCTAGAACTCATAGAAATCTTTCTCCTTCTCCCTCCCAAGTACTGAGATTAAAGGCATGTTCCACCATGCCTGACCTTGTTTAGACATTTAAAAAGAACTATTTGTATACTTGGAAGTCCAAATGGAGTATTGTAAATCTAGTACAGGAAGAAAAGAGTTATATAAAAGAATGTCTAGCAAGGGGACTATGAAAGGAAAAGACTTCTAGTTACTATTTGGAAGGCATATGTTTATAAAATAACTTAAGGCAATATCAAAAAGGAAACCCAAGATGTAGAAGTGAAATATTTTGCTAGAAGTGAAATATTTGAGGGAAAGGTTTTTATAGCAGTAAGCATGAGTATGCTATACCTAGGAATACAAAGGAGATTAGCAAGCTGCTAAATCACTTGTTTCTAACAAATGTTTTTTGTTTTTTTTTAAGAAAAATAGTGAGGTCATATTTTTTAAGAACAAATTTGGAACAACAGTTCCTGAATTATATTTTTGGATGAGATTGGGTAGATAGATAGATAGATAGATAGATAGATAGATAGATAGATAGATAGATAAGGGTTAATGATATCTCAAGGCCAACAATATGAAAGCCATCTGGGTAGTACCATGTCTGCCAAGTGGATAGGGGTAAATATTCCTAACACTAGGCACATTTCAAAATCAGAGTATAATGAAAAGCATTAATAAAGAAAGAAGTAAGTGTATATCAAACTTTATGACCTCTAATGGCCATAATGGAGGAGCTAGAGAAATTACCCAAGGAGCTGAAAGGGTCTGCAACCCTATAGGTAGAACATCAATATGAACTAACCAGTACCCCCAGAGCTCGTGTCTCTAGCTGCATATGTATCAGAAGATGGCCTAGTTGGCCATCAGTGGAAAGAGAGGCCCATTGATCATACAAACTTTATATGCCCCAGTACAGGGGAACAGCAGGGCCAAGAAGTGGGAGTGAGTGTGTAGTGGAGCAGGGCGGAGGGTGGGGAGGGTAGAGGGGACTTTTGGGATAGCATTTGAAATGTAAATGAAGAAAATATCTAACAAAAATTTTTTAAATCTTGTAAATATCTATAACTATACAAATTTTTATATAGACATTTTCTTCATTTACATTTCAAATACTATCCCCAAAGACCCCTATACCCTTCCCCCGCCCTGCTCCCCAACCTACCCACTCCACTTCCTGGTCCTGGCATGCCCCTGTACTGGGGCATATGATCTTCCCAAGATCAAGGGACTCTCCTCCCATTGATGGCCAACTAGGCCATCCTATGATACATATGCAACTAGAGACACAACTCTTGTGGGGTACTGGTTAGTTTACATTGTTGTTCCTCCTATAGGGTTGCAGACCCCTTCAGCTCCTTGGGTACTTTCTCTCGCTCCTCCATTAGGGGCCCTGTGTTCCATCCAATAGATGACTGTGAGCATCAACTTCTGTGTTTGCCAGGCCCTGGCATAGCCTCACAAGAGAGAGCTATGTCAGGGTCCTGTCAGCAAAATCTTTCTGGCATATGCAATAGTGTCTGGGTTTGGTGGTTGTATATAGAATGGATCCCTGGGTGGGGCAGTCTCTGGATGGTCATTCCTTCTGTCTCAGTTCTCAACTTTGTCTCTATAACTCCTTCCATGGGTATTTTGTTCCCCATTCTAAGAAGGAATGAAGTATCCACACTTTGGTCTTCCTTCTTCTTGGGTTTCATGTGTTTTGAAAATTGTATCTTGGGTATTCTAAGTTTCTGGGCTAATATCCACTTATCAGTGAGTACATATTGTGCGAGTTCCTTTGTGATTGTGTTACCTCACTCAGGATGATATCCTCCAGATCCATCCACTTGCCAAAGAATTTCATGAATTCATTGTTTTTAATAGCTGAGTAGTACTCCATTGTGTAAATGCACCACATTTTCTGTATCCATTCCTCTGTTGAGGGACATCTGGGTTCTTCCCAGCTTCTGGCTATTTTAAATAAAGCTGCTATGAACATATTGGAGCATGTGTCATTATTACAAGTTGGAACATCTTCTGGGTATATGCCCAGGAGAAGTATTGCTTGATCTTCTGGTATAACTATACAAATTTACCTGAAATTTAACTTGATAATTTGTCTTCTTAGGTTCAATGTGTAGGTATTCAAATATTTGAGAGATTTCTAATTTTCAATTCAGAAAAAATTATGGAAAATAAGATGACTAATCACATTTGATTATTCTATATGAGATTTTTTTAAATGAAGATATATGTACATGGCTGTTTGCCTGCATGTATGCCTGTGTACCAATTTTGTATCTAGTGCCCATGAAAACCAGGAGAGTGCCTTGGATCTCCTAGAACTAGAGTTACAGACAGTTGTGAACCAACATACATTAGTGCTGAGAACTGAACCCAGATCTTCTAGAAGAGCATCCAGTGCTGTTAACCAGGGATCCATCTCTCTACCCTCTGATTATTCTACTGAAAAGAAATCATTAATACTGTGATTAAATTAACCTCTATTATAGTTATATACTAATCAGTGAAAATTTTAGGTTGCACTGTAACTTATACCTTTCCCTTGATATAAGCTTAAATAACTTGTTATATAATATATCAATCAAAGAACTATATTATTTTACCTTTAGATTTCCTCTTTTAAATGACAAAATAGTCCCTATACTTCTTTCTCAATTAAATTTAAGGTGACAGTAATTATTCATAAATGATATTCAGTAGTATGCATGTATATATACTTTACTTATCTGGTTATTGGTTAGTTAAAACAGTGGATATAAGATATATGTGAATATAGGTTATATTATAAAATTTCTACAGTTAAGTTTTATGTTCAGCTCTTTATAGTGCAGTTACTGAGTTATTTATTTACCACCATTATCTTTCATGAGAGCATTTTCATTACTCCAATTTTATTTTTCATTCCCACTTATAAAACACATTTTGTCACTAAAATTTAAATTTGACTATTCTGGACTCTTTGTATCAGTAGAATCATATAAGTGATCGTTTGTGTTTGGTTTATTTCTCTTAGCATTTCTTGCATGTTCACTTATGTTTCATCAAGGACTAATAGTTTATTTTTTTATTGCTAAACAATCATTTGATCTGTGAAGTATGTTAGAGCATTGTGTCATATATTATATAAATGAAGTTAAAGGAGAACATATTGGCACAATATAAATTTTTTATCTGATGATTGCAAATCTGCTTACACGATATAAATGGATATACTATAGGCCATGTGATTGGAATTCTTGCAACATGTTAGGTTATTATTTCCCTGCACTATTTTTCAGAGAACACCCTAAAGTGTCAGTTCAGGATAAACCTATGAATGAAGAGTCACTGACCATTCAGTTGGATTTGACCATACCAGTTTTACCAGAACAAATAACTGAAGAATCTGTTGAACAAGAACCTAAGGATATTTCTCTGGAATTATATCTTTCTTCTCAGGATTCAATTTTGATGAAAGATAAATCAGACAATTTGTATAACAATATAATTAACAGGTATTCAGTGTCCTCCATCTTTAATCTCCTTTACATGGTTTTGGAAAAAAATGTTTAATGGTATGCTGAGAGAAGCATGATGTGATGAAAGAAGCTTTTCCCTTAGATACTTCAATTCCTGACCTTATCATTGCTTCTCATGTATTACAGATATACTGATAACATTGACTGTTTCTCCTCTAGTGTTAAATGAGAACCCAGCATTGTCAGTGTAAAATACTCCATCCTATACTCAATATTAGCCCCGATATTAGAGTGAAACTTCCTGCTTGGAACTGAACTATAAGAAAAAAAGAAGAAATGTCTTCATTTCCTGAAACTTGAAGGTTGTGTATGCTTCAGCAAAAATCCTACTAAATTGGAGTCACAAAGTCTCCATTGTCAGCACAACTCTGCCCTGGGGATGTCTGCCTAAGTTTCACCTTCATCAGCAGTGCTTACAATTGTCTGTTTGAGTGCTTTATCATCTTATATTTGTATAATTCATTACTGGTTCTCATTTATTGCCTAACCTCAGAGGACAAAGATCACATCTAGTTCCTCATAGACTTGATATATAAATATCCTCTTGACAAACACACCCAAAACAGCTTCCTCAGCTTGACCCCAAACTAAACTGTAGACTCTTAGGAATGTGCATAAAGAAACAACTCTACACACCAAAATAATCTACCTTTTAGTATACTGAATCCTACCACATAAGTAACAAAACATGACAATGACAGTATTGATTATGATGATTATTTTGAGATGGATTAACATTGATAGACTTGGCTATTAAAGCTGAGACCAAGATCTCCAAGATTAAAAAAAAAAAAAAAAACATAGGGAGAAACAAAGAGTTCCTCTGCTATTAGCATACAGGAATTTAATAGCCTCTTGAAGTCAAGTTGAGCGTCAATACTGATTGTGATATTTGATATAAGTACAAGTGTTTCTCAGAACGCTGGCTTTCCTAATGAATGACAAAATGCATTCAAGAGCCTCAGAAGGAAATTAAAAAATGTGTAACAACTTTGCTTACTGACAGATAATATGTGTGTCCCACTTACTCAAGTATGTGACTCTCATCTTTTGATGAGATTCAGACTGGATGTTCTCCATAGAGAGGAATCAAGTAATTTCTAAGCCTAAATTTGAATATTTACTATCCCATAAATATAAAGATATTCTAGTCCTTTTGGGTCAGCTAGTAATATTGTTGTGATGCCTTGGATCTTGGTTTTCTGAGACAGTGATTTATCATCTTTATTTTGTATTAAATGGTCAAAACACACATGACCATCTTGTGGATATTGACAGCTTTCTTGGGTTGAAAACTACAGAAATAGACCAAAATGATCTTTTTCTTCTATCCTTTTCTGGAGTTCGCCAGGTTGAAAACTCTGGAATTTCACTGAGAAGTGGGCTACTATGTGTTATAACTGCTGCATCAATTCTGAAATATTACAGCAGTAGGCTTTATAGTCTATAAATGTGATGTTTGTAACTGAAAAGTGCAAAAAGTGAAATATTTGTTTGTGGTTTCTTAGTTGAGAACCTGGTGTAATCTTTTCAGTTCATTGTCTGTTGAGTTTTTTTTTTTTTCTGAAAGATTGTTTATTGAAAGTAATAACATCCATGGCTTACATCTACCTTCACTCCCCATCTCTGTGTTTTTCATTGAAGGGATAACAAGGATATGCATCATACTGAAGGAAATTTGTTAGAGCTAAATTCATTACTATCTAGGAAGGCATTGAATTATGACTCTGATCATTTCAGTGAGGTAAGCTCGCCAACTCAAATTTGTGACTTTCCTGCCTTTATATTGATTGCTCAAAATGTTATCTTCCCTTCAGCCCCTCAAAGTCCCATCAGCAAGGTATTGGGTTATAAAATAGCCATAGTTTTTTTTTCTTCTGGAAAATAAAAGAGAAATAAAAAATGAGCATCTAGTTTTTATTTTTATAAAACTTTATTAAAATCTTCCTCAGCCTGGTATGGTGACATACACCTTTAATTCCAGCACTTGGGAGGCAGAGGCAGAAGGATCTCTGTGAATTCTAGGTCAGCCTAGTCTACAGAGTAAGTTCTAGGACAGGCAGGGCTACACAGAGAAACTGTCTCAAAACAAAATAAAAACAAATCTTCCTTGCTGAGTGAGGGTGAATGCATGGACTGAGTTAAAGGCATGGGACTTCGGAGGGGCTGGAGGGAGGTAAGTCATGCAATTGTATATTAATTACATATAATAAAATCATGAAATATATAAAACAATAAAATTAAAAGAAAATCCTCACTTATTTACAAATAATAAGGAAACACAATTCCTCCTAGACAACTGTCTTTAAAAGTATACTTGCAAATATTTCTCTTTAATTTGGTAAAATCTCATTGTTGCTCTTTTTTTTTTTTTTTTTGGTTTTTTTCGAGACAGGGTTTCTCTGTATAGCCCTGGCTGTCCTGGAACTCACTTTGTAGACCAGGCTGGCCTTGAACTCAGAAATCCACCTGCCTCTGCCTCCCGAGTGCTAGGATTAAAGGCGTGCGCCACCACGCCCAGCTCTCATTGTTGCTCTTTTAAGAGAAAAATAAAACCCTATTCTCTCAGAATGATTTCTTCAACTACGGAAGCTGTATAAATGGAACCATTATTTTTCATCATTAACCAATAATGGGGCTAGACTCTAAGGGAATTCATTCTTGTTATCTTGCATAGACAGGAATGATTTGAAAGAAGTATTGTTTCCTTTTGCCAAGCACATTAGTCGGTTTTGGTGAGTCCCATTATTCAGGTTAAAACATGCATTTTCATATACAAAACATAATGTGTTTCCTTCTGATTTGTCCAATAAATATTGGTAGATATTAGTTGAAGTTAAGTGGAATATAAACCTACATGGTATAGTTGGCTGTAGGTGTACTGTGAATTGTGAATTGTTTTTTCCCCTTCTGCTTAAACAGTGGTTAGAAAGAAAAACCAACTTTTAGAAAATAAGATAAACAGTAATGTCTTTTCTTAACTGTGTTAATCTCTCAAGAAATATGCTTTGGGTGCAGAGAATTGAAAGGAGGGCCTCATATTTGCAAAACACATACTCTCAGAGCCTCCAGGGAAATATTTTATCTCAGTTATTTAACTTCACGAAAAATGATATGCTGATAACAATTCTAGTGTTTTCTCTTTTTACCCAGAGTCTAAGTTTAATGAAAAATGAAGAAGAGAAAATTCAGCTTGATCTCAGTGGGGGAAAAGGTACAAAAGAATATTTATAGAATGATCAGAAAATATGCATCTTAGTTCCAGGCTCACAAATGACTATCCATATGATTCTTTGCAAGCCATTTACCATTTGAAAGCCTCAGTCAATTCATGTATAAACTACTTTTTTTCATTTTATACGTTTTTGGTTGGTTGGTTGGTTTTTGGTTTTTTGAGACAGGTTTTCTCTGTGTATCCCTGGCTGTCCTGGAACTCACTCTGTAGACCAGGCTGGCCTCGAACTCAGAAATCTGCCTGCCTCTGCCTCCCAAGTGCTGGGATTAAAGGTATTTATAAGTTATTTTAAATAAGTTTATATATATGAAAGAGCCCTGATGATGACTATATTTTTTTTCTTTTTGTAATTAGATACTTTCTTTATTTACATGTCAAATGTTATCCCACTTCCTGGTTTCCCCTCCGAAAGTCCCTATCCCCTCCCCCCTTCCCCTGTTCCCCAACCTACCCCCTCCTATTCCTGGTCCTGGTATTTTACTATACTGGGGCATAGAGCCTTCACTGGACCAAGGGCCTCTCCTCCCATTGATGACTAACTAGGCCATCCTTTGCTACATATATAGCTAGAGCCACAAGTTCCACCATGTGTTTTCTTTGATTGGTGGTATAGTTCCAAGGAGCTCTGGGAGGATTGGTTAGTTCATATTGATGTTCCTCCTATGGGGCTTCAGACCCCTTCAGCTCCCTGGGTACTTTCTCTAGCTCTTTCATTGGGGACCTTCCATCCAATGGATGACTGTGAGTATCTACTTCTGTATTAGGCACTGTTAGAGCCTCTCAGAAGACAGCTATATCAGGATCCTGTCAGCAGGCTCTTGTTGGCATCTACCTAGTGCCTGGGTTTGGTGGTTGTTTATGGGATGGATCTCCAAGTGGGGCAGTCTCTGGATAGTCATTCCTTTAGTCTCTGCTCCGAACTTTGTAACTCCTTCCATGGGCATTTTGTTTCCTCTTCTGTAAAGGATTCTGAACTTCTGGGCTAATATCCACTTATCATTGAGTGCATATCATCTGTGTTCTTTTGTGATTGTGTTACCTCACTCAAGATGATATCCTCCATCCATTTGTCTAAGAATTTCATAAATTCATTGTTTTTATTAGCTAAGTAGTACTCCATTGTGTAAATGTACCACATTTTCTGTATCTATTCCTCTGCTGAGGTAGATCTGGGTTCTTTCCAGCTTCTGGCTATTATAAATAAGGTTGCTGTGAACATAGTGGAGCATGTGTCCTTATGACATGGTGGAGCATCTTCTGGGTATATGCCTAGGAGTGGTATTGCTGGATCTTCTGGTAGAATTACATCCAGTTTTCTGAGGAACCACCAAAGTGATTTCCAGAGTGGTTGTACCAGCTTGCAATCCCACCAGCAATGGAGGAGTGTTCCTCTTTCTCCACAATCTTGCCAGCATCTGTTGTCACCTGAGTTTTTGATCATAGCCATTCTGATTGGTGTGAGGAGGAATCTCAGGATTGTTATGATTTGCATTTCCCTGATGACTAAGGATGTTGAACAGTTTTTTAGGTGCTTCTCAACCATTCGGTATTCTTCAGTTTAGAATTCTTTGTTTAGCTCTGTAGAGACACTGAAACTTATAGAGGAGAAAGTGGGGAAGAGCCTGGAACATATGGGCACAGGGGGAAAATTCCTGAACAGAACACCAATGGCTTGTACTGTAAGATCAAGAATAGACAAATGGGACCTCATAAAACTGCAAATCTTTTGTAAGGCAAAGGACATTGTCAATAGACAAAAAGGCAACCAACAGATTGGGAAAAAATCTTTAACAATCCTAAATCTGATAGATGGCTAATATCCAATATATACAAAGAACTCAAGAAGTTAGGCTCCAGACTATATAATCTTAAGGGAAAATATATTGTTGTTTGGCTGAATTTTAAACGCCATGATAAAACATCAAAAGGCTACAATATAAGTTTTTTTAGTTTTTCACTTGACATTAAAAGTTCTTTTTCAGAAAATAAGTCATTTACTATTTACTGCACCCAGTCATTCACATTTAGCCTTATAGTTTTTGAGTAATGTAATCTGCCAATTTTAAGTTCTATTGGTTTGTGTGTCCTTAATTCTAAGTGTGTATTTGGATGTAATTAGATCTCTTTTCCTAAACAGAAGTACCAAAAATTGATAGCCTAAGAAAGGCTGAAAGTTAAGTCTAAGAATAATAGTGCATTCTTCTTGGATAAGATAACCAAGTTGAAAGAGTTTGTAACTCAAAAGATTAGTATAACAATGTCTCCCATGAAGCATTTAACAGTGTAAGACTTATGAATTATGCTTTGTTTTAAATTTTCTCCTCTTATATTACATATAACAAAGCACTCTCTCTCCACAGACAATCATATGATACAATGTATGGAAAAACCAGAGCTTTTCCTATTGGATGGGATACCAATGTGTGATTTTGGAGAAAATCTTCAAGATTATGACATACTTTTAGATGATCTGAAGAACCCACCAAATGTCATATCAGCTTTATGTGACCATGATTATGTAACCTCCAATATTTCTACTCCACAAGAAGATACTATTGAAAAGAGTATTCCCCGGTTATGTATGGAAGCCAATGGGGAATCTAGTGTGTTCCCTTTTCTCTTTCTCAACCCTATTACTAATATTTTTTGAAGAGCATATTGAAATCAATCTTTTGTTACAATTTATTTTGAGTCTTAATGAATCTCATTTAGATATTCCATGGCTGCTGGCTAGTATTATGTATCTTCATTTGGAAATTTCTGTAACTTAAATTAATATGTTAAAATTATAGCCCCCCAACATCTAGACAAGCTTTGGCAACTAGGATAAAATTCAGACCACAAGAAAACATAAGTAATACATGCAAATTTTAATATAATAAGAAGTTAGTTTTTAATTTTTAAACTAATGATGTTCTAGTACTTTATTTGTTACTACAACAGAGATTAATGTTATTGCATTTTTAAGTAATTAGAAATTTTCTGTAGCTAGATTTTGTTTATAGTAAAGAAACAATTATTGCAAAATTTAAAAGCAAGGTTTAGAGTTAATGAAAATGATGTTACTCCTAGATTTTACAGATACGTTTATTCTATAGCTTCCCACTTTATTTTCTGTCTTACACTATTTTTACTTCCTAAAGGAAGTTAAAATTTCAGCAGGATATGATTTTATTTGTATAATGGCCAACTCATATACAATCAAAGTCAACATACTGACTCTCATACAAATCCTTCAACAAAAACTCCAAGAATCAAACTCAAGCAAACGTTTTCTGAAAAAGCATGCAGAAACCCAAGAGCAAGTGATTTATTCAAAATTAAGTATAAAAATTCACAGTAAACCATTTCTCAACTATATTTATCTATCATTTCCACATTAATCTCTAGCTATATCAGTATTCTTTGACAGATATGTAGTTATTTGATAGAATATTATCTTTCAAAAATAGTATGGTTTTACCTAAACTTGAAGCAGTTTTCATACTATCTCAACTGTTTTAACACCAACTTTCATACATGGCTAAACATTGAGTACCATAGCACTTAGAATCTAAGAGTATCTGTTTAGTTGAAGAAGCACTTTAGAATATGTTTAAGGTCTTATGTTAGTAAACTGAATACTAAAACATCAAGCTTCTAAAGGGCTCAGTCTGTAACACTTTCTTACTGCTTTACCCTACCTGCTAAAGGGTCTACAAATTTACCTTGTTTTTTAGTCCTTTTATTTTTCAAAATTTAACATGTTCTTCAATAGGCTCACTAATGAAGTTAGCTTTAACAGAAAGGGGAAATAGGTCATTATTTTCAGTATCCATTTTTAAAATGTGTATTTGTTTAAATAAAATGGTTTGTGTAATTTTGAGAATTCTTAAGGAAAGTCCAGACCTCTTTTAGTGATGGCTGAGCTTTTGATATGCAGGAGTAACCTGGAGTATTTCAAAAACTGAAAAATATCTTGTCACTGTAATGCTATATAAGTCAATAAAGAGTTGAACATACTTTTTCATGGCATCGCGTCCTTTGTTGTAAACCAGGGTCTGTGACAATAAGGAATGAAAATTGTAGGCTGCATGCACATGTACTAAGGATATTGTGTTACATACACACAGTAATTTGTGTTTGTGCTATTTTCAGTTCAAAGAACTTATAACTCATAGGGAGGAAACTTGTACTTGGTAATGTGATTTTTGACTTCATAACCCATGTCTTCTGGAGGAACATTGTTCCCTCTCCATGCATATTACATCCATTCCAACTCCATTTTTATCATATTTTGAAATTATCTTATTAACTAATGAGGTTCCATAAGGATTTTTCATGTATCCTTAGTATTAGTGAGTTAGCCACACACTAGCCTTTTCCCCCACAATCACTGGGCTCCCATCTCTGTTTAATTCTCCCTTTTTCCCATTAACTAATTAACTTATTCACTTTACATCCCAATTGCATCCCACCTTCTTCCAGTCACCCCCTCATCTAGCCCCATCCCCTTCTTTTCTGATTATGGAGAACTCCAGATGCCAACCTGTGGGACGCCTGACTCACCAGCAAGAAAGACACCACAATAGGATCCTTCTGCAACACGTTTATTGGGCTGTGCATTGACTGTGTAGGCGAAAGACCCCAAGCCCTGGGCCTCTCACTCTTATATACTATCAGTTCCCATCCACTCACAGCAGGTCACATAACCTCACCAGGTACGCAGCTTCAGCTAATCAGGGCAGCAGGGGCATATCCCCACCAAAATGGCTTCGCCAGTAACCTGGTACACCTGCGCAGCTCTCACGATATTTGTGGTTTATATTCAGATGTATGAGGAAGTCAGGTGCAAGTCATAAGACTTAGCTGCAGTCCCTGGCACCTTCTTGGGACTGCTGCCACACCTGCTCCCCACATTTCCCCTTTTTCTTTTTTGGCAGAGAGAATGTCTGTCTTAGATTGCCCCCTGCAGCAATGTCCCTTACCGTCCTTGGGAGACAAACAGCATTGGTTTGATCCCTGTCTTAGGTTGGTGACATGCCCAGGGAGTCTTATCTGTCACTGACTACTTCTCTGTCATGCCAAGCCACACTTGGGGAGATTGTGTTTTGCTTGCGGCAGGTGCATCAAAAGGCCAGGATGTTGATTAATCTATGGCCAGATCTTAATTGCTGCAAGCAAGCCTCATGGGTGAAGGTAGAGGTCTGATCCCCAGTGTGCAAGCATAGGGGCCTTACACAAAACCATCCCTTGGGCTCATCACCCAGAGAGGTCTTGGCCAGCTCCCGTGTCGTTTTTCCTGGGGGAAGGGAACTAGGACACTGAACCTTCATGCAATCAGACATGCCTTCCACAGGATGCCAACAGCAAGATATCCTCTGTGCAGTGCTTAGCCTCGCAACCCATGGCATAATGCAGCATAATTTCTTTTAGAGTGGCAAACCGAATCTGAGGAGATTGTGCTGCCTCCACTGCAGCAAAAGCCTACGCTACCATGGCGAAAGTGCGAGCCTGCACACACTGCACCTGACACATGTGCCAAACACACAACACACACACTATTACAAGCATACATCCCAGGGCTCCCATCAGCCCTGAGGCAAGGGATAGACAGTTTGTAAACAAAGCAACTTGAACAGGCAAAGGTACAAAGCAAGGCATCCTAGTCACAACAGCCAAATGATATAACGAATATCACTACTACAATTAACATTATTCTTCTAAACAATAAACACAAAAGGAGATCACATACAAACAGGCATAGCCAGAAAAGAAACATTCCTTCCTCCAGCAAATTGAAATACAGAAGTTTCAAACACATTAGAACCATTCCAATAAAATTTGCATTATCCTAGGCCCCTCCCGCCACCATGCTTAGGGGGAAAGATCAGTGCAACTACAATTCACCCCACATAACAACCATACATATAAGGGGCACTGCCCAAGGTGGAAGGAAATCAGAACACTCCTACAAAAAGGAAAGAGAGGCCCATCTAGGTTGGGAGGGTATAGTGCCATTGCCCTTGGATATACTGGCAGGCCACACCCCTCGAATCCAGGTAACATTAACTTTAGTAGATACAGCTGAACACAATAACTCATCTGTGAAATATTTTGAATCATCTGAAAACAAAACAGGGGACTCCGCCGAACTTAGGAACTTAGTCTGCACAGGTGAGAGTGTGCACCACAGAGGCAGACAGCTTCTGGGACAGGCGGGAGCCACAGTGCCACTGAGGCAGCACCCTTTGGGGACCGCAGACATCCAGCACCCTCCCAGCCAGAGGACAGTGGTCAGCCCTGCACGGGAGCCCTCTGCCTCAGGGGCAGGGAGCGCCATCTTGGTTCCGGGACTCCGCCAAACATAGGAACTTATTCTGCACAGGTGAGAGTGTGCACCACAGAAGCTGACAGCATCTGTAACCTGCCAAAGCAACACAGCATCTGGGAATGGTCCTGTTTTGGGCCTTCTTCTTCGGCCAGGAGGAGGTCCAAACACCAGATATCTGTGCACCTTCCCTGTAAGAGGAGAGATTGCCAGCAGAGAGTGCTCTAACCACTGAAACTCAGAGGAGAGAGCCTGTCTCCCAGGTCTGCTGATAGACAGTAATCAGAATCACCAGAAGAACAAGCTCTAAACAGAGACATCTATAACAACTAACTCCAGAAATTACCAGATGGCGAAAGGTAAAAGTAAAATCTTACTAACAGAAACCAAGACCACTCACCATCATCAGAACCCAGCACTCCCACGTCGCCCAGTCCAGGGCACCCCAACACACCTGAAAAGCTAGACCTGGATTTAAAAACATATCTCATGATGATGGTAGAGGACATCAAGAAGGACTTTAATGACTCACTTAAAGAAATACAGGAGAACACTGCTAAAGAAGTAGAAGACATTAAAGAGGAAGCACAAAAATCCCTTCAAGAATTGCAGGAAAACATAACCAAACAGGTAGAAGACATTAAAGAGGAAACAAAAATCCCTTAAAGAACTTCAGGAAAACACAAACAAACAGGTGATGGAATTGAATAAAACCATCCAAGACCTAAAAAGGGAAGTAGACACAATAAAGAAAACCCAAAGTGAGGCAACGCTGGCGATAGAAACCCTAGGAAAGAAATCTGGAACCATAGATACGAGCATCAGTAACAGAATACAAGAGATGGAAGAGAGAATCTCAGGTGCAGAAGATTCCATAGAAAACATCGGCACAACAATCAAAGAAAATGGAAAATGCAAAATGATCCTAACTCAAAACATCCAGGAAATCCAGGACACAATGAGAAGACCAAACCTACGGATAATAGGAGTGGATGAAAATGAAGATTTTCAACTCAAAAGACCAGCAAACATCTTCAACAAAATTATAGAAGAAAACTTCCCAAATCTAAAGAAAGAGATGCCCATGAACATACAAGAAGCCTACAGAACTCCAAATAGACTGGACCAGAAAAGAAATACCTGCCGACACATAATAATCTGAACAACAAATGCACTAAATAAAGATAGAATACTAAAAGCAGTAAGGGAAAAAGGCCAAGTAACATATAAAGACAAGCCTATCAAAATTACACCAGATTTTTCACCAGAGACTATGAAAGCCAGAAGATCCTGGACAGATATTATACAGACACTAAAAGAACACAAATTCCAGCCCAGGCTACTATACCCAGCGAAACTCTCAATTAACATAGATGGAGAAACCAAAGTATTCCACGACAAAACCAAATTCACACATTATCTTTCCATGAATCCAGCCCTTCAAAGGATAATAACAGAAAAAAACAATACAAGGATGGGAACCACGCCCTAGAAAAAACAAGAAAGTAATCCCTCAACAAACCTAAAAGAAGACAGCCACAAGAACAGAATGCCAACTTTAACAACAAAAATAACAGGAAGCAACAATTACTTTTCCTTAATATCTCTTAATATCAATGGACTCAACTCCCCAATAAAAAGACATAGACTAACAAACTGGCTACACAAACAAGACCCAACATTTTGCTGCTTACAAGAAACTCATCACAGAGAAAAAGATAGACACTACCTCAGAATGAAAGGCTAGAAAACAATTTTCCAGGCAAATGGTATGAAGAAACAACCTGGAGTAGCCATTCTAATATCTGATAAGATTGACTTCCAACCCAAGTCATCAAAAAAGACAGGGAGGGGCATTTCATACTCAAAGGTAAAATCCTCCAAGAGGAACTATCAATTCTGAATATATATGCTCCAAATACAATCAGCCACATTCATTAAAGAAACTTTAGTAAAGTTCAAAGCACACATTGCACCTCACACAATAATAGTGGGAGACTTCAACACACCACTTTCACCAATGGACAGATCATGGAAACAGCAACCAAACAGGGACACAGTGAACTAACAGAAGTTATGAATCAAATGGATCTGGCAGATATCTACAGAACATTCTATCCTAAAACAAAAGGATATACCTTCTTCTCAGCACCTCATGGTACCTTCTCCAAAAGTGACCACATAATTGGTCACAAAACAGGCCTCAACAGATACAAAAATATTGAAATTGTCCCATGCATCCTATCAGATCACCATGGACTAAGGCTGATCTTCACTAACAAAATAAATAAGAGAAAGCCAACATTCACGTGGAAACTGAACAACACTCTTCTCAATGATACCTTGGTCAAAAAAGGAATAAAGAAAGAAATTAAGGACTTTTTAGAGTTCAATGAAAATGAAGCCACAACATACCCAAACTTATGAGACGCAATGAAAGCATTTCTAAGAGGAAAAGTCATAGCGCTGAGTGCTTCCAAAAGGAAACTAGAGAGAGCACACATTAGCAGCTTGACAACACACCTAAAAGCACTAGAACAAAAGGAAGCAAATTCACCCAAAAGGAGTAGATGGCAGGAAATAATCAATCTCAGGGGCGAAAACAACCAAGTGGAAACAAGAAGAACTATTCAAAGAATCAACCAATCAAGGAGCTGGTTCTTTGAGAAAATCAACAAGATAGATAAACCCTTAGCCAGACTCACTAGAGGGCACAGGGAAAGCATTCTAATTAACAAAATCAGAAATGAAAAAGGAGACATAACAACAGATCCTAAGGACATCCAAAACACCATCAGATCCTTTTACAAAAGGCTATACTCAACAAAACTGGAGAACCTGGATGAAATGGAGAAGTTTCTAGACAGATACCAGGTACCAAAGTTGAATCAAGATCAGGTTAATGATATAAACAACCCTATATCCCCCAAAGAAATAGAAGCAGTCATTAATAGTTTCCCAACCAAAAAAAGCCCAGGACCAGATGGATTTATTACAGAGTTCTATCAGACCTTCAAAGAAGATCTAATCCCAGTTCTTCACAAACTATTCCACAAAATAGAAACAGAAGGTACTCTACCCAACTCATTCTATGAAGCCACAATTACTCTGATACCTAAACCACAAAAAGACCCAACAAAGATAAAAAACTTCAGACCATTATCCCTTATGAATATTGATGCAAAAATCCTCAATAAAGTTCTTGCTAAACGAATCCAAGAAGACATGAAATCAATCATCCATTCTGTCCAAGTAGGTTTCATCCCATTGATGCAGGGATGGTTCAATATACGGAAATCCATCAACGTAATCCAGTATATAAACAAACTCAAAGACAAAAACCACATGATCATCTCGTTAGATGGAGAAAAAGCATTTGACAAGATTCAACACCCATTCATGATAAAAGTCTTGGAAAGATCAGGAATTCAAGGCCCATACTTAACATGGTAAAAGCAATCTACAGCAAACCAGTAGCCATCATCAAAGCAAATGGTGAGAAGCTTGAAGCTATCCCTCTAAAATCAGGGACTAGACAAGGCTGTCCACTTTCTCCCTACCTATTCAACATTGTACTTGAAGTCCTAGCCAGAGCAATTCGACAACAAAAGGAGATCAAGGGGATACAAATTGGAAAAGATGAAGTCAAAATATCACTTTTTGCAGATGATATGATAGTATATATAAGTGACCCTAAAAATTCCACCAGAGAACTCCTAAACCTGTTAAACAGATTCAGTGAAGTAGCTGGATATAAAATT
Source organism: Mus caroli (assembly GCF_978045245.1). Lineage (NCBI taxonomy): Eukaryota > Metazoa > Chordata > Mammalia > Rodentia > Muridae > Mus > Mus caroli. The sequence continues at coordinate 72,632,576 of NW_028227260.1, forward strand.
AACTCAAACAAATCAATGGCCTTTCTCTACACAAAGAATAAACAGGCTGAGAAAGAAATTAGGGAAACAACACCCTTCTCAATAGTCACAAATAATATAAAATATCTTGGTGTGACTCTAACTAAGGAAGTGAAAGATCTGTATAATAAAAACTTCAAGTCTCTGAAGAAAGAAATTATAGAAGATCTCAGAAGATGGAAAGATCTCCCATGCTCATGGATTGGCAGGATCAACATTGTAAAAATGGCTATCTTGCCAAAAGCAATCTACAGATTCAATGCAATCCCCATCAAAATCCCAACTCAATTCTTCAACGAATTAGAAAGTCCAATCTGCAAATTCATCTGGAATAATAAAAAATCTAGGATAGCAAAAACTCTGCTCAAGGATAAAAGAACCTCTGGTGGAATCACCATCCCGAACCTAAGGCTTTACTACATAGCAATTGTGATAAAAACTGCATGGTACTGGTTTAGTGACAGACAAGTAGACCAATGGAATAGAATTGAAGACCCAGAAATGAACCCACACACCTATGGTCACTTGATCTTCGACAAGGGAGTTAAAACCATCCAGTAGAAGAAAGACAGCATTTTCAACAAATGGTGCTGGCACAACTGGTTGTTATCATGTAGAAGAATGCGAATTGATCCATTCCTATCTCCTTGTACTAAGGTCAAGTCTAAGTGGATCAAGGAACTTCACATAAAACCAGAGACACTGAAACTTATAGAGGAGAATGTGGGGAAAAGCCTTGAAGATATGAGCACAGGGGAAAAATTCTTGAATAGAACAGTAATGGCTTGTGCTGTAAGATCGAGAATTGACAAGTGGGACATCATGAAACTGCAAAGCTTCTGCATGGCAAAAGACACCATCAATAAGCCAAAAAAACCACCAACAGAGTGGGAAAGGATCTTTACCTATCCTAAATCAGATAAGGGACTAATATCCAATATATATAAAGAACTCAAGAAGGTGGACTCCAGAAAATCAAATAACCCCATTAAAAAAATGCGGCTCAGAACTCAACAAAGAATTCTCACCTGAGGAATACCCAATGGCAGAGAAGCACCTGAAAAAATGTTCAACATCCTTAATCATCAGGGAAATGCAAATCAAAACAACCCTGAGATTCCACCTCACACCAGTCAGAATGGCTAAGATCAAACATTCAGGTGACAGCAGATGCTGGCGAGGATGTGGAGAAAGAGGAACACTCCTCCATTGTTGGTGGGATTGCAAGCTTGTACAACCACTCTGGAAATCAGTATGGCTGTTCCTCAGAAAACTGGACATAGTACTACCGGAGGATCCAGCAATACCTCTCCTGGGCATATATCCAGAAGATGTCCCAACCTGTAAGAAGGACACATGCTCCACTATGTTCATAGCAGCCCTATTTATAATAGCCAGAAGCTGGAAAGAACCCAGATGCCCCTCAACAGAGGAATGGATACAGAAATTATGGTACATTTACACAATGGAGTACTACTCAGCTATTAAAAAGAATGAATTTATGAAATTCCTAGCCAAATGGATGGACCTGGAGGGCATCGTCTTGAGTGAGGTAACATATTCACAAAGGAACTCACACAATATGTATTCACTGATAAGTGGATATTAGCCCAAAACTTAGGATACCCAAGATATAAGATACAATTTGCTAAACGCATGAAACTCAAGAAGAATGAAGACCAAAGTGTGGACAATATGCCCCTCCTTAGAATTGGGAACAAAACACCCAGGGAAGGAGTTACAGAGACAAAGTTCGTAGCTGTGATGAAAGGATGGACCATTTAGAGACTGCCGTATCCAGGGATCCATCCCATAATCAGCTTCTATACGCTGACACCATTGCATACACTAGCAAGATTTTGCTGAAAGGACCCAAATATAGCTGTCTCTTGTGAGACGATGCCGGGGCCTAGCAAACACAGGAGTGGATGTTCACAGTCAGCTATTGGATGTATCACAGGGCTCCCAATGGAGAAGCTAGAGAAAGTACCCAAGGAGCTAAAGGGATCTGCAACCCTATTGTTGGAACAACATGATGTACTAACCAGAACCCTGGAGCTCTTGTCTCTAGCTGCATATGTATCGAAAGATGGCCTAGTCGGCCATCAATGGAAAGAGAGGCCCATTGGACTTGCAAACTTTATATGCCCCAATATAGGGGAATGCCAGGGCCAAAAGAATGGGAATGGGTGGGTAGGGAAGTGGGGGGCGCTATGGGGGACTTTTGGGATAGTATTGGAAATGTAATTGAGGAAAATATGTAATAAAAATATATAAAAAAAAATAAAGACGGATGGGCAGGCAAAAAATAAATAAATAAACATAGATATTTATATAAAAAAAAAAAAGATACAGTTTGCTAAACGCATGAAACTCAAGAAGAATGAAGACCAAAGTGTGGACACTATGCCCCTTCTTAGAATTGGGAACAAAACACCCATGGAAGGAATTACAGAGACAAAGTTTGGAGCTGTGATGAAAGGATGGACCATCTAGAGACTGCCATATCCAGGGATCCATCCCATAATCAGCTTCCAAACGCTGACACCATTGCATACACTAGCAAGATTTTCTGAAAGGACCCAGATATAGCAGTCTCTTGTGAGACTATGCCGGGGCCTAGCAAACACAGAAGTGGATGAGCACAGTCAGCTATTGGATGGATCACAGGGCTCCCAATGGAGAAGCTAGAGAAAGTACCCAAGGAGTTAAAGGGATCTGCAACCCTATAGGGGGAACAACATGATGAACTAACCAGTACCCCGGAGCTCTTGTCTCTAGCTGCATATGTATCGAAAGATGGCCTAGTCGGCCATCACTGGAAAGAGAGGCCCATTGGACTTGCAAACTTTATATGCCCCAATACAGGGGAATGCCAGGGCCAAAAGAATGGGAATGGGTGGGTAGGGAAGTGGGGTGGTGGATATGGGGGACTTTTGGGATAGCATTGGAAATGTAATTGAGGAAAATACGTAATAAAAAATATTAAATATTTAAAAAAAAAAGAAAGCTGGATCATGTTCCCACTGAGGCAAGACAAGATAGCCCAGTTAGGGGAACATGATCCAGAGGCATGCAACAAAGTCAGGGACAACCCTGCTCCAGTTGTTGGAAAAGCCACATGAAGACTAAGCTGCACATCTGCTAAGTATGTTCAGGGAGTGTGGAAAGGGGCCAGGTCCAGTTTATTATGTATGCTCTTTGGCTAGTGGTTCAGTCTCTGGGATTTCCCAAGGGTCCAAGTTAGTTGACTCTGTTAGTCTTCATGTAGAGTCCCTAACCCCTCCAGATCCCTCAATCCTTCCTCCAACTCTTCTACAAGACTCTCTGAACCCTGTCTAATGTTTGGCTGTGGGTATTTGAATCTGTTTCAGTCAGCTGCTGGGTGGAGCCTGTCAGAGGACAGTCATGCTAGGCTCCTGTCTGTAAGCATAATACAGTATCATTAATAGTGTCGGGGATTGGTGCTTGCCCATGGGATGAGTCTCAAGTTGGACCAGTCATTGGTTAGTCATTCCCTCAGTCTATACTCCATTTTTGTTCCTGCACTTCTTTTTTTTTTTTTTAAGATTTATTTATTTATTATAAGTACACTGTAGCTGTCTTCAGACACTCCAGAAGAGGGCGCCAGATCTCGTTACGGATGGTTGTGAGCCACCTTGTGGTTGCTGGGATTTGAACTCTGGACCTTCGGAAGAGCAGTCGGGTGCTCTTACCCACTGAGCCATCTCACCAGCCCCCCTGCACTTCTTTTAGGCAGGAAATATTTTGGGTCAAATGTTTTGTGGCAGGTTCCATATACTCACTGCTAGGATTTTCAACTAGAGTCACTCTCACAGACACCTTGGTGCCTCCCCATCCCAGACCTCTGGTACACCCTAGAAATGGCCCCTACCCACCTGCATACCTCCCATTTCCATTCACTCTTCTGGTCTTTCTCCCTGGCTTTACCTACCTGCTTCCTACCCCAACCCTGTTTCCCTTCCTATACCCTCTCCCACCTAGTTTCCTCCTTCCATCCACCATGATGACTATTTTATTTCCGTTTCTGAGTGGGATTCAAGCATCTCCCTTAGATCCTCCTTGTTCTTTACCTTCTTTGAGTCTGTGGAATGTAATGTGGGTATCCTCTATGTTCTGGCTAGTTTTGTGTCAACTTGACACAGGCTGGAGTTATCACAGAGAAAGGAGCTTCAGTTGGGGAAATGCTTCCACCAGATCCAGCTGTAAGGCATTTTCTCAATTAGTGATCAAGGGAGAAAGGCCCCTTGTGGGTGGGACCATCTTTGGACTGGTAGTCTTGTGTTCGATAAGAGAGCAGGCTGAGCAAGCTAGGGGAAGCAAGCCAGTAAAGAACATCTCTCCATGGCCTCTGCATCAACTCCTGCTTCCTGACCTGCTTGAGTTCCAGTATGACTTCAGCAGTATGGAAGTTTAAGCTAAATAAACCCTTTCCTCCCCAACTTGCTTCATGGTCATGATGTTTTGTACAGGAATAGAAACCCTGACTAAGACACTCTACTTTATGTCTAATATCCACTTATAAGTGAGTGCATTCCATGCATCCTCTTGGGTTTGGGTTTAAATTTTTTAACTCACAATATTTCTCCCTCTTCCTACATTTTACATACTGGATATTCTACAGCCCCTCCAATTAATTTGTTTTAGCTATATTGTGATATGGTATATTTCCTAATGAGTTTTCATACCCTCTTCCTTTGTGACTAGCCTCCTCTCCCTGCACATTTTCTAATTCTCCTCATACTCCAGTGCCTCTGCTTGGTTGAGCCTTCACACCTAGAAAAATTCACTTCTCTGGTTTTGTCCATAAGGTTAATTAGATGACTGTTAGTAATTCACAAAACTGTTAGTAATTTGTACCCTTGGGCTGTAGCTTGCCCTGTGGATCACTGTTGTGGTTTGTAGGCTTTAGAGTTGAATAGAACTATGGACTGCTTTTCTAACATGGCACCTTGTTTCTGATACTGAGCCCTAGTGCTAAAGTAGGAGGTTTCCATGACAATTCTAAGTCTTACAAGTCCTCTATCTGAAGTGTGTGGTGTTTTTAACAATATGGGCTTGCTTTCAAGTTTTAAAAGGCAACCAAGGGTAACAGCAACAGCCTGTATTATTTTGTGAGGTTCCTGACCTCCTCTGACTAAAGACTACTCAGAGACATTTCCATGTCTGGCTCTGGAAATTTCAATAGATTGTCTATGAAACTTAGGGGTAGAATTATCATTCCCCGTGATATAAGATGTAATTTGTTTAAGTGTGCATGCATGTGTATATGTACATATACTTGTAATATATATTATATATGAAAACAAAATGATGCTTTCTTACGGCTTTTTTAAGCCTTCTTAGTGCCATTTGTCACTCCTTCCTCCTTCTTTCCTGTATCCCCCAAGATAAAGACACCCCCCATTTTTCTTGTTTCCCACTTCACAGCACCTATGTCCTATGAGCTCCCTGTTTAGAATTCTTTCCACCACCCCATAATAGTCCATTTTTACTGTGTGTTTTCTTCGGTTACTCCGTGTTATATACTCAAATCTATAAATTTAGAACTACAATCCACAAATTAGATTCTGTGCCAGTTGTTTTTTCTGGGTCTGGTTTAACTTCACCAAATATGGTATTTTCTAGTTCCATCCATTTACCTGCAAATTTCTTGACTTAATTTTTCTTTAGAGATGAATACTATTGTATTGTACATATATACTACATTTTCATTATCCATGTATCAGTTAAAGGATAGTTGTTTCCATTTCCTAGATGCTGTAGATAGAACAGCAATGGACTTGGATGATCAAATATATGTAGAGTAGTACATGGAGTCCTTTAGGCGTATGTCAAGGAGTGGGATAGCTGGGTTATGTGATATATTTGTTTTTAGCTTTTTGGATATTTTTCATGCTGATTTCCAGAGTGTCTGCACCATTTTCCAATCATATCAACAATGAATGAGAGTTCCCTGTTCCTCACATTCTCTGCAAAATTTGTTTTCAGTTACTTTCTTGTCCTTAGCTATTCTGACTGTTTTGTAGCTAAATATATTTAGCACCTTTTAGCCATTGATAACTCCCTTTAGTTAAGTATTATCTTTCAATGGGGTTGTTTCCTTGATTCTTATGGGGTTTTGACTCTATTCTTTTGTCAGATATATAGTTAAGGAAGGAAAACATTTCTTATGGAAAAGAAATTCAGTTACATAAGGAGATATAACATCCCACAAATTAAAAACATATCCATATTAAAGCATAGTTAAATATACTTTAACATTAATCTTGTTTTTATGTTAATTTGCCATAAAACATGTTTTATTCATGTATATTACACACATATATTATTTTACTCTATTCTTATTCACACCCCCCCCACTTATTGCCATCACTTATTACTCAGACCACTATCTTCTTCATACTCTCTGCCTCCAAATAGTTCCTCAATCTGTTTCTATGTCATATGTATTCTGATACTTATTTTCCCTCATTGTCTCCTCACTTTATACATCAGAGTAGGTAGGTAGATAGACAGGTATGTAGGTAGATGATAATGATAGATAGATAGATAGATAGATAGATAGATAGATAGATAGATAGATAGGCAAAGAAACAGGGGCACAGAGATTGCACATGGTAGAGAACTTTTTTGCCTTATTGAGTCTAATTTCACTAAGGTATTGGTCTACAGATTCAACCATTAATTTTTAGATGCTATTATTTGCTTTTCTTTATCACTGCATTAAATTAAATGTGATTGTGCACCATATTTTGTGTCATTTTTCATGGGCATAGAGGCTGAATCTTTGTCTTAGGTATTATGAATACTTCAAAGATGAATATGAATTACAAGATTACAGTGTTTATTAAGCCACTAAGAAAGTGTTATTTACTTCAATGTTCAACAACATAAGTCATGAAAGAAGTAGCAATCAAAACTACTTGGTGGTTTTATCTTACACACAGCAGACTGGTTAATATCAATAAAGCAAGTAACAGCTCACACTGGCAAGGATGTGGAGTAAGGGGAACACTCATCCTTTGCTGGCAGGAATGCAAACTTGTACAGACACTATGAAAATGAGTGTGGTGATTCCTCAGGAAGTTGGGAAGTGATCTACCTAAAGGTACAGCTAAACCACTCTTGGGTATATACCCAAAAGACACTTCATCCAATCACAGAGACAATTTCTCAACCATGTTCATCTCTGCTATCTATTCTTAATATCCAGAAACTTGAAGCAACCAAGATGTCCCTCAACAGAAGAATAGATAAAGAAAATGTGATATATTTACAAGAATAGATAAAGAAAATGTGATATATTTACAAAGTGAATATTCAGCTATAAAAAAGAAATAAAATTATGAAATTCACAGGCAAATGGATGGAAAATCATCCTGAGAGAAGTATCACAGATCCAGAAAGACAAATCAGTTATATGTGGATATTAACTTTTAAGTCAATGAAAACCAAGCTGCAATCTAAACAACCACAGAGGCTATATATAGAGTAAGGGATCAAGGATTACAGATAGATTTTCCCCAGGAAAGTGAAATAGAATAGATAGTTTGGGGTGGGGGAACCGGAAGTAGGATTGAGTTGGGAGGGAGGAAAGGAAATGGCAATCAGGGAGGGCATACAATGAGAGACAACTAAAAGTAAGGGCCATTTGAGGAATAATATGGAAACCTAATACAGTAGAAGCTTCCCAAAATCTGTACACATATAAATATGATCTAAATGAAATAGCCATATAATGGGGAAGACAGAGCCCCAACTGGTCATCTCTTGACATCAGATGAAGCTTCCAGTCGTGGGACTGGGTTACATCCAATTTAGTTATTGACAAAAAGTGTTCCATGGGAATTCCCAAACAACCCAGGCTACAAACTGTTGATAAGGCTCCATTGCTGAAGACAACACCTACACAACTCATTAAGTATGGAGAAGTATAACTGGTGCCTACATAGAGCATTACTCCTGACATTCTAGCCTTTAGTATGAGAAGATTTACTCTGCATACTACCAAGGAAGAAACATCAACACTGAAACTACCAGCCACAGAAAGAAAGAAACTGTTCTTGAAGAGTTCTTGCTTGCTTGTTTGCTTGCTTGCTTGCTTGCTTGCTTGCTTGCTTGCTTTACATCTCAAAATGTTGTCTTAGAAAGATTATAACAATTTAAAGTAGTCCATTGGAAGTATTAACTAGAAGGCTTTGATAAAATTTATTTTCTTTCATTGGATTCCAAAGTAGGAAGAGGCAACTGCTAGATTTAGTTGTTATATGAGTCATATATAGTAAACACCATCTGTTATAAGATTTTACTTCCACTCATGATTCAACAGTTTTGCCACATAATGAATTTAAGACCTTTTTTTTTCTTGGTACCTGTGTTGGCTAGTTTTTTGTTAACTTGACACATGCTAAAGTTACCTGAAAGGTGGAATTTCAGTTGAGAAAATGCTTCCATAAGATCCAGCTGCAAGGCATTTTCCTAATTAATGATTGATGGAGGAGGTCCATTGTGGATGGTGCCACCCCTGGGCTGGTGGTCCTGGGTTCTATAAGAAAGAAAACTGAAATCGCCAAGAGTAATAAGCCAGGAAGCAGCACCCCTTTGTGGTCTCTGTATCACTCCCTCCAGGCTCCTGACCTGTTTGAGTTCCTGTCCTGACTTCCCTGAATGATGGAGTATTACCTGAAAGTGTAAGCCACATAAGCCTTTTTCTCTACAACTTGCTTTTGGTCAATGTTTCATTACAGCAATAGAAAACCTAAAATTGTAACAATAACCAAACAATCAGGAACAAAAGTGCTGGTGATTTCTTCAACCCTAAGAACTTTAATGACCCCTATCAAATCTTCATTGGTTGTTACTTTGCTTTTTTCACTTGCCCTGTCTGGAGCCCAGTTTTCATCCTCTTGCTGTACTTCTACAATTGCATGATTTTTTTTCCATAGGAGTGCAGTTCTGATTTTGCTATTATGTCAACAAGACCATTTTTTTCCACTTTAGTCAGCAGCATGCTATCTGGGTGTGCTTGCATTTCCCAACAACCTTGTCATGAGCTTGGCAGTCATATCTCACTAGAATATAGTGATTAACAAGAAAATCAAATAGATACTGTGAAGTACATGAAGCCATGAGACCATTATTTGTGAAATAATGCTAATAGAACTATGAATTTATGTGTAAAACAGCAGAAAAATTTGAGGAAATAGAAGAGTATCTTGATGACAATCTATAAATCTTGGAAATTTGACCAATGGCACCTAAACTAAACAAACTTAACTAAACTTAAACTTAAATTAACAAAACTTTGTTAAGATTTTATGATGCTCAATAAGCATCTTTTGTCTGGATTTCTTTCCATTTTGTCCCTCCTTTCCTCATTCCTTCCCTCTCCCCCTGCTTCCCATACTTCTTTCCGTCCTTTCCTTTGTTTCTGATGAAGTCTTGTCACATGGCCCTGGTTAGATTAAGTTTCATGTGTAGCTCAGATCTCAAACCCATGATCTTCCTGCCTCAGCTTCTCAATTGGCAAGATTACAGTCATGAAATACTGTCTCAGACTGGCATTTCTCTTTAGTAGCTAGATTGTAAATAATCTCTCTCCTTTGTACTTCTGGATGACTTAGTGTATATTACAAAATACTTAATATATATGCAGCCAAGAAGTCTAGTTTACTTTTATATGTTTATTCTGGATTCTGAGTTTACTATTAGTGGGACTATGTTACATTCACATTTATATAGAATACATATTCTAGTCATCAGTTTTAGAAATTAGAAAATATTTGGAAGGATAACTGTAGGGACCTGAGTGAGCTGTATCGGCAAAGTGCTTGAGGTACAAGTATGAACACCAGAGCTTGATCACAGAATCCATTTTTGTTTTGTTTTATTAAAAAAAAACTGGTTTTAATGGTGTAGATTTGTAAGTCCAGAGATAGGAGGATCTATGTAACTCACTGACCAGCCAGTCCTTTCTACTACTCAGTGAGTACAGGTAATGAACAATGTTGTCTCAAAAATAATAATAATAATAATAATAATAATAATAATAATAATAATACACAAGAGGGATATCATCTAAACAAAAGATATTATGTTGACTTTTGGCCTCCACATGCATATGCACACCTGTATATACACCCTCATACCTATGCACCCAGGCACACATGAATACACCTCACCATATAGACACAGTAATTCTCTGCTGTCTTATTCCTTAGAATGTGTATCCTTTAAACATTTATCTGATTGTTTAATTCCTACTTAGGTACTACAAAAAGGTAAGGGAAGCACAACACATAAAAATGGTCACCCATTCATCATCCATTCAATAAATATGTTATTCAACTCTCAGCAAAGCACCATCCTTAACACTTAGGGCATATTACAAAATACTGTAAAGTTATTCCATCATGGAACTTACATTCTATCAACCAATAAAAATGAGAAGCAAGCTATGGTACTTAGGATATAGATTAGTGATAAAGCATGGTTCAGCATTCTCAAGGTACCAGGTTCAGTCTCTAGCACCAAATATTAAAAGAGAAGTAAATTATATTTCCCACTCTTACCTGATTTTCCACTAAAATTCTGAGATATTTAATTCCATGTTTAAAGTGTTTAGATTGCAAATAGATTATGAAGACTAATTGTTAGTGAAGTTAAGAAAACCTAAAGATTTACACAAGGGAGAACTACTCAGCTATTAAAAGGAATGAATTTATGAAATTGCTAGGCAAATGGTTGGACGTGGAGGGCATCATCCTGAGTGAGGTAACAAAATCACAAAGAACTCAAATGATATGTACTCACTGATAAGTGGATATTAGCCCAGAAACTTAGTATACCCGAGATATAAGATACTATTTGCAAAACACATGAAACTAAAGAAGAACAAAGACCAAAGTGTGGACACTTTGCCCCTTCTTAGAATTGGGAACAATCACCCTTGGAAGGAGTTACAGAGACAAAGTTTGGAGCTGAGACAAAAGGATGGACTATCTAGAGACTGCCATATCCAGGGATCCATCCCATAATCAGCCTCCAAACAATGACACCATTGCATACACTATCAAGATTTTGCTGAAAGGACCCTGATATAGCTGTCTCTTGTGAGACTATGCCGGGGCCTAGCAAACACAGAAATGGATGCTCACAGTCAGCTATTGGATGGATTACAGGGCCCCTAATGGAGGAGCTAGAGAAAGTATCCAAGGAGCTAAAGAGATCTGCAACCCTGTAGGTGCAACAACATTATGAACTAACCAGTGCCCTGGAGCTCTTGACTCTAGCTGCATATGCATCAAAAGATGGCCTAGTCGGCCATCACTGGAAAGAGAAGCCCATTGGAAATGCAAACATTATATGCCCCAGTACAGGGGAATGCCAGGACCAAAAAGTGGGAATGGGTGGGTAGGGGAGGGGGAATGGTATGGGGAACTTTTGGGATAGCATTGGAAATGTAAATGAGGAAAATACAGAAAAAATATTTTAAAAAAATAAAAATAAAAAAAGAACAATTAAATGGAAAAAAATTTTAAAAAAGAAAGAAAGAAATCCTAAAGAATTATCAAAATATTATTTGGGACAAATTTAAGTCTAAACTTGAGATGGTTAGGCCCATAAGAAGAAATAGTCCAGCCAGAGCATCTACAGAAGACATCTTGGTCCCCAGACTCCACTGAGACTAGTCTGCACAGGTGAGCATGTAGGCTACAGAAGCTAACAGCTTCTGGGACAGGTCCTGTTTTGGGCCTTCATCTTCTGCCAGGAGGCAGGTCTGAATGCCAGATATCTGTGCACATTCCCTGAAAGAGGAGAACCTGCCTGCAGAGAGTGTTCTGACCACTGAAACTCAGGAGAGAGCTAGTCTCCCAGGTCTGCTGGTAGAGAATAACAGAATCATGAGAGGAACAAGCTCTAACCAGAGACAATGATAACAACTGACTCCAGAGTTTACCAGATGGCGAAAGGCAGAGGTAAGAATATTACTAACAAAAACCAAGACATTTTGCTGCTTACAGGAAACCCATCTCAGGGAAAAAGATAGACACTATATCAGAATGAAAGGCTAGAAAACAATTTTCCAAGCAAATGGTCTGAAGAAACAAGCTGGAGTAGCCATTCTAATATCTAATAAAACCCACTTTTAACCCAAAGTCATCAAAAAAGACAAGGAGGGACACTTCATACTCATCAAAGGAAAAATCTTCTAAGAGGAACTCTCAATTCTAAATATCTATGCTCCAAATACAAGGGCAGCCACATTCATTAAAGAAACTTTAGTAAAGCTCAAGGCACACATTGCACCTCACAAAATAATACTGGGAGACTTCAACACACTACTTTCACCAATGCACAGATCATGGAAACAGAAACTAAACAGGGATACACAGAAACTAACGGAAGTTATGAAAAAGATATCTACAGAACATTTTATCCTAAAACAAAAGGATATACCTTCTTCTCAGCACCTCATGGTACCTTCTCCAAATTGACCATATAATTGGACACAAAACAGGCCTCGACAGATACAAAAATATTGAAATTGTCCCATGCACCCTATCAGATCACCATGGACTAAGGCTGATCTTCAATAACAACATAAATAATAGAAAGGCAACATTCACGTGAAAACTGAATAACACTCTTCTCAATGATACCTTGGTCAAGGATGGAATAAAGAAAGAAATTAAGGACATTTTAGAGTTTAATGAAAATGAAGCCACAACATACCCAAATTTATGGGACACAATGAAAGCATTTCTAAGAGGAAAAAACATAGCTCTGAGTGCCTCCAAAAAGAAACTTGAGAGAGCACACACTAGCAGCTTGACAACACACCTAAAAACTCTAGAACAAAAGGAAGTAAAATCACCTAAGAGGAGTAGACAGCAGGAAATAATCAAACTCAGGGGCGAAATCAACCAAGTGGAGACAAGAAGAACTACTCAAAGAATCAACCAAAGGAGGAGCTGGTTCTTTGAGAAAATCAACAAGATAGATAAACCCTTAGCCAGACTCACTAGAGGGCAGAGGGAAAACATCCTAATTAGCAAAATCAGAAATGAAAAGGGAGACATAACAAAAGATCCTGAAGAAATCAAAAACATCATCAGATCCTTCTACAAAAGGCTATACTCAACAAAACTGGGGAACCTGGATGAAATGGACAAGTTTCTAGACAGATAACTGGTACCAAAGTTAAATCAAGATCAGGTTAATAATCTAAACAGTCCTATATGCCCTAAAGTCTCCCAAACAAAAACAGCCCAGGACCAGATGGGTTTAGTGCAGAGTTCTATCAGACCTTCAAAGAAGATCTAATCCCAGTTCTTCACAAACTATTCCACAAAATAGAAGGAGAAGGCATTCTACCCAACTCATTCTATTAAGCCACAATTACTCTGATACCTAAACCACATAAAGACCCAACAAAGATAGAGAACTTCAGACCAATTTCCCTTATGAATATCTATTCAAAAATCCTCAATAAAATTCTTGCTAACCGAATCCAAGAACACATCAAAACAATCATCCATCCTTACCAAGTAGGATTCATCCAGGGTTGCAGGGATGGGTCAACATACGGAAATCCATCACCATAATCCAGTATACAAATAAACTCAAAGATAAAAAAAAAAAAAAAAACCACACGATCATCTCGTTAGATGTAGAGAAAACATTTGACAAAATCCAACACCCATTCATGATAAAAGTCTTGGAAAGATCAGGAATTCAAGGCCCATACTTAACACGGTAAAAAGCAATCTATAGCAAACCAGTAGCCAACATCAAAGTAAATGGTGAGAAGCTGGAAGCAATCCCACTAAAATCAGGGACTAGACAAGGCTGCCCACTTTTATCCCTACATATTCAACATTGTACTTGAAGTCCTAGCCAGAGCAATTCAACAACAAAAGGAGATCAAGGGGATACAAATTGGAAAAGATGAAGTCAAAATATCACTTTTTGCAGATGATATGATAGTATATATAAGTGACCCTAAAAATTCCACCAGAGAACTCCTAAGCCTGATAAACAGCTTCGGTGAAGTAGCTGGATATAAAATTAACTCAAACAAATCAATGGCCTTTCTCTACACAAAGAATAAACAGGCTAAGAAAGAAATCAGGGAAACAACACCCTTCTCAATAGTCACAAATAATATAAAATATCTTGGCGTGACTCTAACTAAGGAAGTGAAAGATCTGTATAATAAAAACTTCAAGTCTCTGAAGAAAGAAATTATAGAAGATCTCAGAAGATGGAAAGATCTCCCATGCTCATGGATTGGCAGGATCAACATTGTAAAAATGGCTATCTTGCCAAAAGCAATCTACAGATTCAATGCAATCCCCATCAAAATTCCAAATCAAGTCTTCAACGAATTAGAAAGTGCAATCTGCAAATTCATCTGGAATAACAAAAAACCTAGGATAGCAAAAACTCTTCTCAAGGATAAAAGAACCTCTGGTGGAATCACCATGCCAGACCTAAAGCTCTACTACAGAGCAATTGTGATAAAAACTGCATGGTACTGGTATAGTGACAGACAAATAGACCAATGGAATAGAATTGAAGACCCAGAAATGAACCCACACACCTATGGTCACTTGATCTTCGACAAGGGAGCTAAAAACATCCAGTGGAAGAAAGACAGCATTTTCAACAAATGGTGCTGGCACAACTGGTTGTTAACATGTAGAAGAATGCGAATCGATCCATTCCTATCTCCTTGTACTAAGGTCAAGTCTAAGTGGATCAAGGAACTTCACATAAAACCAGAGACACTGAAACTTATAGAGGAGAAAGTGTGGAAAAGCCTTGAAGATATGGGCACAGGGGAAAAATTCCTGAATAGAACAGTAATGGCTTGTGCTGTAAGATCGAGAATTGACAAGTGGGACCTCATGAAACTACAAAGCTTCTGCAAGGCTAAAGACACCATCAATAAGACAAAAAAACCACCAACAGATTGGGAAAGGATCTTCACCTATCCTAAATCAGATAAGGGACTAATATCCAATATATATAAAGAACTCAAGAAGGTGGACTCCAGAAAGTCAAATAACCCCATTAAAAAATGGGGCTCAGAACTGAACAAAGAATTCTCACCTGAGGAATACCGAATGGCAGAGAAACACCTGAAAAAATGTTCAACATCCTTAATCATCAGGGAAATGCAAATCAAAACAACCCTGAGATTCCACCTCACACCAGTCAGAATGGCTAAGATCAAAAATTCAGGTGACAGCAGATGCTGGCGAGGATGTGGAGAAAGAGGAACACTCCTCCATTGTTGGTGGGATTGCAAGCTTGTACAACCACTCTGGAAATCAGTCTGGCGGTTCCTCAGAAAATTGGACATAGTACTACCGGAGGATCCAGCAATACCTCTCCTGGGCATATATCCAGAAGATGTCCCAACCGGTAAAAAGGACACATGCTCCACTATGTTTATAGCAGCCCTATTTATAATAGCCAGAAGCTGGAAAGAACCCAGATGTCCCTCAACAGAGGAATGGATACAGAAATTATGGTACATTTACACAATGGAGTACTACTCAGCTATTAAAAAGAATGAATTTATGAAATTCCTAGCCAAATGGATGGACCTGGAGGGCATCATCTTGAGTGAAGTAACACAATCACAAAAGAACTCACACAATATGTATTCATTGATAAGTGGATATTAGCCCAAAACTTAGGATACCCAAGATATAAGATACAATTTGCTAAACGCATGAAACTCAAGAAGAATGAAGACCAAAGTGTGGACACTGTGCACCTTCTTAGAATTGGGAACAAAACACCCAGGGAAGGAGTTACAGAGACAAAGTTCGTAGCTGTGATGAAAGGATGGACCATTTAGAGACTGCCGTATCCAGGGATCCATCCCATAATCAGCTTCTAAACGCTGACACCATTGCATACACTAGCAAGATTTTGCTGAAAGGACCCAAATATAGCTGTCTCTTGTGAGACGATGCCGGGGCCTAGCAAACACAGGAGTGGATGTTCACAGTCAGCTATTGGATGTATCACAGGGCTCCCAATGGAGAAGCTAGAGAAAGTACCCAAGGAGCTAAAGGGATCTGCAACCCTATTGTTGGAACAACATGATGTACTAACCAGAACCCCGGAGCTCTTGTCTCTAGCTGCATATGTATGGAAAGATGGCCTAGTTGGCCATCAATGGAAAGAGAGGCCCATTGGACTTGCAAACTTTATATGCCCCAATATAGGGGAATGCCAGGGCCAAAAGAATGGGAATGGGTGGGTAGGGAAGTGGGGGGCGCTATGGGGGACTTTTGGGATAGCATTGGAAATGTAATTGAGGAAAATATGTAATAAAAATATTAAAAATCAAAAAAAAAAGATTTTGCTGAAAGGACCCAGACATAGCTGTCTCTTGTGAGATTATGCCGGGGCCTAGAAAACACAGAAGTGGATGCTCACAGTCAGCTACTGGATGGATCACAGGGCCCCCAATGGAGGAGGTAGAGAAAATAACCAAGGAGCTAAAGGGATCTGCAACCCTATAGGTGGAACAACAATATGAACTAACCAGTACCCCCCAGAGCTCTTGTCTCTAGCTGCATATGTATCAGAAGATGGCCTAGTCAGCCATCAGTGGAAAGAGAGACCCATTGTCCGTGCAATCTTTATAGGGAAACACCAGGGCCAAGAAGTGTGAGTGGGTGGGTGGGGGAGTGGGAGGGGCAGCGTGTGGCGGACTTTTGGGATAGCATTGGAAATGTAAATGAAATAAATACCTAATTAAAATAAATAAATAAATAATAAATAAATAAAATAAAAAAGAAGAAATGTCCAATTATGAGCTGCTAATAACCTCAATGAGAAATTTGAATATATGATCAAAGAAAAGAGAACAACATAATAAGAGACCTGAAAGGTGTGAGTAAAAGTAAGGGAAGACTATTTCCAAAGCTAAATATAGTACAGCAAAATGAAGCAACATAAAAACTGGGATAAATTTAGAATACTCATATTGGTCACATTCATAAAGGCATTAATTGTCATTTATACATCCCTTGACATTGTCAGCTCTTTTTTTTTTTTGCTTCTCCTTTTCTCCCAAACAAGAAAAACATAATAACTAGGTTTACATAACAGTTCTCAACATTTAAAATCAGCCCAGAAATGGAATTCCACTTGTAATTTCTATTCTTTAAAGCAAAGAGATAGAGTATATTCGAAAGATAATGACTGTGGAAGTAGTTAAGGGGTATATTGGAAGAATTGTTTTTCAATGAAGAGAATGATATATTGTAAAATAGAGAAGAACTACTTGTCTGCTGTGATATGGAATGTTCTATGTATTACATGAAATTTCACTCATGAAATCTTAAGAATATGGTCACCTAGACAAGATATTCACAATGACATCAGCTGACATCTCACCATGAATGACAGAAACTTCACTGAGCCCTACCCCACTTGTAATTAATAGCTGCCAAGAAGAGTGTCAGTCTTCTACACGAACAAACATCCAACAAGTTATGCAATCATAAATAACCAGCCTTAAATACATACACATATGATTCAGTAGCTTGTATTATTACATTAAATATGTAACAATAATACTTAAATACAGTATCATGAATTTGAAAGAGAGTTGGGGGATACAGTAGAACTTGGATAGTCAAGATGGTAGGGGTGAAAATGATGAAATCTGGACAGTTTTGTGTGGCATGAAAGAATATTAATTTGGAATCACATAGAACCAAGTAAGATTCCTGATTCTACTCTGTGATCTTTAGCTGACTGCAGAGCATCCATTTCTTTCTTTCCTTCTTTACTTTAATTCATTCATTCCTTTCTTCTTTCTTCATTTTTCTTCCTTTCTTTTTTCTTTCTTTCCTTCCTTCCTTTATTTATTTATTTTTCCTTTAATTTTATTTATTTTTATTTATTCACTTTATATCCCACTCATTGTCCCCTCCCAGTCACCCATTCCCCCGATTCTTTCTCCCAGACCCCTATCCCTTCCCCTCTGAGCAGGTGGAGGCCCTCCTGGGCCCTCCACCTTGGCACATCAAGTCTCTATGGAGCTAGGTGTGTCCTCTCCCACTGAGGCCAGACAAGGCAGCCCTGGTAGAAGAACCTATCCCATGTACACGCAATAGCATTTGTGATAGCCCCTGCTCCAGTTGTTCAGGACCCACATGAAGACCAAGCTGTACATCTGCTACATATGTTCTGGGGTAGGAGGCCTAGGTCTAGCCTGTGTATGTTCTTTGGTTGGTGGTTCAAACTCTGAGTCCCAAGGGTTCAGGTTAGTTGACTCTGTTGGACTTCCTGTGAAATTCCTATCCTCTTCGGGGCCCCTAATCCTTCCCTCAGCCCTTCCATAAGAGCCGTCAAGCTCCATCCACTGATTGGCTGTGGTGTCTGCATCTGTCTGATCCAATGGCTTGGTGGATGGGACAGCATTGCTAGACTCCTTCTGTAAACATAACAGAGTATCATTCGTGTCAGGGATTAGTGCTTGCCCATGGGATGGGTCTCAAGTTGGGCCAGTTATTGGTTGGCCATTCCCTCAGTCTCTGCTCCATCATTCTTTATTGACAAGTAAAAGCTGCACTTACCTGTGAATAAAAGTGCTTTAAATGCTGTTGGGAATTATAGTAATTTATAATAAGACAGTAGTAGGTTGTCTTCAAGTATCCATGACTTGACCAGCCACTGGTAGGTGTCTATGTTTGCTACAGCCTCCATGAATTCCCTTTTATTGAGCAGGCCCTATGTCGAATTAGTTGGTGGTTGTTTACCTCCATGGAGATAGCTTGCCATGTGGTCATTATTATGATACATAGTGTTTACAGTTGATTTAAAATTCAATTACTTTTCTCCTTTGAAAACATGCATAACACCTTCAAATACTATGAGAGCTAGTCCTTGGGAAGGTAGTATCTATTTTCCATTTGAATTCTAAGTCCTATATATGAGGTGTGTGTTGTCTTCAGCAATAGAGACTTGTCTTTAAATTCTAGGAGGCATACAAAAGCAACAGTGATAGTCTATAATATTTTGATAATGCCTTGAACTCTTTTAACTGATGATTTGAAGAGAGGTTTATTATCCTTGTCTCTGGAGTTTCTATTAGATAGTCAATGGCTCTTAGAGAAAGAATTAGCACCCCAAATAGTATAACTTCATTTAAATCATTTATGGGCCTGGAGAGACAGCTCAGTGGTTAAGAGTACTTGTTGCTCTTTTTTTTTTTTAATTTTTATTAGATATTTTCTTTATTTATATTTCAAATGTTATCCCCTTTCCTAATTTCCCCTCTGAAAATCCCCTATCCCCTTGCCCCTCCCTGCTCCCCAACCCACCCACTCCCATTACTGGTCCTGGCATTCCCCTATACTGGGGCCTAGAGCCTTCACAGGACCAAGGGACTCTCCTCCCATTGATGACCGACTAGGCCATCCTCTGCTACATATATAGCTAGAGCCACAAGTTCCACCATGTGTTTTCTTTGATCTTACAGAGAACCCAGGTTTGATTCCCAGTACCCACACAGTTGTTCACAACCATCTGTAACTAAAATTCTAGAGGATTCAACACCTTCATCTAATCTCTGTGGACACCAGGCACGCACATAGCACATATACATGCATACAGTATAACATTTTAAAAGAGCATAATGAAAGGCTAAGTATTAGATAATGAGGAAGAACAGAATGCAATTACTGAACATAAGTTATGACAAATCTATTTGTGTTTATAGTTCTAAGTATGTTTCTAGTTCTATGTCTGTCATGGGCATTTTGGTTTGAGTCATGAGTAAGTACATAAAAACATTCTAAAGTTAAAGTATTGAAATGGAAACTTAAGAGTTCTTTGGAAAGTCAGTTGTGTTGGATGTCTTTTGCTGAGGCAAACACATGAAGGGGTGTTTTCCTCAAGTGGACACAGGTGAAAGGCTAAGGAAGACTCATGAACGAATGGTTGGCTGAAGCAGACACAGGTGAAAGGATGTTCTGTTAAACAAGCACATGAAAGGACATGTGATGAAAGATTTTTTGCTAATGACACACATGTATTGGTCCGCCTTACATTTTGTAGTTAAGCTGCATTTGTCAGGACTCCATAGAAAGAAACGCACCAATAAATTTCTGATGGTGTACTTCAGTTTCTTGTCACTTCCATGGACTAGGGCTGATTAGCAGAGTGATGTCAGCTGAGACAGATGCATGTGCAGAGACAAGACACATACTAAGGTAAGACCCAGGGAGGACGCACCTTTATTTGCTACTTTCCTCTAGCACAGCCAAATCAAAGGTGGATAGATAGAGGGAATAGTTTCAGCTAATGTTTGCTGGTATTGGCACAGCCTTCCTTTTACATTTTTTTCTAGGTGTGGAATATGGGAGTGAAAATGGGCCACAGTGATCCCTGCTTACTAGGCTTGAAATTTTTGCATCATTTTCTCTGCTGATCATCCATAATATGTAAGTTCTTTCAACACATGCACCATTATCCCTGGAAGCACTAAAATTGAACATGAAAGGGTAAATTCTCTGGATTAAAGTAACTACATTCCTTCCTTCTCCCACTCTAATACTGTTTCCTTTCTGACCGTGCTCAAGTACTAGCCTGCTATACTGAAGAAAAAGGGCGCAACCCTTGAGATCCGGCCATATCTGAGTGTAAATTTCCCCTTTGCTCATTATTTTTTGACTGTATATAGGTGCTATGGTGAGTCTCTATATAAATTTCCTCCAACAACAAAGATTATACAAGAACTAGTGTGTATCTCAGCATATCAGTGCGAGCTGAGCAAGTGCAAGGCCCTAGTTGCAATGACCTGCACCACAAATAAAAAGATTACCAATGTCTTTCTTAAAATACAAGGCAAGCATAACAGTGAGGTACTTAGCAGGATCATTTTGGAGATATGTAGATATTGAGTATAAATATTATCTAGGTACTTCTGTTCCAATGATTTCACAAATTCTAGTCTTTTTGTTCATTTTTAGAATAGAAATGTATTTAATTCAGTCAACTCAACAAAGTATTTATTAATTATTATATTATATGTCTGGTTGCCTTTAGTGAACATGACCATATAAAAGTAATGCCTTGGTTATACCTACATTACAGAATGTACAGTGAAAAATTAAAGAGACAGTAAATGTCAGGTACAAGCACTATAGAGACAAGAGAAGAAATGTAAGAGAATAGAGATGAAACATATAAAGATACAAGAGTAAGTTCACTAATATATATTTTAGTACAGTGTCTGGATGAGTAAAAGATGAAAAATGCCAGTTGTTATTGCTGTAGCCGATATTATATAGATAATGTGGCTTGATCATTTTTAATTTACAATATACAGTTACCAAGTCTCATCATGTTCATGTTACAATTGAGAAAGCTAATATTCAGAAGGGTTTTATTTTTCTAAGGCCTAGAATTAAAACTTTCAATCTAATGAAGCATACCCTTATTAAGTCTAGCAAACTACAAATAGGGCTTATCTTTCTCTTTAAAAAAATAAAATATAGATGCCTTTACAAAGGCATCTTGAGGAATACTAATTAAAGCTAGTCATTTCTTGTCATCAGAGATGGGGCTACTGGCAAAAGTCAGTCAACAAACTTTCCTACTGTGAGATATGCGACACCCTCCAAAGCAACTATATCCCTAGTCTTAACAATTAATAAAAAATTTTCTGTGTAGAAAGTCATCCAGTGCACTAAACTCATACTATGAAGCACTCAAGTGCTTCTAGTTCACACAGTATCCGTTTGTATTGAGGAGTATGGAGCTAATGGTACAAATTATGAAAACTGCATATGCCAGAACAAATGGTTTCCTTAGACTGACCAGAAAGTAAAACATCCCTCTATGGTAAACTTTGAGCAGACTCAAAAATCTGGGATATTAAAGACCAGAGAGCACCACTGGTCCCAGAGAAAGTCAAATCCTAGTAGAGTGAGGAACAGTTTCACCCATCCTTAAATCTCTAACCTTACTCAGCATAAAAAGAAAGAACCTTGTGTGACTCTTCTGAAATACGGAAGGCGGGAGTAGTGTGTGAGGAAACTAGGATTCTGAGAAAAAATAGAAAAGTGACGCAGAAACTGGCAGCTACCAATACTTCCAGATTCTTCAGCAGCAAGAGGATGGAAGGATGAATAGAAGTAGCTTCAAATAGGATGGAGATCTCATCAGGCTTGCTGTTCCTGGGCCACCTAATAGTGCTCACCTATGGTAAGGCAGGATATTGATACTTGACTACCTCTTCTCCCTCTGGCAGAAAATGTGAGTGTTGACTTTGAGTGTTTACCAAGAAAAACTTGTTTCTCATGGGCAGTCACAGTTGCCTGAAATTCTACAGGCTTTCTGAATGTTGAGCAGAAGGGAGGAAAGTCTGGTAAAGCTTTCAGAAGCTGCCTTGAATAGAAATTGAAAGAGTTCTTCTCTTAGAAAATATCTACATGACTTTCCAATATTTCAGGGATGTCAGAGGACTCCAATGTCTTGCAAACCTTCCATATTCTCCTTTTCCCTTGAAATTTTATAATTATGACTAACTTTCCATTTCCAAGCTTTGATTCTTGCTGCAGTATATACCTCCACAATGAATAAATGTTGTTGAGTAAATAGATGTGACCTTAGTAGTAACCTATAGCCAAGGATGTTGGGATACCCCTTTAATCCTAGCTGTTGGGAGGTAGAGGCACTCTGATCTCTGTGATCTCAAGGACACTTTTGACTACATAGAAAATTCCAGGATATCTAAGGTTACATGGTAAGACTCAGTTTGTAAATAAATAGATAAAAGTAACACATACCACTAATTAGAATTGTTTCCAAGTGCTCAGCACTTGCTATTCATACACTTTTAGAACACAGATATTTACTGATATCCATGCCTCTCTAGGACTTCTCACGATCAACCCAGAACATATATTATTCCTTTTTTTTTTCAATGTCAGCACTTCAAACATCTAAAGAACGGAAAGAACTGTATCCTCTTAATTTTCTTAACTAAACTAAATATCTCTAGCTTCTTTAACTAAAGGATGTGGTATACTACTAGCTGCTGGGATAACTCACTTCCCTGTGGACATAGCAGTCCAGTTGTAGGGCCTGTTTGCAGGGATCTAATTCTAGATTCATAGTCCAGCAGAGTCTGGGATATCTCATAGTAGCATTATTTCTGTGACTCTTCTTCCACACTCACTATTCAAGGAAATGAAATGCCTTTTCAGGACACTAAGTGCAAGTAATAACTACTTAAGACTTGGTATAGGGTAAAAGGATTTTTTGCTGAATTTCTGCTTGCTTCATCTTCCTATAGGGTGTCATTGGCTCAAACATAATTTGAAGTACTCAGCAATGATGGGCTATGTTTATGCTTGTTTTTTTTTTATTTTATTGAAGTTGACCCCTCTAATGGTTAAAATATGCTGTGTATATTCCAATAGTTCCTGGTGAGGCGAAGACCATAGAAGCCACTTCAGTGTTCAGATACATTAGTATATGCTCTGGTACTTAGCAGTGTATCCTGAAAGTCAGATAACATAACCTCACTCCATGCACAAGGCATGGTAGTCTACCTGCCTAACTGAAAACATGCTAAATAAAAAAAAAAAAGATTCAGTCAGTGATACCTTGCATTTTGAAACTATATCTACCAGGAAAGACATTGCCACCCCCCCAAAAAAAAACCAGCCTCTGGACCCAGTTGAATAAAATACAAAGTCATCAAGATATGAGCTTACATATGAAAAACTCTAATACAATAGGCACCCATCTCTTTTTGCCTCTGGACTCCCTCCAACTCCTCAGCCCATCAAGAAGCAATTTTCTTTGTTTTCACCCCACAGTAACTAGCACAACCAGTGCTAGAGAGTTAGTTACTCAGGTTCTTTTCTTTTCCAGACCAAGCATGGATGAAATCTTTTCCCCCTCAGGATATCATTTTCTAATATCTTTTTGGTAAGAACTAAAGGAAATAAAAAAAAAAAAACAAAGAGAAAAGAGAAATAAGGACAGAAATTGGCTAGACTTGCTTGCAAAGTACATATTTCAAATCTAATAGCTAATGGTTTGGTTAAATAGGAATATACTCCAGAATTTTTGCTTCACCCTATGTTTCACCTTTAGAGTCTTGTATAGCTCATCTCTTTCACCCTGCCAGAAAAGAATTTGATTTTATGTCCCAATCACTGAGCCTTTCTCTTGAATGAGTCTGTTTCAAGCAGCAAACTGTACAAAATGAAGTACTTTGGTTTCCACTATTCACCATTTTCCTTCCTACACATCATTTGAAAATAGTGAAAGAAAATATTATATATATGTACATATATATACATATTCTCTAATATTTTACATATATGTATTTATATGTGTGTACATACATATACATGTAAAATATTATAGAATTCCTAAAGATTATTCTATCCTAACTCTCACATAATATTTGGAGGAAAATGGATCCTTCACGGTGGTAGTGACTTACCGAGGGTCACTTCCTGGCAAGACAGTGTCATGAAAGGAGCTTCAAAGCACTAAAGCTAATGAGTGTTGAAGTCTTTGTTGTAGGGACTGACTCACATTGATGGGAAAGTTAACAGACCAGAAGAGCACAGGGATGAAGAGAGTGTGATTGAAGGAAGGGTGTTTCCCAGAAACCTATTGACTCTGTCACTCATACCCTCACTCCAGTGAACATTTTGTCTGTGTTTGCCTTTTTGACTTTGTTCCCTGTTTTAGGCCACCCCACCCTAAAAACACCAGAGAGTGTGACAGGGACCTGGAAAGGAGATGTGAAGATTCAGTGCATCTATGACCCCCTGAGAGGCTACAGGCAAGTTTTGGTGAAATGGCTGGTAAGACACGGCTCTGACCCCGTCGCCATCTTCCTACGTGACTCCACTGGAGACCATATCCAACAGGCAAAGTACAGAGGCCGCCTGAAAGTGAGCCACAAAGTTCCAGGAGATGTGTCCCTCCAACTAAATACCCTGCAGATGGATGACAGGAACCACTATATATGTGAGGTCACCTGGCAGACTCCTGATGGAAACCAAGTAATAAGAGATAAGACCATTGAGCTCCGTGTTCGGAAATGTAAGTCACTGTGAGAGTAGAAATGCATTGGTAAGCAAAGACACAGTAGAGTAGTATAATCCTAGACACCTCTGAGAAATTGAGTGGCCTTGGTTGCTATGTACATAGGTTCTCTGTGATTCTGTTTGCTAATCACAAGCACCTCAGGGTCACCACCTCATTAGAAATTTAAAAAGTGTTTAAAAAAAAGACAATTCCACTAGGCTGTCCATTACTTTCCACCCTGTAAGAAGTATCTTTCTACTCACACAGACCCCCCCCCCCCGGTGGGAAGTGCTGATTTTCATATGACAGTGTTTTGTGATATAAATAATACCACATGATAGGCAAAGGCCTGTCTGCATTTGGAGAGCAGGTTTTCATTTATATGTATTTTTTGAGAATAAAAACTAAATTTTTTATATATTTTTTTTAATTTTAACCGGGCAATGGTGGCACATGCCTTTAATCCCCACACTTGGGAGGCAGAGGCAGGCAGATTCTGAGTTCGAGGCCAGCCTGGTCTACAAAGTGAGTTCCAAGACAGCCAGGGCTATATAGAGAAACCCTGTCTTGGAAAAAATAAATAAATAAATAAATAAATAAATAAATAAATAAATAAATAAATATAAAATAAAATTTGTAAATATAAAAAATACAATTCCATTGCCTTATAAAATGCTACTCTATCTCTCCTATATTCACCAAAGTTTTTCTGAGGGACATGCTTCCCACCAACTACATCTCCCAATTTACCACAAAACTTTGCAAACAGAAAAGAGCATTATTGTCTACATAAAGCTAAACTCTATTCATTTATACTCAACCATATAAATTTTTCTGCAGCAGCTGACCCTGCTGTCCATATCTTTCTCCTTCTTTTAACCACTTTTACTTGGTTTTCTACAGTTTATCTGCATGAATATTCCTAGATTGCTGGCTCTAATTCACTACTTTGTACATCTAGAATAGAAGACATTGTTCACTTCACCCAGCTTGAGAATTTTCATTTCTAATCTTCCAGTCTACAGGTTGTTTCTCTCTTCTCTCTTTAATTATTTTTTTTCCAATACAGTTACTTTTTAGTCAATTTCAATACCAATGAGAATTTAATGGGCTTCTGTGTGTTTTTGAGGTTGTTACCAGAAAATTATTGCCTCTAATCATATATTGAAGCATTTCCCTATGCTTGTTTCTAATAGATTGAGAGTTCCCAATCTCACATTGAAGTTCTTGATCTACTTTGGTTGATTTTTTACAGGATAATAGAGGTCAGATTTGAATATTAGTGATATCCACTTTCCCCAGCACCATTTATTGCAAAGGCTATTGTTAGTCTAGTGTGATTTTGTACATTTACAAGTAGTTACTTAGTTTCACATTTGTTAGTATATTTCCAGGACTCTGTTTTACTGACCTGTGTCTTTTTATAGCAGTATTGTGCTGGTTTTGCTTATTATATTTCTGTGAAATGTTCCAAAATCAGATATTGTAATGACTTCATCCTTCTATGTAACTGCACATCTAAATACTTTAGCCATTTCAAAATTATATTTGTCTAATTAATCTTAAGTTGTAAGTGTAAATTATTTATTTGGAATGTTATAGTCTTATGAAATACATTAGTTTAAGTATTTCCCCATCCTTCATATTGTCTTTTTACAATTTTTTTAGATTTATTTATATGTGAGTGTTTTGTATACAGGTATTCCCATGCACCATATGTATGTCTGGTACTTAAAGAGGTCTGAAGAGTGATCAAATGCTCTCTATCTGGAGTTATAGATGTTTATAAACCATTATGTGGGTGCTAACCAAACCAAGACCAGGTCCTCTACAAGAGCAGACAGTGATCTTAACTATTAAGCCATCTCTCCAACCAAACATGTTACCTTTTTATTTTCATGATAGTATCCTTTAAGGTCCCAAAGTTTCTAATTTTATTGACGCCTAACCTATTTTTATCTTAGTACTTGTATGTTGTACTATGTCCTACCAAACATTTCTTAACATGCATAGAATCTGGCAGAACTGAATAGTGAAGGCACGTGGACTTGATATTTTCTTTGTTAGTAGTTGTTTAACTAGCAATCCAAATGTTTTTTACTTGTTTAAATTATGTAATTTTAGTTCCTGGTTCATCTTTAAAAATTAAAATTTTCTGTTTTTAAGGATTTATTATTTTATACATATGAGTGTTCTATTGAAATGTATGTGTGTCTTAGTTACTTTTTTATTACTGTGATAAAGTACTTTAACAAACTTATGAAGTAAATAGTTTGAGCTTACAATTTCTTTTATTTACTAATTTCTTAATTATTTTATTTATTTACATTCCAAATGTTGCCCCCCCCGTCTCTCCTCTCAAGGTTTTTCACCCTATCCCCTTTGCCTCTGAGAGGGTGCTCCCCAACCTTAGGCCCCCCTCTTCTCTGGGCTACAGGCCATGACACCAAAGCAAAGAGTTAGAGTCCATGACACCAAAGCAAAGGCATGGCTGCAGAAACAGCTAAAACTTCACATCTTGATCTGAAAGCAGGAATCTAAAAGAAAGGACATGAGGAATGGCACAAGTCTTTTGAAACTTCAAAGCCCACCCCCAGAGACATACTTCTTGCAACAGGTCCACACATCCTAATCTTTCTCAAGTGATTATACCAACTAGTGATCAAGTTTTCAAATATATGAGCCCATAGGAGCCATTTCCATTCAAACCACCATAATATTCAGGTACCAAGTGCCTGCCTGGTACCTGTGGAGGCCAGAAGATGACATAGATTCCCTGGAATTTGATCTATATATGGCAATGTGTGCTTATGTCAGTCCTGGAAGCCAAAACCAGGTCCTCTGTAAGAGCAAAAAGAACTCTTAACTGCTGAACCAACACTCCAGGTATCACTTGCAGTTTTATTTATTCAGTTGGAAAGGATGCATTATTTCAGATAGTTTTAAAATTTGTTTTATACACAGAATATGGTCTTTTTCGAGTAATTCTCCATGTGTAGTTGATAATAGTATCTACAATTCACCACAGACAGTACCAACCCCTAGGTTGGTAGTCCTGGATCCTATAAGAAAGAAAAGTTGAGTAAGTAAGCAACATTCTTCTATGGCTTCTACTTCATTCCTCCCTCTAGGTTCTTAACATGAGTCCCTGCTGTGACTTCTCTAAATGATATATGATCTGGGGCTTGTAAGCAGAAATAAACCCTTTCTGCACCAAGTTGCTTTAAGTCATGGTGTTTTATCATAACAATATAAATCCTCACTAAGACATTTACTAAGTATTTTCATTATTTTCTCTCAGTGGGATATCAATTCCTAATTTATTGGATTTATTCCAATTTAATTTTATAATGTACAAAAGATTGTTTCTACTCAGCTCAATTTCTTATCCTTTAATTCTACCATTACTGTAAATTACATCTTAGTGTATTATAATGATATAAGTATTGATTTTGAATTATTGTTTTGTAAAGTGTGTTCCAATGTCAGGTTACAAAAGTGTGTTTAGACTCAATACTTAATTGTATAGTTATCTGTACTGGTGCCTTTTTATTTCTTCATATTAGGTTGGATATCATCCAGTGTCCCTTTATTATAGCTTAAAATGCCTTTTCACATTTTTTATGGATGCAAACTGTTAGAGAATATTCTCATGTACATTATAAAATTTAGGAAATATCTCGATTTTTTTTCCTCCATTTTCATCTGGGGGTTGTGTTTTAGATAGGGTTTTTCCAATCTGCCCAAACTAAATTCATACTTGTAGTTAGAACTATAAGTACATGTTATTCTTCTTTTTTATTAGATATTTTCTTTATTTACATTTCAAATGTTATTCCCTTTCCTAGATTCCCATCCGAAAATCTCCTATCAACCTCCTCCTCCACAACCCACCCACTCCCACTTCCTGGGCCAGGCATTACCATATATTGGGGCATAAACCTTCACAGGACCAAGAAAGATCCTCTCCTCCCATTATCTACTAGACCATCCTCTGCCACATATGCAGCTAGAGTCACAAGTCTCTGTGTGTTTTTCTTTCATTGGTGGTTTAGTCCCAGGGAGCTCTGGGGGTACTGGTTAGTTCATATTGTTGTTCCTCCTAGAAGGCTGCAAACCCCTTCAGCTCCTTGGGTTCTTTCTCTATCTCCTTCACTGGGGACCCTGTGATTTGTCTAATGGATGACTGTGAGCATCCACTTCTGTATTAGGCACTGGAAGACCTCTCAGAAGAGAGCTATATCAGGCTCCAGTCAGCAAGCTCTTGTTGGCATCCACAATAGTGTCTAGTTTTGGTGGTTGCTTATGGGATGGATTCCCACGTGGGGCAGTTTCTGGATGGCCATTCCTTCAGTTCTACACCAAACTTTGCCTCTGTAACTCCTTCCATGAGTATTTTGGTCCCCATTCTAAGAAGGAACAGTGTTTCCATACTTTGTTCTTCCTTCCTCTTGAGTTTCATGTGTTTTGCAAATTGTACCTTGGGTATTCTGAACTTCTTGGCTAATCTCCACTTATCAGTGAGTTTATACCATGTGTGTTCTTTTGTGATTGGGTTACCTCACTCAGAATGATATCCTCCAGATCCATCCATTTGTCTAAGAATTTCATGAATTCATTGTTTTTAGTAGCTGAGTAGTATTCCATTGTATAAATGTTCCACATTTTCTGTATCCATTCCTCTCTTGAAGGACATCTAGGTAATTTCCAGCTTCTGGCTATTATAAAGAAGGCTGCTATGAACACAGTGGAGCATGTGTCCTTCTTACCGGTTGGAACATCTTCTGAGTATATACCCAGGAGGGGAATTGCTGGATCTTACAGTAGAACTATGTCCCATTTTCTGAGGAACCACCAGACTGATTTCCAAAGTGGTTGTACCAGCTTGCAACCCCAGCAACAATGGAGGAGTGTTCCTATTTCTCTACAGCCTTGCCAGCATGTGCTGTCACATGTGTTTTTGAACTTAGCCATACTGACTGGTGTGAGGTAGAATATCAGGGTTGCTTTGATTTGCATTTCACTGATGACTAAGGATGTTGAAGATTTTTTTTTTTAGGTGTTTCTCGGCCATTCAGTATTCCTCAGTTGAGAATTCTTTGTTTAGGTCTCTACACCATTTTTTTTCTTTTTTAATATTTTTATTAGGTATTTTCCTCATTTACATTTCCAGAGCTATCCCAAAAGTCCCCCATACCCTTCCCCCAATCCCCTACCCACCCACTCCCACTTTTTGGCCCTGGCGATCCCCTGTACTGGGGCATATAAAGTTTGCATGACCAATGGGACTCTCTTTCCAGTGATGGCCGACTAGACCATCTTCTGATACATATGCAGCTAGAGACAAGAGCTCTGGGGTACTGGTTAGTTCATAATGTTGTTCCAACTATAGGGTTGCAGATCCCTTTAGCTTATTGGGTACTTTCTCTAGCTCCTCCATTGGGGGCCCTGTGATCCATCCAATAGCTGACTGTAAGCTTCCACTTCTGTATTTGCTAGGCACAAGAATAGTCTCACAAGAGACAGCTATATCAGGGTCCTTTTAGCAAAATCTAGCTAGTGTATGCAATGGTGTCAGCATTTGGAGGCTGATTATGGGATGGATCCCTGGATATGGCAGTCTCTAGATGGTCCATCCTTTTGTCACAGCTCCAAACTTTGTCTCTGTAACTCCTTCCATGGGTGTTTTGTTCCCAATTCTAAGAAGGGGCAAAGTGTCCACACTTTTGGTCTTCGTTCTTCTTGAGTTTCATGTATTTTGCAAATTGTATCTTATATCTTGGGTATTCTAAGTTTCGGGCTAATAACTACTTATCAGTGAGTACCTATCATGTGAGTTCTTTTGTGACTGGGTTACCTCACTCAGGATGATGCCCTCCAGGTCCATCCATTTCCCTAGGAATTTCATAAATTCATTATTTTTAATAGCTGAGTAGTACTCCATTGTGTAAATGTACCACATTTTCTGTATCCATTCCTCTGTTGAGGGGCATCTGGGTACTTTCCAGCTTCTGGCTATTATAAATAAGACTGCTATGAACATAGTGGAGCATGTGTCCTTCTTACCAGTTGGAACATCTTCTGGATATATGTTCAGGAGAGGTATTGCGGGATCCTCTGGTAGTATTATGTCCAATTTTCTGAGGAACCGCCAGACTGATTTCCAGAGTGATTGTACAAGCTTGCAATCCCACCAACAATGTAGGAGTGTTCCTCTTTCTCCACATCCTCGCCAGCATCTGCTGTCACCTGAATTTTTGATCTTAGCCATTCTGACTGGTGTGAGGTGGAATCTCAGGGTTGTTTTGATTTACCTTTCCCTGATGATTAAGGATGCTGAACATTTTTTCAGGTGTTTCTCGGCCATTCAGTATTACAAAAACCCAGATGTTTCTCTTTCATAAATACACCATAAATTCCTATGAACCAATTTCCAAAATTCTTGGGAAAATTACAAAATCAAAATATTTCAGATATGCCTTTATTTCTGTGAAGGGGTAAATTTGTGTCTCTGTGTGTGTGTGTTCTTTCTGCCCTTCATTTTCTTTTTTTTTTTTTCTTTATTTTATTGGATATTTTCTTTATTTGCATTTCAAATATTTTTCCCTTTCCAGGTATCCCCTTCAGAAACCCCCTATCCCATCCCCCTTCCCCTGCCTCTATGAGGGTGTTCCCCCCCTCACCCACCCACTCCCATCTTCCTACCCTGGCATTCCCCTACACTGAGGCATCAAACATCCTCAGTCCCAAGGGGCTCTCCTCCCACTGATGTCCAACAAAGCCATCCTCTGTCACATATGCATCTAGAGCCATGGGGTCCGCCCTTCCATGTGTATTCTTTAGTTGGTGGTCCAGTACCCAGGATCTCTGGGGGACTCGGGCCTGTTGACACTGTTGCTCCCTCCATGGGACTACAAACCCCCTCAGATCCTTCAGTCCCTTCTCCAACTCCTCTACTGGGGACCCTGCACTTAGTCCAATGGTTGGTTGTGAGCATCAACATCTGTATTTGTCAGTCTCTGGCAGAACCTCTCAAGAGACAGCCATATGAGATGGTAAATTTTTTAATGTCATTACTTCACTATTTTCATTGAAGTCACTTGCTAACACCTCCTTTGTTAGATTTTGAAGTCTTTATCAAGAATGAATCATTATATTTTAGTTAAAAGTCAGTGAAAACTAAAATACATTTCTGGCAACTTTTCATACCCTCTCCACTCTAGATTCTGGTTCATTGAAAGTCTATGAACCTTGGCTTATGAACCTAGGCTTGGAATGATATGCAATGAATAATGAACAGGAAATAGCACTTGCCAGTATCATGAAGAGAGGATTGAGAGGTTCAACGGTGAATCTGACTATGTTTACCTAAAATTCCAATTTTTTCTAGTATCTTCAACTGTTTATCTAAAGTTACCAGATTCCTTAACCAGGTTCATTTTTTCCTTACAGATAATCCACCTAGAATCAATACTGAAGCACCTACAACCCTGCACTCCTCTTTGGAAAGTAAGTTATACTAGGGCTTCATTACAGCAGTGCTTTAAAATGATGTATGAAAACTTAGGATATGAAATTCCACTGAATTTGGGCAAAGAGATTACTGTCTTACTCATGGATATCATGGTAATAAAGGAATGTAGCAAGGAGAGTGAAAAAGTAGACTCATGAAGCAAAAAGAAAACATCATGGCTATGTAAACTATGGGCACATTACTTCTTCTTTGTATATCTGCTTTCCACTGACCACCCTTATATTAAGAAAGTGGAATGTTTCACCTCATAGTACAGTATAGATAAATAATATAGCTAGATACCCTGAAGACCCACAAGAGTTCTCCAGCAAAGACATAAACCCTTTTCTACCATCTCCTACCCTCACAGCTCTTCAGTGCAAGAAAGACCTCTGACCTTCCTTGATTCTCTGTTTTCATAGCAACAACTATCATGAGTTCAACCTCTGACTTTACCACTAATGGGACTGGAAAACTTGAGGGGACCATTGCTGGTTCAGGTAAGAGTAACATTAGAAATTCTATCATTCTACTTTGACTCTGAACATTGCGACTCATAAACTCTAAAATTCAGCTCTACAAATCATCAATGAAGAGCCCAGGAGCTAAGTTAGGTAGGTAGGATAGAAAGGGGAAGATAAAGATACAAAAACAAAAAAAAGTCATATTGTGGTTAAAGAAAGTGATAAATGTATTCTTAGTTTGTATCCTATTGCCACTGTAAAAAATAGAACCACGGTTATGAACTCTCAGCCAGTTCATCTAAAGAGACAGCCTCCCCATCTAAAGCAGTCTCCCCCTCCCACTACTTACAGGTTTTTACAGCAGCTTGCAGCTAGTTTTTATTACTCAAAAATCTCAAATATTCCCAAGTCAGGAACTCAGGGATTAAAATCCCAGAGAAAATATTGTGTACTTCATAACAAACAGATAATCAACTAATTTGCAATAGCATGCCTACATTGATTCTTAAAATAATGAACTTTTTTCATAATCTTACAACTAGTTGTTAGTTCTAAATATACTACAAATATACATATATGATTTCAGGTATCCATCAAGTATCTATTTTGATTATTCACTGTGAAATAGTTTGGTAACTATAATTCATTGTTTCACACTGTCTTTGCATCATTGAAGGCATATTTCTTTTTGGGTATTGAACCAGTGATCTCAAAAATGCTAGGCAAATACACTATTAATAAATATAATAAAATGCACAACAGAAAGCATCATAAACAGATAAGTCCAGACAGAAGAATGAATTTCAAGGATGGATGACAAGGTAAAGAAAATAAAACATAATGATATACATAAAGAAAACATTAAAGAATATGACTAAAATATTTGAGAAGTCATAGATAGATACATTCAGGAGACCAAACCTAATAGTCCATATAGTAAAAGAAGGAGCAGAAATAAGTCAAAAGGCTCAGATAGAGTAAAAATGCTTAGATACTATAGTCAATGAAATTATAGCCAAGAATTTTCCAAACATAGAGAAAAAATGCACATCCAAATAAAGTACTAACTAAAAGATGTACATGGAAAATGCCACCCCACAGACATCAATTTGAAGCATTGAGGCATAAATGTCAAACATAACATCATATCACTGATCAGCAACAGTAAAATCCAGGAGAGCACAGAATGACATATTTCAGGCTCTGAAATAATCACTGCCAACTGAGATAGGTATAGTCAGCAAAGTTATATCTTAGACTTGATTGAAAATAAAAGCATCTAAGAACAGGAAATGGGTTAGCAGGGCAGCCTCGGCATGAACAGCCTAAGAGGCTAACATGCGCCGCCCCCCCCCAAAGTACATTGTCTAATGCTATCAAAGTGAAGCTTAAATGGTATTGGATACCCCAAGATGTTGGTGATGCTAAAGCCATGAAACGTCTGCCAAGAAGAGCAGCAGATAAGGAGTATTAACAGCCCAAGAATGAAATGCCTGTTGTAGGGAACAAATCAGCAGTGGCAGCGTCAGATAACCCCTGTGGCACCAGAAACAAGGCCAAATGATTGGATGTTGGCCCTGCTATGTTTTAGTCTTCGGTCCATTGTTTTCTCACTATGCCCCAACTCCTCCCTTTGGGAATGGTAATGTGTATTTTGTGCCATTTTATGTTAAAAGTATGTGATATATTTTGATTTTACAAGAAGCTACAGTTAAGAAATCTTTTCTTGAGTCTGAGAAGACACTTTTAAATAGTTTTGATACTGTCAAAGATTGTGAGGACTTTTAAAGTTTCAAGCAAATTTTATATCGATGTGCCTTTAAACATATCAGGGTCAGAGAGTGGAATGTGGTGGCTTGTATGTCAATGTCCCCCAGAGGTTTATTATTCGAGTTTTTGGTCCCCAATTGATGGCACTATTTAGAGAAATGCTGTGGCCTTTAGAGTTTATAGTCTCAACACAGTTCCAGATTTCTTTCTCTGCATTATGTTTGGTGTTGAGGGGTGGATCGTACAGATTCCTGCTCCTGCTGCCATGTCCATGCTTGTTGCCATGCTCCCTGCTGTGACAGTCTCTGATCCATCTGGAACCATAAGCCACATTAAACTCCTGGTTCTGAGAATTGCCTTTGGTCATGGTATATTCATCACAGCAACAGAAAAGTAACAATTAAAATAAGTTATATATATCTGGAAACTAATCAATTTTTTAAAGTTTTTCCAGTTTTTTAATATCATCTAATGATCCTTCTGATTTCATTGAAGTCTCTTTTAATCTTTAATTTTATTAATTTGAAACTTCTTTCTCTTTCTTTTGATTTGCTTAGCCTAGTTTATTAATCTTAATCTATCTTAAAAACAACTCTATTGGTTAATGCTGTATATTGTTCTTTCATTCTTTGTTTCATTTATTTAAGTACCGAATATTTATTATTTCCTGTTCTATACTGGGTTTGGGATTGACCTCTTGTTTCCCTAGAGCTTTGAGGTGTGTATTAGTTTTCTATTAATAAGATGAAACATCATGACCAAGCTAATTTACAGAAGGACGAATTTAGTTTGAGATTACAGTTTTACTGGGTTAGAGTCCATGATAGTGAAGTGGAGCTGGTAGCACATAGCAGGCAAGTTGAGAGCACATCAGTTCAACCACAAACAGGAAGCCAAGAGAATAAACTGGAGGTAGCACATGGCTTTTGAAACCTCAAAGCCCACCCCCAGTGGCATACTTTCTCCAATAGGACCATCCCTTCTAATATTGCCCAAAAAGCACCCAACAGGGGAACAAGTATTCCTGTTCCCAAGGCTCATGGGAAACACCTCACTCAAGCCACCACATTCTATTTCATAGCCTTAATAGTCTTTTGGCCACATCATAATGCAAAATTCATTTAGTATTACTTCCAAAGTCCCCATAGCCTTGGACACTCAGAACACTGTTTAAAAGTCCAAAGTCTCTGCTGAGACTTAAGGAAATCTCTTAATTATAATGCCTTATAAAATCAAAATTCAATTAAACTAATATACAATAGCACATAATGATACATCTGTCTCCTGAGAGGCTCTGCCAGAGCTTGATCAATACAGATGGTGATGCTTATAGACAACCATTGGACTGAACAATTGAGTATGAGGATCCCAATGGAGGAGTTGGGGCAAGAACTGGAGGAGCTGAAGGGTTTGCAACCCCATAGGAAAAACAATAATATCAACCAATCAGAATACCCCCCAGAGCTTCTAGGGAATAAACTTCCAAACAAAGAGGACCAATGTCTCCAGCTGCATATTTAGCAGAAGGTGGCCTTATCTGGCATTAATGGGGGGGGGGGCTTGTGAAGGCTTGATGCTACAGTGTAGGGGAATGTTAGGGCAGTGACATAAGAGTGGGTAGGTGCCTGAGGGAGTACCCTCATAGAAGTAGGAGGAGGGAGGATGGGATAGGGAGTTTCCAGGGGGAAACCAGAAAGGGGGATAATAGTTGAAATGTAAATAAATAAAACATCCAATTAAAAATTATTTTAAAAATAAAAAACAATTATATGTAATATACAATAGCACATAATATATATTGGGAACAAAACACCCATGGAAGGAGTTACAGAGACAAAGTTTGGAGCTGTGATGAAAGGATGGACCATCTAGAGACTGCCATATCCAGGGATCCATCCCATAATCAGCTTCCAAACGCTGACACCATTGCATACACTAGCAAGATTTTGCTGAAAGGGCCCAGATATAGCTGTCTCTTGTGAGACTATGCCGGGGCCTAGCAAACACAGAAGTGGATGCTCACAGTCAGCTACTGGATGGATCACAGGGCCCCCAATGGAGGAGGTAGAGAAAATAACCAAGGAGCTAAAGGGATCTGCAACCCTATAGGTGGAACAACAATATGAACTAACCAGTACCCCCCAGAGCTCTTGTCTCTAGCTTCATATGTATCAGAAGATGGCCTAGTCAGCCATCAGTGGAAAGAGAGACCCATTGGTCGTGCAATCTTTATAGGGGAACACCAGGGCCAAGAAGTGTGAGTGGGTGGGTGGGGGAGTGGGAGGGGCAGCGTGTGGCGGACTTTTGGGATAGCATTGGAAATGTAATTGAGGAAAATACGTAATAAAAAAATATTAAAAATTAAAAAAAAGTGAGAAATGAGCAGAGTAAGGAAATACTAGACTGAAGAAAGACTAAAATCCAGAAAGACAAACTCCAAAATTCTGTAACTCCATAGCTCCATGTCTGATGTCAGAGGGCTTGTATGGCTCTACTAATACATGAGTGTCTTTAGTGAAGAATAACGAGGCAAAGCAAACCAAACCAATGCTCAAGCTCCCACTCTCTGTAGGGTCATATTTATATTCCTTCATTACATGTCCTTTCTAGTATCTGTTATAGCAAAACATCCTTTTACCTGTGTCTGCTTCAGGAAAACATTCTTTCATGTCTGCTTTAGCAAAACATCCTTTCACATATATTTCCCAGCAAATTATTTGACATAACTGACTGTCCAAAGAAACCAGAAGTTTCCACTTCAGAGGCAAATGAGACAGAAAAGCAGGAGAGAGAGAGAGAGAGAGAGAGAGAGAGAGAGAGAGAGAGAGAGAGAGAGAGAGAGAGAGAGAGGTGTTTGCGTGTATGTGTTTGGTATAATATACATATATATGAACATAATGTACACGTTTGCTTGTATGTGCTTATATGGAGACAAAGGTCTTCTTTAGATGCACCTTCTATTGTTCTCAACCTCATTTTTTTTTTGTTTTTTTTGTTTTTTCGTGGTTTTTTTTTTTTTTTTTTTTTTTTTTGCAGAGCTTTTGACTTCTTTTATTGTGACAACCTTAGCTACATAGGGCAAAAAATAGACTAGAGAGAACAAAAGATACCTGTATGGTGTACCTAAAGTTTTGTCAGAAGGCCAGTTTCCTGTTGGAGGAACATTCATGGTGATGTAACATGATACTGGTCTCTTCCCTTTGTCAGGCTTGACATTTCTTTCTTTTTTCTTTTTTCTTTTTTTTTAAGTATTTTTTTATTACGTATTTTCCTCAGTTACATTTCCAATGCTATCCCAAAAGTCCCCCATACCCCCCCCCACTTCACTACGCACCCATTCCCATTCTTCTGGCCCTGGCATTCTCCTGTATTGGGGCATATAAAGTTTGCAAGTCCAATGGGCCTCTCTTTCCAGTGATAGCCAACTAGGCCATCTTTCAATACATATGCAGCTAGAGACAAGAGCTCCGGAGTACTGGTTAGTTCATCATGGTGTTCCCCTATAGGGTTGCAGATCCCTATAACTCCTTGGGTACATACTCTAGCTTCTCCATTGGGAGCCCTGTGATCCATCCAGTAGCTGACTGTGAGCATCCACTTCTGTGTTTGCTAGGCCCCTGCATAGTCTCACAAGAGAAAGCTATATCTGGGTCCTTTCAGCAAAATCTTGCTAGTGTATGCAATGGTGTCAGCATTTGGAAGCTGATTATGGGATGGATCCCTGGATATGGCAGTCTCTAGAAGGTCCATCCTTTCATCACAGCTCCAAACTTTGTCTCTGTAACTCCTTCATGGGTGTTTTGTTCCCAATTCTAAGAAGGGGCACAGTGTCCACAATTTGGTCTTCATTCTTCTTGAGTTTCATGCGTTTAGCAAACTGTATCTTATATCTTGGGTATCCTAAGTTTTGGGTTAATATCCACTTGTCAGTAAATACATATTGTGTGAGTTCCTTTGTGATTGTGTTACCTCACTCAAGATGATGCCCTCCAGGTCCATCCATTTGCCTAGGAATTTCATGAATTCATTCATTTTAATAGCTGAGTAGTACTCCATTGTGTAAATGTACCATATTTTCTGTATCCATTCCTCTGTTGAGGGGCATCTGGGTTCTTCCCAACTTCTGGCTATTAT
Source organism: Mus caroli (assembly GCF_978045245.1). Lineage (NCBI taxonomy): Eukaryota > Metazoa > Chordata > Mammalia > Rodentia > Muridae > Mus > Mus caroli. Next base: position 72,671,600 of record NW_028227260.1, read on the forward strand.
AAATAAGACTGCTATGAACATAGTGGAGCATGTGTCCTTCTTACCAGTTGGGACATCTTCTGGATATATGCCCAGGAGAGGTATTGCTGGATCCTCCGTTAGTACTATGTCCAATTTTCTGAGGAACCACCAGACTGATTTCCAGAGTGGTTGTACAAGCTTGCAATCCCACCAACAATGTAGGAGTGTTCCTCTTTCTCCACATCCTCGCCAGCATCTGCTGTCACCTGAATTTTTGATCTTAGCCATTCTGACTGGTGTGAGGTGGAATCTCAGGGTTGTTTTGATTTGCATTTCCCTGATGATTAAGGATGTTGAACATTTTTTCAGGTGCTTTCCTGCCATTCGGTATTCCTCAGGTGAGAATTCTTTGTTCAGTTCTGAGCCCCATTTTTTAATGGGGTTATTTGATTTTATGGAGTCCACCTTCTTGAGTTCTTTATATATATTGGATATTAGTCCCCTATCTGATTTAGGATAGGTAAAGATCCTTTCCCAATCTGTTGGTGGTTTTTTTTTTTTTTTTTGTCTTATTCATGGTGTCTTTTGCCTTGCAGAAGCTTTACAGTTTCATGAGGTCCCACTTGTCAATTCTCGATCTCACAGCACAAGCCATTGCTGTTCTATTCAAGAATTTTTCCGCTGTGCCCATATCTTCAAGGCTTTTCCACACTTTCTCCTCTATAAGTTTCAGTGTCTCTGGTTTTATGTGAAGTTCCTTGATCCACTTATATTTGACCTTAGTACAAGGAGTTAGGAATGGATCAATTCGCATTCTTCTACATGATAACAACCAGTTATGCCAGCACCATTTGTTGAAAATGCTGTCTTTTTTTCACTGGATGGTTTTAGCTCCCTTGTCAAAGATAAAGTGACCATAGGTTTGTGGCTTCATTTCTGGGTCTTCAATTCTATTCCATTGGTCTGCTTGTCTGTCACTATACCAGTACCATCCAGTTTTTATCATAATTGCTCTGTAGTAAAGCTTTAGGTCCGGCATGGTGATTCCACCAGAGGTTCTTTTATCCTTGAGAAGAGTTTTTGCTATCCTAAGTTTTTTGTTATTCCAGATGAATTTGCAGATTGCACTTTCTAATTCGTTGAAGAATTGAGTTGGGATTTTGATGGGGATTGCATTGAATCTGTAGATTGCTTTTGGCAAGATAGCCATTTTTACAATGTTGATCCTGCTAATCCATGAGCATGGGAGATCTTTCCATCTTCTGAGATCTTCTATAATTTCTTTCTTCAGAGACTTGAAGTTTTTATTATACAGATCTTTCACTTCCTTAGTTAGAGTCACGCCAAGATATTTTATATTATTTGTGACTATTGAGAAGGTTGTTGTTTCCCTGATTTCTTTCTTAGCCTGTTTATTCTTTGTGTAGAGAAAGGCCATTGATTTGTTTGAGTTAATTTTATATCCAGCTACTTCACTGAAGCTGTTTATCAGGTTTAGGAGTTCTCTGGTTGAATTTTTAGGGTCACTTATATATACTATCCTATCATCTGCAAAAAGTGATATTTTGACTTCATCTTTTCCAATTTGTATCCCTTTGATCTCCTTTTGTTGTCGAATTGCTCTGGCTAGGACTTCAAGTACAATGTTGAATAGGTATGGAGAAAGTGGACAGCCTTGTCTAGTCCCTGATTTTAGAGGGATTGCTTCAAGCTTCTCACCATTTACTTTGATGTTGGCTACTGGTTTCCTGTAGATTGCTTTTATCATGTTTAGGTATGGGCCTTGAATTCCTGATCTTTCCAAGACTTTTATCATGAATGGGTGTTGGATCTTGTCAAATGCTTTTTCTGCATCTAATGAGATGATCATGTGGTTTTTGACTTTGAGTTTGTTTATATAATAGATTATGTTGATGGATTTCCATATATTGAACCATCCTTGCATCCCTGGGATGAAACCTTCTTGGTCAGGATGGATGATTGTTTTGATGTGTTCTTGGATTCGGTTAGCAAGAACTTTATTGAGGATTTTTGCATCGATATTCATAAGGGAAATTGGTCTGAAGTACTCTATCTTTGTTGGGTCTTTTTGTGGTTTAGGTATCAGAGTAATTGTGGCTTCATAGAATGAGTTGGGTAGAGTACCTTCCGTTTCTATTTTGTGGAATAGTTTGTGAAGAACTGGAATTAGGTCTTCTTTGAAGGTCTGATAGAACTCTGCAGTAAACCCATCTGGTCCTGGGCTTTTTTTGGTTGGGAAACTATTAATGACTGCTTTTATTTCTTTAGGGGATATAGGGCTGTTTAGATCATTAACCTGATCTTGATTCAACTTTGGTACCTGGTATCTGTCTAGAAACTTCTCCATTTCATCCAGGTTCTCCAGTTTTGTTGAGTATAACCTTTTGTAGAACAATCTGATGGTGTTTTGGATTTCTTCAGGATCTGTTGTATGTCTCCTTTTTCATTTCTGAATTTGTTAATTAGAATGCTTTCCCTCTACCCTCTAGTGAGTCTGGCTAAGGGTTTATCTATCTTGTTGATTTTCTCAAAGAACCAGCTCCTTGATTGGTTGATTCTTTGAATAGTTCTTCTTGTTTCCACTTGGTTGATTTCACCCCTGAGTTTGATTATTTCCTGCTGTCTACTCCTCTTGGGTGAATTTGCTTCCTTTTGTTCTAGTGCTTTTAGGTGTGTTGTCATGCTGCTAATATGTGTTCTCTCTAGTTTCTTTTTGGAGGCACTCAGAGCTATGAGTTTTCCTCTTCGAAATGCTTTCATTGCGTCCCATAAGTTTGGGTATGTTGTGGCTTCATTTTCATTGAACTCTAAAAAGTCCTTAATTCTTTCTTTATTCCTTCCTTGACCAAGGTATCATTGAGAAGAGTGTTGTTCAGTTTCCACGTGAATGTTGGCTTTCTATTATTTATTTTGTTATTGAAGATCAGCCTTAGTCCATGGTGATCTGATAGGATGCATGGGACAATTTCAATATTTTTGTATCTGTTGAGGCCTGTTTTGTGACCAATTATGTGGTCAATTTTGGAGAAGGTACCATGAGGTGCTGAGAAGAAGGTATATCCTTTTGTTTTAGGATAGAATGTTCTGTAGATATCTGCCAGATCCATTTGATTCATAACTTGTGTTAGTTTCACTGTGTCCCTGTTTAGTTTCTGTTTCCATGATCTGTCCATTGGTGAAATTGGTGTGTTGAAGTCTCCCACTATTATTGTGTTAGGTGCAATGTGTGCTTTGAGCTTTACTAAAGTTTCTTTAATGAATGTGGCTGCCTTTGTGTTTGGAGCATAGATATTCAGAATTGATAGTTCCTCTTGCAGGACTTTAACTTTGATGAATATGAAGTGCCCCTCCCTGTCTTTTTTTATGACTTTGGGTAGGAAGTCAATCTTATCAGATATTAGAATGGCTACTCCAGGTTGTTTCTTCATACCATTTACTTGGAAAATTGTTTTCCAGCCTTTCATTCTGAGGTAGTGTCTATCTTTTTCTCTGTGATGAGTTTCCTGTAAGCAGCAAAATGTTGGGTCTTTTTTGTGTAGCCAGTTTGTTAGTCTATGTCTTTTTATTGGGGAGTTGAGTCCATTGATATTAAGAGATATTAAGGAAAAGTAATTGTTGCTTCCTGTTATTTTTGTTGTTAAAGTTGGCATTCTGTTCTTGTGGCTGTCTTCTTTTAGGTTTGTTGTGGGATTACCTTCTTGTTTTTTCTAGGGCTTGGTTCCCGTCCTTGTATTGTTTTTTTCTGTTATTATCCTTTGAAGGGCTGGATTCGTGGAAAGATAATGTGTGAATTTGGTTTTGCCTTGGAATACTTTGGTTTCTCCATCTATGTTAATTGAGAGTTTGGCTGGGTATAGTAGCCTGGGCTGGAATTTGTGTTCTTTTAGTGTCTGTATAACATCTGTCCAAGATCTTCTGGCTTTCATAGTCTCTGGTGAAAAATCTGGTGTAATTCTGATAGGCTTGCCTTTATATGTTACTTGGCCTTTTTCCCTTACTGCTTTTAGTATTCTATCTTTATTTAGTGCATTTGTTGTTCTGATTATTATGTGTCGGGAGGTATTTCTTTTCTGGTCCAGTCTATTTGGAGTTCTGTAAGCTTCTTGTATGTTCATGGGCATCTCTGTCTTTAGATTTGGGAAGTTTTCTTCTATAATTTTGTTGAAGATGTTTGCTGGTCCTTTGAGTTGAAAATCTTCATTCTCATCCACTCCTATTATCCGTAGGTTTGGTCTTCTCATTGTGTCCTGTATTTCCTGGATGTTTTGAGTTAGGATCTTTTTGCATTTTCCATTTTCCTTGATTGTTGTGCCCATGTTCTCTATGGAATCTTCTGCACCTGAGATTCTCTCTTCCATCTCTTGTATTCTGTTGCTGATGCTCGAATCTGTGGTTCCAGATTTCTTTCCTAGGGTTTCTATCTCCAGCGTTGCCTCACTTTGGGTTTTCTTTATTGTATCTACTTCCCTTTTTAGGTCTAGGATGGTTTTATTCAATTCCATCACCTGTTTGGTTGTGTTTTCCTGAATTCTTTAAGGGATTTTTTTTTTGTTTCCTCCTTAATGTCTTCTACCTGTTTGGTTATGTTTTCCTGCAATTCTTGATGGGATTTTTGTGCTTCCTCTTTAATGTCTTCTACTTCTTTAGCAGTGTTCTCCTGTATTTCTTTAAGTGAGTTATTAAAGTCCTTCTTGATGTCCTCTACCATCATCATGAGATATGCTTTTAAATCCAGGTCTAGCTTTTCGGGTTGTTGGAGTGCCCTGGACTGGGCAAAGTGGGAGTGCTGGGTTCTGATGATGGTGAGTTGTCTTGATTTCTGTTAGTAAGATTCTTATGTTTACCTCTCGCCATCTGTTAATCTCTGGAGTTAGTTGTTATAGTTGTCTTTGTTTAGAGCTTGTTCTTCTGGTGATTCTGATTACCGTCTATCAGCAGACCTGGGAGACAGGCTCTCTCCTCTGAGTTTCAGTGGTTAGAGCACTCTCTGCTGGGAAGCTCTCCTCTTACAGGGAAGGTGTACAGATATCTGGTGTTTGGACCTCCTCCTGCCCGAAGAAGAAGGCCCAAAACAGGACCTTTCCCAGATGCTGTGTTGCTTTGGCAGGTCACAGAAGCTGTCAGCTTCTGTGGTGCACACTCTCACCTGTGCAGACTAAGTTCCTAAGTTCAGCGGAGTTCCAGAACCAAGATGGCGCTCCCTGTTCCTGAGGCAGAGGGCTCCCATGCAGGGCGGACCACTGTCCTCTGGCTGGGAGGGTGCCGGATGTCTGTGTCCCCAAAAGGGTGCTGCCTCAGCAGCTCTGTGGCTCCCGCCTGTCCCAGAAGCTGTCTGCCTCTGTGGTGCACACTCTCACCTGTGCAGACTAAGTTCCTAAGTTCAGCGGAGTCCCGGAACAAAGATGGTGCTCCCTGCTCCTGAGGCAGAGGGCTTCCGTGCAGGATGGACCACTGTCCTCTGGCTGGGAGGGTGCCGGATGTCTGCGGCCCGAAAAGGGTGCTGCCTCAGCAGCTCTGTGGCTCCTGCCTGTCCCAGAAGCTGTCTGCCTCTGTGGTGCACACTCTCACCTGTGCAGACTAAGTTCCTAAGTTCGGCGGAGTCCCTCAACCTCATTTTTTGAGACAGAGTGTCTTATTAGCCTGGACCTCACCATCTTGACTAGATTGACTGGCCAACAAGACCAGAGTATTCATGTGTCTCTGTCCCTGAGCACTGTGGTTACAGATTCTCCTGACTATGTCTGATTTTTATGTGGGTGATGGGGATGTGAACTCTGGTATTGCTTAAATACTAAGTATATTAACCAGTAAGCCATCTCCCTAACCTCCACCTTCAAAAAACAACAACAACAAAAAAAAAAAACTAGTTTAAGGAAGGAGGTAAGGAGGAAGTACAACACATGTGACATGAAATGGGAACTAGGAGGATACAAGTGGCAAGAAGTCAGTGATGAAGAAAAAAATCAATCAAAACAAAATATGATGAATCTGTTATTTTGAATGCTGATTATAACTAAATTAAAGTAAAAAAAAACAAAGTATATTGGATATCATTCAATGTTTCATTTAAGTTATGAGGAAACTAAATTCCAGTGACACTTAATGATTTGACTACATTCGCTGCATTAGCTTTCCTGTGACTGATGTAAAGCCTTACCTCAAATTTTGTATATTAAAATGAGAGAAATGTGTTATCATATATGTATGGTATTCAAAAGTCTAACATAATTATTAGTGAGATAAAATCAGGTGCCAGGAGTACAATATTACTTCTGGAAACTTTGTGAAAGAATCTATTCCTTGCTACTTTCACTGTGCAGAAGCTCCCTGCTTCATGACCTCTATTATCTATTTTCAAACTTAGCAATATAATGGGTTCAAGTCTCCCTCTGATGCTTATCTTCTCTTGTATCTTCTACCTCCACTCTTAAATTGATCCTTATAATTACATTGAGCCCATCAGAAATATTAATAATAATCTCCCATTTTAACTGCAGATAGCTATCAACCTTAATTCTGCCTTTAACCTTAATTATTCTTCATGTTACATACAATTATAGAAATTGTAGTGCAAACACCTTTGAAGGAAGGACTGTTATCTTGCCTATAAGACCATACAGGAAATAAAAATGTCTTAGAACTGGAATCTTTATACAGTATATTCCTTCAACTATTTCTATACCTATATTAGTTACTTACCTCATTTCCACAACAAAGGACTTGAAAGTTGCTTAAGGGAAGAAAGGTTTGTCTGGGCTCAGCTCAAAGATTCAGTCTATCATGGCAAGAAGCCATGACAGATTATCACATCAGATCCACAAGCAGACAGCAGAGAATGCTGGTGTTCAACTTGCTTGCTCGTGTTTAATCAATTCATTATGCCAGGCTTGGGAAGAATAGTGCACACAGTTAAGATAATGCCAAGAGGCTTGTCTTCTCAATGCATCTAGAGCCTTTCAGATTGACAATATTAACTCTATGGGTGCCCTAGATTTCTGAGTGGAAATATTTTTGAGAAAAGAGGAAGCTGGGAATTGGGCGGAGGAGTACTATTAAGAAAAGTCATTGTAGCTTAAAGCCAGAATCACATGAATACAGCATTTTTGAAAAGCTGGTGAGTCAGAATACTATTTTTTCTTCTTAAGGCAAGGTAAAAGAAAACCCCCTAAATTGGCCCAGTGGAAAGCATGGAGATATGGCTATACCAAAGACACACACACACAAAATCAAGAGATATACAAGAAATTGTTCTGACATTGTACCTCTGATCATTTATCTAGACTTTCTTTTTTTTTTTCTGTTTTTTTTTCATTTTACTTTATTTATTTTTTATTAGGTATTTTCTTCATATACATTTCCAATGCTATCCCAAAAGTCCCCCATACCCTCCCTGCCACTCCCCTACCCACCCACTCCCACTTCTTGGCACTGGTGTTCCCCTGTACTGAGGCTTATAAAGTTTGAAAGACCAATGGGCCTCTCTTTCCAATGATGGCTGACTAGGCCATCTTCTGGTACATATGCAGCTAGAGACAAGAGCTCTGGGGGGTACTGGTTAGTTCATATTGTTGTCCCACCTATAGGGTTACAGACCCCATTAGTTCCTTGGGTACTTTCTCTAGCTCCTCCATTGGGGGCCCTGTGATCCATCATCCATTAGCTGACTGTGAGCATCCACTTCTGTGTTTGCTAGGCCCCAGCATAGCCTCACAAGAGACAGCTGTATCTGGGTCCTTTAAGCAAACTCTTGCTAGTGTATGCAGTGGTGTCAGCGTTTGGAGGCTGATTATGGGATGGATCCCGGGGTATGGCAGTCTCTAGATGGTCCATCCTTTCATTTCAGCTCCAAACTTTGCCTCTGTAACTCCTTCCATGGGTGTTTTGTTCCCAGTTCTAAGAAGGGGCAAAGTGTCCACACTTTGGTCTTCATTCTTCTTGAGTTTCATGTGTTTTGCAAATTGTATCTTGTATCTTGGGTATTCTAAGTTTCGGGCTAATATCTACTTATCAGTGAGTACATATCATGTGAGTTCTTTTGTGACTGGGTTACCTCACTCAGGATGATGCCCTCCAGGTCCATCCATTTCCCTAGGAATTTCATGAATTCATTCTTTTTAATAGCTGAGTAGTACTCCATTTTGTAAATGTACCACATTTTCTGTATGCATTCCTCTGTTGAGGGACATCTGGGTTCTTTCCAGCTTCTGGCTATTATAAATAAGGCTGCTATGAACATAGTGGAGCATGTGTCCTTCTTATGATTGATACTTCTTCTGTATATATGCCCAGGAGAGGTATTGCAGGATCCTCCGGTAGTACAATGTCCAATTTTCTGATTTCCAGACTGATTTCCAGAGTGGTTGTACAAGCTTGCAATCCCACCAACAATGGAGGAGTGTTCCTCTTTCTCCACATCCTCGCCAGCATCTGCTGTCACCTGAATTTTTGATCTTAGCCATTCTGACTGGTGTGAGGTGGAATCTCAGGGTTGTTTTGATTTGCATTTCTCTGATGATTAAGGATGCTGAACATTTTTTCAGGTGCTTCTCAGCCATTCGATATTCCTAGGTGAGAGTTCTTTGCTCTGAGCCCCATTTTTTAATGGGGTTATTTGATTTTCTGGAGTCCACCTTCTTGAGTTCTTTATATATATTGGATATTAGTCTCCTATCTGATTTAGGATAGGTAAAGATCCTTTCCCAATCTGTTGGTGCTTTCTCCCTACCTATTCAATATAGTACTTGAAGTCCTAGCCAGAGCAATTTGACAACAAAAGGAGATCAAGGGGATACAAATTGGCAAAGAAGAAGTCAAAATATCACTTTTTGCAGATGATATGATAGTATATATAAGTGATCCTAAATATTCCAAAAGAGAACTCCTAAACCTGATAAACAGCTTCGGTGAAGTAGCTGGATATAAAATTAACTCAAACAAGTCAATGGCCTTTCTCTACATAAAGGATAAACAGGCTGAGAAAGAAATATGGGAAATAACACCCTTCACAATAGTCACAAATAATATAAAATACCTTGGAGTGACTCTAACTAAGGAAGTGATAAGAACTTCAAGTCTCTGAAGAAAGAAATTAAAGATCTCAGAAGATGGAAAGATCTCCCATGCTCATGAATTGGCAGGATCAATATAGTAAAAATGACTATCCTGCCGAAAGCAATCTACAGATTCAATGCAATCCCCATCAAAATTCCAACTCAATTCTTCAACAAATTAGAAAGGGCAATCTGCAAATTCATCTGGAATAACAAAAAAACCTAGGATAGCAAAAACTCTTCTCAAGGATAAAAAAACCTCTGGGGGAATCACGATGCCTGACCTAAAGCTGTACTACAGAGCAATTGTGATAAAAACTGCTATAGCGACAGATAAGTAGACCAATGGAATAGAATTGAAGACCCAGAAATGAACCCACACAACTATGGTCACTTGATCTTCGACAAGGGAACTAAAAACATCCAGTGGAAGAAAGACAGCATTTTCAACAAATGGTGCTGGCACAACTGGTGGTTATCATGTAAAAGAATGCAAATTGATCCATTCCTACCTCCTTGTACTAAGGTCAAATCTAAGTGGATCAAGGAACTTCACATAAAACCAGAGACAGTGAAACTTATAGAGGGGAAAGTGGGGAAAAGCCTTGAAGATATAGGCACAGGGGGAAAATTCCTGAATAGAACAGCAATGGCTTGTGCTGTAAGATCAAGAATCGACAAATGGGACATCATAAAATTGCAAAGCTCCTTTATTTTTTATTAATTATTTTATTTATTTACATTCCAGCCTTTGCCCTTCTCTTGGTCCTCCCTTCCACAGTTCCTCATCCCATTCTCCCTTGCCTTTAAGAGGGAACTCCCCCTCCCCAAACTGGGAATTCTTCTTCCTTGGGGGGGTCTCAAGTTTGTCAAGGATTAGGGACATCTTCTCCCACTGAGACCAGATGAGGCAGTTCTCTGCTATATGTGTTCCAGAGGCCTTGGACCAGCACATGTATGCTGCCTGGTTGGTAGCTCAGTCTCTGGGAGCTCCCAGGGTTCTGGGTTAGTTGATGCTGCTGGTCTTCCTGTTGGATCACCCTCCTCCTCTGTTTCTTCAATCCTTCCCCTAATTCAACCCTAGGGAATTATGTATATCTTCCTTAAGGACCTCTGTCATCTTCATAAGATCCTATTTTAGATCAGAATCTTGCTTTTCAGATATGCTAGGGTATCCAGGGCTTGCTGTGGTGGGAGAGCTGGGTTCTGATGGTGGCGACTTGCAATGGCTTCTGTCACTTATGTTCTTGTGCTTGCCTTTCATCATCTGGTTATCTCTGGTGTTGACTGGCCTAGATGTCTCTGACTGGAGCCTGCCTCCTTTGGAAGCAAGTAGAGCTCCGTCATCTGGGTCACAGGAGCTGGCCTCCTGGGAGGTAGACTGTCTCTGGTTGTGGGTAGGGGTGGGCTCCTGTATTAGGGTAAACCTCCTGGGAGATAGGGAGGGTGTGTCCCTGGTTAATGCACACCTCCTGGGAGATGGACAGGCTGTGGGGTGTTGGAGGGGAGCATGACCACCAGTCTGGCCCAGGTCAAGAAGCAGACTAGAAGGAACATGGAGATCAAGCGGGGGGGGGGGTAGGTTTCCAGTCAGCTGGGCTCTGTGGGTGTCCCAGATGGCATATAATCATATGAGACCACCATTGACTCTAACAAACACCCTGAGAAAAAGAAGTCTGGTAGGAGTCTCACCTGTGTCCCTGGTTATAGCAGACCTACTGAGAGACAGGAAGGCTGTAGGATGTGAGAGGGTATTGACCCGCTGGTCTCTTATTTAGATTTTCTTAAGAGTGTGGGATTTTGTTGTTTTGTTTGTTTGTTTTGTTTTGTTTTGTTTTGTTTTTTGTTTTTTTGGCTTGCTCAGAACCTCAAGACACTCTAGACTTATACGTAGACTTTCTCCAGGGCCCAACTTTTATTCATTTATTTGGCTGCTTTTTTAAATTAGTATACTTTCAATGAAACATAGTATACAAATAATATATAGCCAGATTAATATTTAAAATCTGAAAAGATGTGCATAGCTCACAACCAGAGTTTCTGCTGCCTAATCCTCACCAAAATATTTATTTTCCTAGTCACTATTGCTATGTGTTATTTTAAGCTAATTTGTACTGTTATAAAGGAATAAAATAATGCATTTTTTTACCAGACTTCTTTTTCTCAGGGTGTTTGTTAGAGTCAATGGTGGTCTCATATGATTATATGCATATATATTATATGCAATTATATTTCCATTGTTAGGTAATTGGTGTATGTATGTGTGTTTAGCAATACATGCATTTATTTTGTTCTTGAATGTTAACTACAGAACTTCCTATTTGGGCCATTATTAATAGTTTTTGGATAAAAATATTACATTACTGAGACATTATGTAGCACCAGCTGTCCTAGAACCAGCTCTGTAGAAGAGTCTGACCTCAGACTCACAAAGATCTCCCTGTCTCTCCTTCCCATTAACAAGATTAAATATATGTACTACAATTTCCACTAAATTTTGTCTTTAAAAATATTGTGTAAAAATTCAATACTTTTCTTATAATTTCTTTATTCTTGATAATTTCATACATGTATAAAATGAAATATGACCATATACACCTCTCATTTCTCTTTTCCAATTCCAACCAAATATTCTACAACCTTCTTCTTCCTAACTTCATGACTTCTTTTAAGATAACCTACTAAATATGATTAGTGTATGAGATTGGGGCCATCCAGTGAGGGTATGGGAAACCTCTCTGTGGGGTTACACTGAAAAAATAATGAACATCTCTCCCCCTGAAGCTATCAGTAAGCTCTTCAGTAAGGCATATGTCAGTAGTATGTCAGTAGCTCTTCAGTAAGGTGTATGGCCTGAAGTACACCTCTACCATCTATGCAAGGCTTTTGGCTTGATCTTATGTCCATCTTGAGCAGGTAAGCCCAGATACCATAAATCCATAGATGCAATATCCCTTTCATGCTCATAAACAACATTTTGACACACTCCTCATTGCCTGGCTCTTAACCTTTCTGCTTTCTCTTTCATGATGTTCTCTGAGCCCCCTTTCCAACTTCCCCTCTCTGTGTGATAATAAAGATATACCATTTTGCAATGAGTACCCAGTCTCTTCCCCCCCACTTTCACCAGTTATGCATCTCTGGATTGATTTCTGTCCAATGAAAAATAAGCTTCTCTGTCCAATATTGAGAGAAGCCTATGTCCGTGGGTATAAGTATAGATTTTCAAATAGCAAATTGAATATTTATAAAAATAAACAAAGCAAGTTCTATTCTAGGGTCTATGACAATCGCAGCCACGTATTTTGACCAGGGATTATAGTAACAGGCATGATATTCCCTCCTGTGGAACAGTTCTCAATTCCAATCAGAAAGCTGCTAGTTATCCTATAATGGTCTTGCTACTATCATACCAGGAGCACATTTGCCTGGTATGTTGGTATTAAGGTCCAGCAGTGAGTAAGAACACTGACTGACATAATTTTTAACCAAATAGCACTTGGTCTTATTTTATCTTTTAGGAAGGAACCTGCCAATCTTTGCCATAATCTTCATCATCTCCCTTTGCTGCATAGTAGCTGTCACCATACCTTATATCTTGTTCCGCTGCAGGACATTCCAACAAGGTAACTGATAAGTAGTTCAAGTTGTTTTTTGCTTATTCATTCTTTTCAACATTACCTTTGTCAACATTCTGATAATGCTCTGTGTCTAACATTCCAGTGAGCTTGAAGACCAGTTTTAGATTAATGATAGAGATGGATGTTAATTGTCCCTGCAAACAATTGTGTAAGATTTAGAGTACCCAACCAAGCACAATTATCTTTGTAAGTCACCTTATAAGAATGCAAGAGAAGCTTCCCTCAAGTTGCTTGCCATTTATGTGTGGATTTCCAAGTTGAAGCATAGAAGTTATCAACAGCACACATAGCAGAAAGAGTAATGATCCAAAATGTAAAGAAGAAAATATTGAACAAAAACTGAAGAGAAGTCAAAGCGGAATAATCAACAGTTTTTCAGAAGATCTAAGTAGAACTAGGTCATATTAGATGAAGACAATATGTAAAGGGACATTATTCCAGGAAAATGAATCCACATGAGCATAAGTACAAGGGTCTAAATTGCAAATGACTGTGGATCATCATAAAGAAAAATGATAATGAAATATAGGGGAGAATAAAAGTTCCTTTCTAATTATAGGAGGTTTTAAATTCCAGCCTAAAGAATTTCTTCACTGGGCTCTGCAACATTTCTAAGATTAACTTAGTTATTTTGATCAGGGAAACTGCCTGATGAAGACAATATTGTCAAAGTTATTTACTGAGTATGGGAAATACAGGGATGAGGGAAATTGGAATGTTTGCTTCTAAGGCTCCCTTCTCTTTAAATAATTCAATTTATTCTGTAGTTACTGAGAATAGTTTGTATTACAGATTCTGAGTATATAAAGACAAAAATAGCAGATGTGGTGTACAGAATTTCCCAATCAGTGGGGAAGACAAAACATGGAAATGGGGGGGGGGGTCTTATACTTTGCATTGTTAGCTTTCTTGTAATTTAGTACATGAATTTCCAGTTGCTACTCTGAAAGATGATAACCATCTGGAGGGCAGATTTAAGTATCAAGAAATGGTTATCTTTGTGCCAATCTAATCCTATGGAATAGAGGACAGTTCTCCACAGACACTAAGAAGCAATGATTATCTAATTAAGGTCTTTTTAAGTTTTAAGATTTTATGTAGTTATATTTTATTAATTCAATGAAACATCAACTTTTCTGTATATGATATATGATATATATGTAACAACTGCCCACTTTCATGAATAATAGATGGGCATAAGTGCACTTAAAAATGGATTAGGCTATGGTCCTTGACATGGAACCAAATTCAATGCATTTTTCCTGGGCTGTGACTGGGCAATCAAGCGTCCCACAGAATTTTCTGAGACTCTTTGATGAGACTACTGGGTGAAGAGCAAGTCTTGTGTTCTCCCTTTACCAACAACAAGCCACATCTTCAGCCTGGTGTTCTGAGTCAGAAATGCCAAAGGGGATGGACATCAAAGGGAATGTATACCTTCCACTTCTCTTACAAATCTGCATCCCTGTATTTCAACTCATGACAAAAACCTCTTGATATTAAAAAGATGTTACTTAGAATTCTCTTCAGTTTCCTCCCCTATCTTTGAATAGGTACCCAGATTTCATGTTTAGATCTTATACGCTCTCCATGTAATTTTCTGACATGAATCTTCCTTATTTTTTAGAGTATGTCTATGGAGTGAGCAGGTAAGATACCATCTCCTTTTCTAACTTATTAACCATTACCTGCCCTCAATTCTGTTGGCCATTGACAGAAAACCTGGAAACTAGTCCTAATAGGGTCTTTCAGGGTCAGAAAATAATTTACTCTCTCAGATAAATGTCTTCATATTATGTCCTGGATCAGTGAACACACAAGATGATTTAGGTACACCAACTTTCTGTTCTCACAGTCCCTGTCTAGCAGGATCCTGAGATTCAGTGAATAAGAACATAGGTGGTGGGATGCTAGAAAACCAGGATCTAAGACCTAAAATCTTTCTCATGAGTAACTAGGTCTTGGTTCCTAGGGTGTTTCCCAGGAAGACAAGCACCTCTGAAGAAACCACAAGGGTGACTACCATCGCAACTGATGAACCAGATTTCCAGGCTTTGATCAGTGACTACTCTGATGATCCTTGCCTCAGCCAGGAGTACCAAATAACCACCAGATCAACAATGTCTATTTCTGCCTGCTGAATACAGTTTCCAGAAACTAAGAAGTTCTTGCTACTGAAGAAAATAACATCTGCTAAAATGACCCTACTAAGTCAAGGTCTACTGGCATAATTACCTGTTACTTATTTAGTTCTTGCCTTCAACATAGCTTTCTCCCTGGCTTCCTTTCTTCCTAGACAACCTAAAGTATCTATCTAGTCTGCCAATTCTGGGGCCATTGAGAAATTCTGGGTTTGACTAAGAATATACTACATGCACCTCAAGAAATCTAGCTTGTGGGCTTGGCCCAGAACATTTTTCTTCCTGGGGCCTTCACAACTCTTCTCCAAACAGCAGAGAAATTCCATAGCAGTAGAGGTTCTTTATCATGCCTCCAGGCAGCGTGAGTCTCAGTCCTACAAACTCAGACAAGCACCTGGGTCTAGGATTACTCCTCTTTCTCTAGGGCCAGATGACTTTTAAATGATATTACTATTGCTACATTATGAATCTAATGCACTTGTATTCTTTTGTTGTTAATAAATGTTTAATCATGACAGCAACTTCAGTTGTGTTGGTCTTCTCTCAATACATGGTAGAATCTATCCGAAATTATTAAAATAAGACTAAAATGCTAAGGACCCCTAGGAATATAGGAATATAGATCACGCACTTTGCTGCTCTCTCTCTCTCTCTCTCTCTCTCTCTGTCTGTCTTTCTCTCTCTCTCTCTCTCTCTCTCTCTCTCTCTCTCTCTGTCTTTCTCTCTCTCTCTCTGTCTTTCTCTCTCTCTCTCTCGCTCTCTCTCTCTCTCTGTCTTTCTCTCTCTCTCTCTCTCTCTCGCTCTCTCTCTCTCTCTCTCTCTCTCTCTCTCTCTCTCTCTCTCTCTCTCCCTCTGTGTGTGTGTGTGTGTGTTTTACAGGAATTTTTTTATTTTTTTATTAGATATTTTCTTTATATACATTTCAAATGCTATCCTGAAAGTTCTCTAAACCCTCCCTCCGCCCTGCTCCCCTACCCGCCCACTCCCACTTCTTGGCCCTGGCATTCCCCTGTACTGGGACATATAAAGGGGCCTCTCATCCTAGTGATGGCCGACTAGGCCATTGTCTGCTACACATGCCCCTAGAAACACGAACTCTGGGAGTACTGATTAGTTCCTACTGTTGTTGTTTTTATTTATTTATTTTTTATTACATCTTTTCCTCAGTTACATTTCCAATGCTATCCCAAAAGTCCCCCATACCCTGCCCCCTACTTCCCTACCCAACCATTCCCATTTTTTGGCCCTGGCTTTCCCCTGTACTGGGGCATAAAGAGTTTGCATGTCCAATGGGCCTCTATTTCCAGTGATGGCCGACTAGGCCATCTTTTGATACATATGCAGCTAGAGTCAAGAGCTCCAGGGTACTGGTTAGTTCATAATGTTGTTCCACCCATAGGGTTGCAGATCCCTTCAGCTCCTTCAGTACTTTCTCCAGCTCCTCCATTGGGGGCCCTGTGATCCATTCACTAGCTGACTGTGAGCATCCACTTCTGTGTTTGCCAGGCCCCGGTATAGTCTCACAAGAGACAGCTATATCTGGGTCCTTTCAGCAAAATCTTGCTAATGAATGCAATGGTGTCAGCGTTTGGATGCTGATCATGGGATGTATCTCTGGATATGGCAGTCTCTAGATGGTCCATCCTTTCATCACAGCTCCAAACTTTGTCTCTGTAACTCCTTCCATGGGTGTTCTGTTCCCAATTCTAAGGAGGGGCATAGTGTCCACACTTCAGTCTTCATTTTTCTTGAGTTTCATGTGTTTAGCAAACTGTATCTTATATCTTGGGTATCCTAAGTTTTGGGCTAATATCCACTTATCAGTGAGTACATATTGTGTGAGTTCCTTTGTGATTGTGTTACCTCACTCAGGATGATGCCTTCCAGGTCCATCCATTTGCCTAGGAACTTCATAAATTCATTCTTTTTAATAGCTGAGTAGTACTCCATTGTGTAAATGAACCACATTTTCTGCATCCATTCCTCTGTTGAGGGGCATATGGGTACTTTCCAGCTTCTGGCTATTATAAATAAGGCTGTTATGAACATAGTGGAGCATGTGTCCTTCTTACCGGTTGGGACATCTTCTGGATATATGCCCAGGAGAGGTATTGCTGGATCCTCCGGTAGTACTATGTCCAATTTTCTGAGGAACCGCCAGACTGATTTCCAGAGTGGTTGTACAAGCTTGCAATCCCACCAACAATGGAGGAGTGTTCCTCTTTCTCCACATCCTCGCCAGCATCTGCTGTCACCTGAATTTTTGATCTTAGCCATTCTGACTGGTGTGAGGTGGAATCTCAGGGTTGTTTTGATTTTCATTTCTCTGATGATTAAGGATGTTGAACATTTTTTCAGGTGCTTTCCTGCCATTCGGTATTCCTCAGGTGAGAATTCTTTATTCAGTTCTGAGCCCCATTTTTTAATGAGGTTATTTGATTTTCTGGAGTCCACCTTCTTGAGTTCTTTATATATATTGGATATTAGTCCCCTATCTGATTTAGGATAGGTAAAGATCCTTTCCCAATCTGTTGGTGGTCTTTTTGTCTTATTGACAGTGTCTTTTGCCTTGCAGAAGCTTTGCAGTTTCATGAGGTCCCATTTGTCAATTCTCAATCTTACAGCACAAGCCATTGCTGTTCTATTCAGGAATCTTTTCCCTGTGTCCATATCTTCAAGGCTTTTCCCCCACTTTCTCCTCTATAAGTTTCAGTGTCTCTGGTTTTATGTGAAGTTCCTTGATCCACTTAGATTTAACCTTAGTACAAGGAGATAGGAATGGATCGATTTGCATTCTTCTACATGATAACCACCAGTTGTGCCAGCACCATTTGTTGAAAATGCTGTCTTTCTTCCACTGGATGGTTTTAGCTCTCTTGTCGAAGATCAAGTGACCATAGGTGTGTGGATTCATTTCTGGGTCTTCAATTCTATTCCATTGGTCTACTTGTCTGTTACTATACCAGCACTGTGCAGTTTTTATCACAATTGCTCTGTAGTAAAGCTTTAGGTCAGGCATGGTGATTCCACCAGAGGTTCTTTTATCCTTGAGAAGAGTTTTTGCTATCCTAGGTTTTTTGTTATTCCATTAACCCCATTAAAAAATGGGGCTCAGAACTGAACAAAGAATTTTTTGTTATTTGTATCTGTTGAGGCCTGTTTTGTGGCCAATTATATGGTCAATTTGGAGAAGGTACCATGAGGTGCTGAGAAGAAGGTATATCCTTTTGTTTTAGGATAAAATGTTCTGTAGATATCTGTTAAGTCCATTTGTTTCATAACTTCTGTTAGTTTCACTGTGTCCCTGTTTAATTTCTGTTTCCAGGATCTGTCCATTGATGAAAGTGGTGTGTTGAAGTCTCCCACTATTATTGTGTGAGGTGCAATGTGTGCTTTGAGCTTTACTAACGTGTCTTTAATGAATGTGGCTGCCCTTGCATTTGGGGCATAGATATTCAGAATTGAGAGTTCCTCTTGGAGGATTTTACCTTTGATGAGTATGAAGTGTCCCTCCTTGTCTTTTTTGATAACTTTGGTTTGAAAGTCGATTTTATTCGATATCAGAATGGGTACTCCAGCTTGTTTCTTCAGATCATTTGCTTGGAAAATTGTTTTCCAGCCTTTCACTCTGAGGTAGTGTCTGTCTTTTTCCCTGAGATGGGTTTCCTGTAAGCAGCAGAATGTTGGGTCCTGTTTGTGTAGCCAGTCTGTTAGTCTATATCTTTTTATTGGGGAATTGAGTCCATTGATATTAAGAGATATTAAGGAAAAGTAATTGTTGCTTCCTTTTATTTTTGTTGTTAGAGTTGGCATTCTGTTCTTGTGGCAGTCTTCTTTTAGGTTCGTTGAGGGATTACTTTCTTGCTTTTTCTAGGGCGTGATTTCTGTCCTTGTATTGTTTTTTTTTTTTTTTTCTGTTATTATCCGTTGAAGTGCTGGATTCGTGGAAAGATAATGTGTGAATTTGGTTTTGTCGTGGAATACTTTGGTTTCTCCATCTATGGTAATTGAGAGTTTGGCCGGGTATAGTAACCTGGGCTGGCATTTGTGTTCTCTTAGTGTCTGTATAACATCTGTTCAGGCTCTTCTGGCTTTCATAGTCTCCGGTGAAAAGTCTGGTGTAATTCTGATAGGCCTGCCTTTATATGTTACTTGACCTTTCTCCCTTACTGCTTTTAATATTCTATCTTTATTTAGTGCATTTGTTGTTCTGATTATTATGTGTGGGGAGGAATTTCTTTTCTGGTCCAGTCTATTTGGAGTTCTGTAGGCTTCTTGTATGATCATGGGCATCTCTTCCTACTGTTGTTCCACGTATGGGGTTGCAGACCCCTTCAGCTCCTTGGGTGCTTTCTCTAGCTTCTCCATTGGGGGCCCTGTGTTCCATCTTATAGATGACTGTGAGCATCCACTTCGTTTTACAGGAAATTTAACCCAGGGTTAACCAACAATTTTCCCACTGAACTAAACTACTGTACTATTTTTACTTCTTATCTTGATGATATCATACTAACCTAGCCAGGCTTGCCTTTATTTCACTCTCTAAAGTAGGTAGGCTTTGAACTTGCCACCTGCCTTAGTCTCCCAAGTAATTGGAATGATAGGCCTGTAACACTAAGCCAAGATTTGGTTTTTGTTGTCTGTTTGTTTCTTGGTTTGTCTTTCACCTTCCAACTCATGCCACCTCTCTTCTCATAACATGGATAGCCCTATCTAAAGCAAATCAATTTCTGCTTAAATAGTATTCTACATAACATCCACTCCCCACTCCATCTTTCTATCTTCTCTACTTTGTGACTCTTCTCAGGGCAAGATGAGTTTCAATGTTTTTTAAAGCTTTATGCATATAAATGGGAAGAGTAACAGATTATTTGTGAATTGATGGAATGGGGGTGGGAATGAAGAAAAGTGTAGGGAACAGGAGGGTAGGGGAAAGTAAAGAAGGAACTCTATGTACTTTTGGAATGAAACTCCCTTGTAAAGAAATTGTTTGGGGCCACATTTGCATTGCTTCCTTTCCCTCATTTATTTCATGTCAAATCAACTTCCTAAATTTTCATGAGAACTACCATGTTGCCTATGTAGTCTGTATATGCACAGGATCAGATCAGATTTCAACAAGATGTACTCCCACTTTGAAATGACTGCAAAAGTCAAAATAGTACACAAAAGTGATTGACAGTCTTCCCTATTTCACCCCCACTGATGCTGCCAAATCCATGACCAAAACCTCAGCATTTTCTTCTTTGATAAATGCTAGGTATGCATAATTAGTGTCAGAGATGACTTCTTCTCCATCTCACTTACCAGCCTCCACAACCTGGGTACCACCCAGTAGAAACCTCAGCTTCCTTCATGAAACAGCTGTGAGTCCAGCCCCGCAAGCCTTGAAAACACCCTTTATTCATTCTGCTTTTTAGAATTAATCCCTGGGCTTGAGGAGAGAATGTTTATTGAAATTGCCCTTAGTAAAATGAGCCACAAATTCAGGGAACCCCCTACACTGGAACCACCAGGAATGTCTCCTATTCTTGCATGTGAAAATGTTTACAGATTACTTATCTGAACATTCACATACCACAAATTGGGAAGTGAAGCCCAGAGAGAAATGAAGGTTTGTCAAAAGTAACATACATCAAGTCAATGGCAGAACAAAGACTGGAGGTTAGACCTGTGGATTTTTAGCAGTGTGTGTACTTTGCTGCAGACATCTTCTGAAGATGGTCTTTGTCCCTAAAGAATGGTGTTTTTCCGTGCAGGGAAAGCCAGTAAGTCATCCCTAGATAGAGACACATCCCTCCGACAATTCTAAGCAAAATTGGGGTAACAATATGGCTCTTGTTATTTAAGTCACTGGTTGGTGGGTGAAAAGTTAAAGAATGAAAGTAGATATCTCCAGAACCAAGGGAGAGTATGGAATTTCTCTAAAGAAGCTTGCCAAAATATATGTTATGAAATGTTAGACTCTGGAGAGAGAGATTGGAGATGCTTCATTTTATAGTTCTGTATTAGAAGTTCACCTCAGTGCAATGATAGAATATTAAAGGCTCAGAAAATTCTGTTTAAAAAGACACGTGTAAACAAATAATTCAAAAATTTATTTCCCTCTGAGTCTGTTCTTTCTTCTTGCCCTCCTGCCCCACACCTAAATCTTATTTCTCAGAGGAAAAAAATCCATTTTGGTTACCATCTTGTATACACTATAGCATTAGAATACCCACAGTTTGATTTATTTTTTTTTCTCAAAACCCTGGTTGGTATTTGACCTATATAGCAAAAGGTTATTGACTAGTAAAACATCAATTAATTGGTAAACATTTATTAAATAATTAAAATGTTGGACAATGGTATGAGAGACAGCAATCAACTGAGTATAATAAGCTCTAGACTCTTACAATATAATAGAGAATTCAAGAATATACCCTGGAAAAATTCACTGACAACATTAGAAGATGTGTTGGATGGTAAGACATATAATAGCACATACCAGTATGTGGTTAGCCAAGGAGTAAAGTATAGGTTAACTTTCAATAGTGCCAAGAGAAATTGGAATTTGTTAGTGTCTGAAAGTCCAAGGAAGATAAACAAGAAGGTTCTTTTAAGGAGGATAAAAACAAAGTGGAAAAGAGAAAATGTAGGTAAGGTTAAGATGTGCTCCGAAGGCCAGACAGTGGATATTTATTTCCTACTTTCTCATAGAATTCATGATGCTTGTATGAAAATTCTGCTATTCTGGCTGCAAGAAGAGGAAAGTGAAAGAAGACATTAATAATAAATCAAATAATACTCTCATTCCCTGTATCCCTCATGTATTTTCAAGACCACTATGCAGTCCATGGCATTTTCACAATGTACACATATGCATACCAGACTTGTAGACTCCAGAGCTTCATCATTTCTACTCTGATGTCCTCTGAATAAATGTTATAGTTCCCTCAAAGACATAGAATAACTCCAGAGAGATTCATGTTTCATAAGCATTCATATGTAGCCAGCAGGCTATGTGCTCTGTCCTGGACCTGGAGCTGATAAGCATGAGCCACACTTGGGGTATTTGACAAACTGACACTCTACCACACAGAGTGTCCAACTCAGCTTGTCAAATACACGGAGCGTGACACTGCAGATGGCCAGATCAGGAACCTCCACTGGGCAGCAAGAACATGCTGGAAGATGTGCAACTGGAAAGAGAAAAATATAGGGTGATTATGTCTTACCCTAAGCATGAGACAAATGGCAGACATTAACATGACTGACTAAGACACACCAAAAAAGGGAAGTGAACAAAACAGGCTAAGGCTCCAAACAAAAACGGGGATTCTGAGTGTTTGTCTGGAGATTCTGGTGGTCCAAGACTCAATTAACTCTTCTATTCAGCTGAAACAGGAAAAAATTGTCATCATTCTGCCTACGTGATGTGAAAAATGTCGGGGACAATTTATGTGTTCCTTCCTCCTATCAACTTCTTGTATGCTCTGTTTACCCTGGTTATATACCTAGATGTTGATTTTTAAAACTAGATTTAAATTCTACCTCTACCATTAACTAGCTGAACACCTTAAATAAATGAGTTTATATCCCTGAAACCTACTTCTATAGCCACAAAAATGCCCATGAAATCATGGCAAGAATATGTAATAATGCATATAAAGCCATTAATTTAGTATTTGTTACCTAACAAATGCTCAAAAATGTGGCTATAGCCAGGTATGATAGTACATGTGTGCATACAAGCTTTCATAGACAGAGATAGGAGAACCTCAGATTTAAAGTCAATTTGGGCTATATAATACTACTCTTTCTCAAACAAAAAAGTAAACAATCAAGGTCTAGAGATAAAACTCAGTAGCAGAACAGTTACCTAACTTGTACAATACTCTATATTTGATCCCCTGTACATAAATAAAAGTGACTAAAATATGTTTTAAAATTAAAATAAACAGATAAGATAGATACTAACAGGGGAAAGATAGATAATTTATTTAACAGAATTGAAACAGTAATTTCTTGTGACCTTAGCCGGCTTTGTCTAACTTGGTTGCTTTTTCTCATAAACAGTAAAGAATTAATGATATTAAAATGCCCTTATAAGTCATCTAGTTTTACCCATTCAAGATTATAAATGAGAAAATGAAGTCTGATGTTTAGGGAAAGACTTCCAAATGGTCATAAAACAAGTTGTTTACAGTTTGGGAATTATATCATCCATCAGCTCATTGTGTCCCTTGGCTGTCCACCCCACCACTTTTTCTTGTCTGCTTTTTATATTCCCCTGCAAAAGGGAGAGGAACAGCAACAAAGAGCAAAACAGGCAGTGAATTTTGCAAGGAATTATTAAGATGTTTGAACTCACAGTTACCAGGACAGCTGCCAGAAGAGCCAAGCCATCTCAATTTATTCGATATTTTGTTTAGCATCATGATCCTGTTATTCAAAATGCTTAATAGTATCAAATTTTGCCCTACCCAGGTTTAAAGTTTTCTTGGGCATCAATTGTCTTCTCTAGAAATAGTGACAGAAATCTTACATCTCAAGGTCTTGAAAAATATTGGATGAGACTTCTAGAGCTTTTTAGAAGGGAGCTTAAAGAGACATTATTTCCAACTCTGGAGCTAGTAAAAGCCAAGGAAAGTGATTGGTTTTGGTTTTCCTGAAACCATCTCTGCTTATCATCTTCTGTAAGGAGAGCTAGGCACTTTAGAGATATCCATAGCCTCTCAATTGCCCTATCCGACCTCATATACCCCAAGAATACTGGAAAAGAGCCATGAAAGGGGCTAAAGAGTCCTAGTGCACTGGCTTAATAGATTATTATAAATACTGTTTTCCAGGATTGATGGGTAAGTCAGTCCTTAAGCTGGGTAAGGGACTATTTCATTTTCATTCTTGATGTTCCAGTTCACACCTATCCAGAGGAATACATATAAGAGAAGCAAGTTTAGTTGATTAAAATTAGTCAGACCCATAAGAATGAAGAAATAGATGACTACATGGGCTGATATTTGGAGGACTCCAAATGCATTTATCTGATTTGAAATACCATCATTTATTCCCATGAGAGTGCAAAATCTTCCATTAAATAGCTCCACAAAATTGCTTCTAATATGAATTAGTCAGTCTTCATGACACAAACTGGAAGGCATAAGCTTGGTAAAAGAGGTATAAGATTTTACCAAAAATCTATAAATGTCCAGAATAAGCCACATCTCAGAAAATATATTTGGTGATAAAGAAGTGCTCAGGACCATGTCTTAATATCCAGATTTTTTTTTCAATATAAGGATAGTCACCTGCCTCAGTTGCAGGATACCCATTATTTCTTGGTATCTCAGTCCTCCTAAAGCAGAAGAAAAAGGACACTGTCCTGGGCTTAGACTGAGCTGTACTACAGGTTTTCTGTGTGGCCTTGGGAAACTACCTTTTCTTCTCTCAGGACCTCTGTTCCTCACATATATATTTGTCCTCACTTCTATGTGATTTTTAAATTCTGAAATTGGAATAGTGACTTATGAAACTAGAAAAAAAAGAACCTTTCATGTTTCAGTCATACCTTTCAGACCACCAGCAGTTTTCTAAAGGATGTTCAGCTCTGCCTAGAGGTGTACATTCAAGCAGCAGTCTCATCTTCTTTCCCAACCAAAGACTGGTGACCTTCAAAATAAGAGACATAGAGGCCAAGACATTAAACAGCATCTCACCTTTGTCTTTCTCTTCTCTGCAAAAGGGACTCAAACACTGAGTGCTAGACTATAGAAACAACTCACCCAAAGAAAAGTAACAGATATAGGACAAAATTTAAAATGCTATTTAGAACTCCTAACTCCTGACTCTGATGACCATTTAACTTCTACATGACTATCTTCTAAAAATCATCATTTGTTAGAAATTTTTGTGTCCCTTCTCTCTACCACATGGATAGAAAGCCAATAGAAACCTTCATCAGTCTAATCTTTGACCCTTTATCAGTAACTGGTATCTGAGAGTCAGTTAGGCATATCCAGAATACTGAAAGCTGTTGTGGGCACTGTTTCAGCATGAGAATCTAAGAAAACAAGTAGATACTATACCTGTCATTGAAGTGGTGCCTTTGTCTTGGATGGGATATAGGTGCTGAGCCGAACTATAGAGGCCACAGAAAGCTGAGTTTTATGTTGTGAGCAGGAAGGTCACATGTTCTGAAGGACTCTTGGTGTCATGAAGAGGAAACAGAAATGAGGAAGATAAAGTTGAGGCTAACCAACGGAAATCTGGGTACAAAATGACAAAACAGAGCTATTGTGAAAGGAGTAGTTGCTAATGCAGCAATAGCCCCTACTGCTCTGTCTCCACCCATTCTCAACCAACCTCCAAAAACACTGACTTCCCATGCTACAGAGTGGGAAAGCAGGAAGTACAAGTTTCCTTTGTGTTCTGCCTATGAAGCAAGGAAGTTTCTCTAGAGCAATTGGGGGAATCTTTAAATATTGGAGCTATTTTATCTAATGAAAATCTATTGTCAAAATGTAAAAATGGAAGCAAATTTGTGGCAAATCTGAAATTTGATACCACACCATTTCCATCAAGCCTGTGTTAATCTTATTTTGTTAACATGCACTTTTACTTCTTTCCTGAAATAAAGAATCAGCTACATAATCGTCAAGGCCTAGCACAAACTAAATGTAATATATTCACTCTCACCCCTTTTTAAAGACAAGCTACTTCTCTTTGGGATATGACTGTTCTTCCCATGATTCTAGATCCCAAACTATAGAAAAGTTTTAAAAGAATAATGAATAGACAATGTAGAAGCTTTTGGTTTTTTATCTCCAGAAATGAGAGTTCCTACTTGCCCCATCTTTGTAGCAGCACCTTTGTGGAAGTAAATACCAGGTCACAGCTGGGTGGGACCCAGTGTATCCCTGAATTCATCACAAAGGGCAATTCTCTTGAGAAGCCAGCACCCACCAGGTCTTCTTGAAGACCATATAATTTAGGATGTATCCACTGTGGAAGTAAGTGAGCTCTCAACATCAGGGCTAAACCTCTCAACACTACCTGGAATGTCTCCCAGTATGCAGCTTGATCTGAAGGTATAGGCTATGCCAGTGCCTGGCAAATACAGAAGTGGATGCTCACAGTCATCTATTGGATGGATCACAGGGCCCCCAATGGAGGAGCTAGAGAAAGTACCCAAGGAGCTAAAGGGGTCTGCAATCCTATAGGAGGAACAACATTATGAACTAACCAGTACCCCGGAGCTCTTGACTCTACCTGCATATGTATCAGAAAATGGCCTAGTAGGCCATCCATGGGAGGAGAGGCCTTTGATCTTGCAAACATTATATGCCCCAGTACAGGGGAATGCCAGGGCTAAGAAGCAGGAGTGGATGGGTTAGGGAGCAGGGCAGAGGGGGGTATAGGGAATTTTTGGAGAGGAACCTATGAAAGGGGATAGCATTTGAAATGTAAGTGAAGAAAATATCTAATGAAAAAAGAAATGTTGATAGTGTATTGTTCCCTTTCTGTGAGACTCAGAGACTCTGAATTCTCACTCTTAATACCACACTACAAGAGGAACAAACCACAATCTAAGTTATTGTAGTGAATATGCTGGTAAGTCTCTGACACACACTGTAACTAAAACTGCTTGTCTAAGCAAACAACACCAGGAACTAATGGTGAAGACAGAGTTTTCATTCAATTATTGCTCTAGATATTAGGATGATTTAAAATTTATTTTATTAACCACACAAAAGGGAAAAAGGATAACTAAAATAGAAGATAATTATATATCCTTAAGTCAATGTGACCTTCAGGATGAGAAAGGGAACTAAAGAATTTGGGAAGACAGTGAGGTAGTTGTATGCTAAATCTTCTTGTTCATAATCCCTGGGAAGGGATTTGTGAAGTCTTCATTCACAACCAGAAAGATGATGGATTCTTATTTAGGTCCTTCAACCTTGGATTCTAACAACATGGAGGATAAAAGATGGTAGCAGGTCCTGTGATGTTTTCAGGTTCTACTTGAAATAAGTTTAAATATTTGCAGAGGTTGAATTATAACCTTCAACCTAAACAAGTGGCAATAAGGCCTTGGGTAATATTCAAGCTTTTGTAAATAATCTGTTCATGACATATAAAGTTTTGT
The DNA here is from genome assembly GCF_978045245.1 of Mus caroli. Classification (NCBI taxonomy): domain Eukaryota; kingdom Metazoa; phylum Chordata; class Mammalia; order Rodentia; family Muridae; genus Mus; species Mus caroli. Next base: position 72,698,541 of record NW_028227260.1, read on the forward strand.
AAATTTGAATTCAAGCAAAAAGAGCCCATCCTAAGAGTTGGGGGTGTAAGAACTTAGCCTCAATTCTGGTTTTTTCTCTAAACAGCTGAGGTTGGAGGCATTGTGCTTAACCTCTCTAACTCAAACATTCATTATTAATGACTATATCCCTGATTCTCTTTATTTATTGTGTACTCTCTTGTGATTACAGTCCCTAAGATTCTGAGGATAGTCTATAATAAGGATCCATTCACATTAACACTGTTTTGCAAATAACTTCCTTCCATCAAAATAATTTATCAGTTTAGGCCCTGAGACTAATGTCTCCAGATTTGGGTTCAAGAATGATTTGACTCCCATTTCTTTTGGGTTTTTGACTAAGTATTGGAGTAGAAGGAAAGCAATCAAGCAGTTTTCTAGGCAGAGACTATGTTCTCTCAACTAACTCTGAGAAAGGAAAGTTCAGCCACCCATTCCTTTTATATTCCTTTTATATGTTAAAATATTCTAGTGGCTAGTCTGTCTTTTTTTTTTAATGTTGGGGATTAATGTCCTGGCTTATCACATGCTTTAAAAATGCTCAAACTGTTTGAGCTATATTCCCAGACATCTCTACTGATTTTTAAACAAAAATCTTCTGGAGACATTGGCTCTACTAAAGGAATAATTAATGTTGTCCATTTTCAGCACCATAGAAGGTCCAGGAAAGATACTACTAGGGAACAGGTAGATTAAAAACTAAAAGCCATGTGTGACAAGAATATAAATTAGGACAAAGGGTACTGAAGGCCTGAGAGTTCCTCTTATTCCACAAACACCAAACATGTTGGTAAGGGCCAACCTTGCAACAACAGCACAAAGAGGTGGTTTTATTTGTTTATTTATTTATTTATTTAGAGACAAAGTCTCTCTTTAAATCTCAGCCTTTCAGGACCTTTCTGAGACTAACCTTAAATTCAAACAGCAGCAGTCTCCTGCCTAAGCCACACAAATGCTAGAATTACTTGAATGTGTCACCACACCCAGTAAAGGTGTCCTCACTTATTATTCCTGTTGTCCATACTTTTTCAGAGCAGTGAACAGTCAAACAGATTCCTATTTGAGATTCTTTTCTTCATTGCTGTGTTTGGGAAGAAAGGAAGATGAGGAAAAAAGAGAGGAAAGTAAAAAGGAGAATTTACAGGCTGTGATGAGGACCCATTCTGTATATATGCTCATTTATTCACTCAGTGCTAGACGAGAAAGACTACTGAGACAGAGTCCTTCACCTCAACAATGTGATTCATTAACTGTGTGACCTTAAATAAGCTTTTGCTTATTTAGATTTGAGGATTCTCAGAGTATAGGAAAGGGGAAAACAAAAACACGTGACAGAAACTGTGGTAGTCTATAGAATGTGACAAATTATTTGATGGAGATACAAAGTATCATCAGAAGTACAGATTAAAATACATAATTCTTCCAAGACAAGGGATAAATTGTTAACACATTAGACAGACTCTTAGAAGAGTAAAGTTTTATCTATGTCTTAAAAGATAGAGAGATTTAACTGATGCTGTTTGTCCTTAGAAAAATCTTTGATCACTTCCAACAAAATCGGTAGTTTTCTACACTGGCCTTAAGCATCCATTTTTATTAGGAACCCAAAGTAAGGACTTGCTCCTATCCTATACTGTCTTCCCAAAGCAAGGGGTTAAATGGTTTCCCCAAGACTATCAGGTGACTAGATGAATGACTAAGTGCATAAGCAAATGAGGAAGACCACCTAGCCTTAACTCCCTAAGAGATCCTTAGCTTATTCACATGTATGTGGGAACCAGGAAAGCACCCTTTTTACTTTGAGTTCATTTCCTTGGACATTTTTCTCCACTTACTTTGGAAAACCTTTGAGCCCAAAGACAATTGCAATGTTATGGCCACTTCCCATGCAAGAGATGAATGATGTCCACACACTCCACCCCAACCTTGATGATTGCTCTGTCCAGGATTGCACTGGACTTCCTGTGAGAGGAAACCTACAGACTGATGCAATCTATAAGGCACACTCAGATCAGAATTAAAGAACTTCTTCTACACCTGAGTCTGGGGACAGAGGTTTCGTTGAGGGTCCATATACAGCCAATGGTACCAATTTAATAAATTTCAGCATTTAACTCATCAATGACAGCTGAGATTTATTCAAATGGGGTGTTTAAACATTTACTGCATGCAAAGCTCTACATCTTATATCATGGGAAAAATAATACATAACAGTAGAAATAGGCAATGATTTACTAGAAATATTAATGTAAGCTGTTATGTGTTAATAACCACAGCTTTTTTTCCTTTCTTGAGACAGCATTTTTCTGTGTAGCCCTGGTTGTCCTTCCTGGAATTCACTCTATAGACCAGACTGGCCTTGAACTCAGAAATCTGCCTCCCGAGTGCTGAGAGTAAAGGCATACACTACCACCACCACAACCAATACTCTGGGTTCCAGCCAAAGCACCAAAAATGAAAAAGTGCCTTTATAGAATGACTAGCTTATATGAGTAAAAAAGCTACTGATACCTATAGACATATTAGAATAATGAAGACCTGACTAAAGACAAATCTAATACAACTCTATTTCTTGGTGAAACCAAGTAAATCATTGGATCTGCCAAAATAAGTGTTTTAAACTATAATCACAATAATGAACACATTCTGTGAGCTCATTGCATCAATCAATCAGATAGATAGATAGATAGATAGATAGATAGATAATTTATATTTATTAGTCTAATAAATCTTTACCATAGCTTTTTGAGAGTAATATGGTAATCATCCCTTTAAAACATATTTATTATTTGCTTAAGAATTTCACACAATGTGTTTGATCATGTTCACTCCCTTTATGTAACTCCTTTCAGATCTACCCCACCTCCCTATTCTTATTAAAGGAATGAGGTAAGTAATGTCACAAATAGCAAATGGAAGAGGCAGGATTTCAATGGTTTGTGTTAATCCATGAATAAAAAGAATCTTGCAGCAATGTAAATAAATATGTATATTAGCTATAGTTAAGAAATGTTAAACTTGGAATGGTTATCCTTTTATCTTACAAATGTGGTCATACACTGAAAGCCTCATTAATTTATGATTGTCAGGCTAAAAGCTTTGTTAGAGCTCATCTTATCCTAGATTCTTAAAAGGACAAAACTAATGAAGCAAATAAAATGGGTTTTTAAGAACTGTGATTATTGTTCAGTGTTAGAGCACTTGCCTAGTATGTGAAAATCCCTGAGTTCAATTTCTTAACATTGTTTAAAAAAAAAAAGAAAAGGAAAAGAAACAGAGAAACAAAGAAAAGGAACAAAGGAAAGAAAAGAAAAGGGGTCCAATCTAGAGACTACCATACCTGGGGATCCATCCCATAATCAGCCTCCAAACACTGATACCATTGCATACACTAGCAAAATTTTGCTGAAAGGACCCAGATATAGCTGTCTCTTGTGAGGCTATGCCGGGACCTAGCAAACACAGAAGTGGAAGCTCACAGTCAGCTATCGGATGGATCACAGGGCCCCTAATGGAGGAGCTAGAGAAAGTACCCAAGGAGCTAAAGTGGTCTGCAACCCTATAGTTGGAACAACAATATGAACTAACCAGTACCCCCCCCCCCCCAAGAGCTCCTGTTTCTAGCTGCATCTTTGGAAAGAGAGGCCCATCGGTCTTGCAAACTTTATATGCCTTAGTACAGGGGAACGCCAGGGCCAAGAAGTGGGAGTGGGTTGGGGAGGGGAGTGGGGGGGGAGGGTATGGGGGAACTTTTGGGATAGCACTGGAAATGTAAATGAAGAAAATACCTAATAAAAATATTCATTTATTAAAAAAAAAGAAAAGGGGTCCAGAGAATTGTTTAAAAATGAACAACAAATTGACTGTACTCTTCTCTCCCCATATTCTTGGTCAGAGTCCCAGCCAAACAGGCTTATCTGTTTCTTACAAAGGTCTACCAAAGGGTCTTTATCAGGGAAGGAAGGAAAAACCAACATGCAATGACCTATTGCAAATATGTCAAGAGGAAACTTGTATTTCTTTTTTAATATAGTATTTTCAATTAATTCTTTGAGAATTTCTTGCATGCATACAATGGATTTTAACCATATTTACTCCCCACTTCTCACCTCAGCTCCCCCAACACCACCCCACCTGCACACTCCCTACTTTCTTTCTCTATATTTCTGTATGTCTCTGCTTTCCTCTGTGTATCTGTGGCTGTCTTGTCTCTCTGTCTCGTCTCTCTCTCTGTTTCTCTCTGTGTCTGTGTCTGTGTCTGTGTCTGTGTCTGTGTCTATGTCTGTTTCTCTCTCTCTCTCTCTCTCTCTCTCTCTCTCTCTCTCTCTCTCTCTCTCTCTCTCTCTCTCTCTAAGATTCCATTTCCTGCTGCCCACAGACTCATGGATCTAGGGCTATCCATCAGAACATAGTAGACTTAACTAGAGCCACACTCTTAAAGACAAACTGACTCTCCCTCCTTCAGTGTCTATCAATTGTCAATAGCTGCTCACTTAGGAGTAGCAACACTTAGGCTGCTTATCCTCCTCAAAAGTTGCATTAATTTAAAATATATCCTCCTCCTACTCAACCTTAAAAGGAATGAAATCCCATTATTTACAACACATAATGTAAAAAATTATGTCAGATGAAATGCACCAGGCACAGAAAGACAATTACTAGAGTGTTCATAAATCATCACATTATTTTATCCCTAAAATATATAAAATTATGAATTTACAATAAAAGTGTGTGTGTGTGAGTGTGTGTGTGTTGTGTGTGTGTGTGTGTGTGTGTGTGTGTGTGTGTGTGTGTGTGTTCACTAATTCCGATGGGGATTGGTGCCCCTTGTATCAATGAGTTGATGCAGACTATGTTCTCACTCTTGTGTCCCTCTTACTGAAAGAAGGAAAAGAATAGTGCCTTCAAGGGAACAGAAGGAAAATACAGAATACACCCTTGAGTTTTTAACATAGCTAACCATTGCTAGAAATCAGTTTGGCACTGATTTAGGAGGCAATAAATTCCAAATAAGTAGGTGTTTGGGGGGGTCAGTTATTTTTGCCAATTTAGCACAAGGTCATCTGGAAAGAAAAAAATCTCAACTGAGTACAACACCTCTGTATTAGAGTGTCTATTGCTGTAACATAACACAATGACCATAAAGAACTTTCAGAGAGTGATTATTTTCACTTACATATCCTGGGGTCACACTCTAAAGGAAGTCAGAACAGGAACTCAAACAGGACAAGAACCTGAATTCAAGAGCTGGTGCAGAAGCCATGCAGGACTGCTAAATACTGGCTTACTTCTGGCTTGCTCAGACTATTTTCTTATATACTCAGGATCACCAGCCCAGAAGTGTCACTGCCCATTGTGAGCTGGTCTCTCCCACATCAAGCATCAATCAAGACAACATACCATAGGCTTGCCCACAAGTAAATCTGAAAGCATTTTCTCAATCGAGACTCCCTCTTCCAAAATATATCCAGCTTGTTTTACATTGGCATAAAAACAAGCTAGCCTAGTTGACCCCTTGTCAATGCTACACACAAATACATAACTGGAAAACCATAACCTTTACATCCTTGCTTATCCCCGGGATTTCATGTTTAATATTAATATCACAATATAAAACATTCTAGTAGTTTGAAGTTCCATGGTCTTTACAAATTCAAACACGGTAAAAGTTCAAACTCCAGCCAGCCCAAGACTCATTTTTAAAAATGCAATGGATGTTTTTTTTTTCTTTTGGTATGATTTGTTTTTCAGATAGTCTCATATGGCCCCAGCTAGCCTCAAACTTGTTGTGTAGCTGAGGATGACTATGAGTTTCTTCCCTCTTGCCTCCACCCCTCAAGGGGTGAGAACATGGGTCTGCATCTCCCACCTGGTTTATCAGTATATATTTTGAAGACCACTAATTTCAGTACATACATGACATACTTGTCATGCAGCCTACATCATGTTTTAAATGACTGTCTTATATATCATTGCCTTTATACATCATAAATAATTAAACTAGTCCCCTACCAAAAGAAAAAAAAAGCAATCTGTCTAAATCATCCAAAGTCCCATTCTACTTTCAAGCCTTCCTAAACTAGCTAAAATCTCCAAAGCATCCAAAGTCTCTCTACAACCCAAAAATTTCTCAACTTTGGCTTCCTGTAAGAGAAAAATAAGTTCAAAGCTTATTACTCCAAGGACAACCAGGACACAGGCACAATATGAACAAAGTAAAACCAAACTCCACCAGTGTAAATACTCAGTGCCCAGCATCTGGGATTCACTTATAATCTTCTGGGCTCCTACATAGGGCTTGGACAGAGAGCTATCACAGCACACTCAGCTTGTCTTCCAAACTCAGATCAACTCGATTCCACAGTTGATGCTGTCTTTGAAGATCATCTCATGGTACACCTTATAGCCACTTCAACCAGGCTGTACCTTCACCAGTAGCCTTTCCTCGGCTCTCTTAATGGACTCTAACCTTGCTACGTGATGCTATGCCTCAACTTATCTCCATGACCCTTTCAATCCTAGGCCTTTTATGGCAACTAAGACTACATTTCTACCAGTTGTCTCTCCTGGGTTCTCTTCATGGACTACAGCCCCACCACACACTGCCAAGCTTCAGCTACTTGCTATGACCCCTTTATTCCTAAAACAATAGTACCACCTGGGCGACTTGAACACTACCAAGTTTGGCTGTTATGACATACAGCTTTGGCCACCTCTGGAACACAGCTTCTGTGTGCTAACTCTAAGGAAATACTCCCCAGAAGGCTTCAGCTCATTCTTCAGCCCCAGCTGACTAATATCAACTGCCCCAGTAAAGAAAAGGTTTCGGTTTAGGAGTCTGTAATTCGATGGCCCCAACAGAGGCTTTAAGGGGCTCTCAAAACTTCCCTCTGAAACTTCACAAGCCAGGCCTGCACCATCTGTATCACTGTCATCATGCTTATCTTCCAAACTCACACAGAACACCCCACTGAGATCTGATCATTCAATGGCTTTTCTAGCCCCAAATTTGAAATGTCTTCCACCAGAATCCTTTCCAAAATGCATGGTCAGACTTGTCAAAAAAAAAAAAAAAAAAAAAAAAAAAACTCTGTAATGACAAACATGTGAGGCATTTTCCGGATTAATTATTGACGTTGGAGGGGCTACCTCTCTGTGGACAATGACATTCCCTGGGACCAGTTCTGAGTCCTCTGAGTCCTACAAGAAAGCTAGCTGAGAAGGCCATGTGGAGCAAGCCAGTAAGCATCATTTCACCATTATCTCAGCTTCAATTCCTGCTTCCAATTTCCTGCTTTGACTTCCTACCCTGGTTTTCTTCAGTAATAGACTGTGATGTGGAAGCATAGGATAAAATAAACACTTTCCTCACCAAGTTGCTTTTAGCCATGCTGTTTATCACAACAAAAGAAAGCAAACTTAATATAATGGGATTTCAAAGAAATTGAATAAAGTTTTTTTTTTTTCACTAACAAACATTAACTGGGCATCTACTATAGGGAAAGCAGTAGTAGACACAGGGCATACTGTTGTGAATAAGATAAAAATAATTGGGGCTGCAGATATGTTTCAGTGCTTGATAGCTCTTGCTTCTCTTGCTGTTTTTCCAGAGGAGTTTGATTCTCAACACCCATGTGGAATGGCTTACAACCTTCTGAGACTCAAGCTCCACAGAATCCTATGCTTCTGGCCTCTGAAAACTCTAGTAATGTGCACATGCCACATACAGATATATACATATACACATATCTAAAAACAAAATAAATCTATCTTTAAAATAGATTTTTAAAAAATCATTGCTCTCAATGAACTTATTTTTAATAGAGGACATAGAGAACCCCCAGAAATATAAACTAGAATCAAAGGTATAAGGGAAATGGCAGATAATAGAAATGTTTGTATGTATTACATAGAATGGGACCTTCTCTTTAACAGAGAACTAAAATCAACTTGGAAAAAATTAACACCTCAAAGAGAAACTGAGCTTAACAGACACCATTCTTGTCCTCCCAGAGATTGTAATTTAGCACAAGAGCTCCCTTCCCTAAAGAGCTTCCCTAAAGCTCAGGGAAGTAGCTGAACTAAAGAATTTAAAGGACTCTCCTCCAAAACAATAACTCATTAGGTAGCTCTTTTCGTACTATCTTGGCCTTTCCAATAAGAATAACTGTATATAGAGTATGAGAAGGCCTGACATCTAGACCTCGTCTATGTCATGAATTGTGGCATGAAATTTGGAAAATTCTTTCTTTGTTCTGGGTACCAGACTCCTTATACATACATACATACATACATACATACATACATACATACATACATACATATATCAGACTTAAAAGTGTTTAAAACTCTTCCTCTCCTATTCCTGGATTTGTCAATCAATTTTAGTGGTGTAGATACCAAATACAACAAGCACAATCAGAATTCTGGCTTCTAGAATCCATATTTAAATGAGGAAAAGAAAGAGATACAAAATAATCTCACAATAGAAATTTGTTATATAGGCTAACTATAGAAAGTTATAAGAGAAATAATAATAAACTTAATATAATGTGTGAATTTAGGAAAGTCTTTTTCTAAATATTTAAAACTTCGATTTGAAAGTTGAGCCAGATTAATTTCTCTGAACCTTGTATGTGTGTTCAAGATGACATGCATATAAAACATTAATATTAATTGTATTCATTTTTCTTTTTCCTACATGCTATTAATTTTGTTATTATAATAAATAATATTGTTTATTTTCATATATTTAATAATTGTATTATAAATATCACTTATTTTAAATATGTATCTAGCATTTGTGAGAATTTTTTCAAGGTTATAAAAATATTACACAATTTTGAGGGATATTTTATCTTGTATTTTGGGCCACATCTAGATTTGTTTAGTGTATTTCACTGATAGCCCTCATTGAAGAGATCTTGGTGGCTAGGTGTAAGCCTGAATCTCTGTCCACATGGGAATTATGCAAGAACCTACCAGTGCACATATAGTCATATATCCCTAATGAGGAAAATTAAGTTTGAGGGTTTATAAGAGCCTCTAACCACACATTATACCTGTAATTCACTGATGTTACTGGGTTTCTTGTACATTTTCTGGTGCTTAGAAGTAGATGCAGAAAGAGAAAGAGAAAGAGAAAGAGTCTTTGTAGGACTGTCTGGCAAGCATGGGTCTATCTTGGAAAGTGTTATCTCTTAAAAAATACGAATCTCCAACATCCATAAGTCCATGAATTTTCCCTTATCTATTAATAATCTTAAATAGAAAAAGAGGTGACAGAGGCCAGGGACAGGTAGAGGTTTCAGGACCCAGTATAGCTAGAACTAGAGGAACAAAAGGAGAAAAGACAGCCAACAATTAAAGAGGGGCTGTATGTCAGGCACAGTGCTGTGTGGTTTATGTGATTCTCTTTTGCAATCATCAAAGCCCCTCTAGGAGATAAGTATTGTTATGACCTTTTTACAGATCATCAAACAAAATTTCAAAGTACCAAAGTGAAAACACATTTCAAGTCTTTCAACGGTCAGCAGAGCTGGATTTCAAATCATCTCTCTTGTTGTCTTTTATACCATATTCCAAAGACCACTATTCCTTTCCACTATATCCCCATTTGAGACCTTAACATGTTCTTTTCAAAAGCAGAATTGATTCTAATTTTGGGGGTGGAGATCATAAATAATGAGATTCTCTCACTTCTCTTTCTATGAGCCATGTTCTGCTGGCAGGAAGCTGATCCTCACATCTTCTCTGAACCATGCCTGTTGTGGTTTATGTCAATTTCCTCTCCCTTAATCCTACTTCTCCAAATGTTCTTCCCTGAGTGGCAAATTGCAGCTTCAAAACTCTAGTGCCTCTTATGAACCTCTCAGATCATCATAATTGAATCAAAAAGGGGTATCAGAACTGGAAATCACCACTCTCACATCATTTTATTCCAGTACTCCAGGCTGCGTTCTCACAAATTTTATCAATACAAATGCCCTTCTGAGACATCAACCTATTTTGTCCTTCATCTGTTGATATTTCAGAGTATAAGTACACTCTAGCTATAAACATCATTTTAAGATCCTTTTACCTACAATACGCACATTATTTTTCAGATAATTCATTACCATCATTTTAGAAAAAGAAAAAACAAGTTCCATAGATTTCTCATTGTCTCACATTCTAATGTACCATAATCTAGTTATTCTGTGTTCTCTGTCTATATTCATGAATTGACTCTTCAGTGTAGTATCATCAAATTATCACACAACTCCTAATAAGGAAAGGTAATAGACCCTTCATATTTCTCTTGATGTCTCAATTAACTACTATTTCTTTATGTATTATGTTTACAGTTACAAATAGGATAAAATTACAATTTGATGCATGTGTGAAAATACAATGTGTAATGCTACAATAACCAATGTGTCTTGAGGTCATCGCCCCTCTTCAGGCTCAATTTGATCATTAAAACCAAATGAATGTCATTGGAACATGGAATAAACATCAATTCATTGCCAAAGAACAATAGTTCATTTCAGATAGAATAGCTTTCAGTGACACTGATGAATTTGTGTACCTATAGTTTCCATAGTCACCTACCTCCCTAACCATTTTGTCCCCTTACTCTTTATTAATGTTGATGCTTAACATGATTCTGTACTTTTGCCTTGTTGTTTCTAATCGTTTTGAATGCTTACTGACTCCCTTCTTTTTTGTTTCGGAATGTTTTTCAAAACATAAACAGAGTGATGCCCAAACAGTCCTGTGATGCCCAAATAAATCATGAGTCCCTACCCCCAAAGAATCCGAGTCCTCAAATCCTTAACAAAAGAAACAAACCTACTCATCATCATGTGTGTCTTATCTCCATGGAAGGAAAGTATGTTATAAATATGTTATATTTTATTGTCATTAAATATTTTAATTCTCCGGTTATAACTCTTACTGTCTTATCATGTGATGTTTTATGTCCCCACTCTTTCCTCATTAGTAGCCTGCAGCTCTTTCAAGAACTTTAAAATCTTCCTTTACCCAGAATAATTGTTTAGAAAATATTAATAAGTGGTGATGATGTTAGCTCCAGAATGCTTTATAGAGGTGGCAAAATTATATGGTTCTGGCTGAGTGAGGTGGTGGCTGGGGAAAGGGGGTGTGGGAGCGGAGTTCAGTGGAGCGGGTACTTCGGAGGGTCTCAGAAAGAAGAAACTATATAACTCAGTCACTGGGAAGACTGAGGTCAAAGTGAAGAGGGAAGTGGGAAGAGCATGTCCTGGCCACAGGTTTTGCAGAGAGGAGCTCTCCTCACCAGCTTCAGCCATCACCATGTTGCTGTGTTCCTGCTTATGCTCTTCAGCACTTCATTGCTCCATGTGTCAAGAAAAATGTTTAGCAACATGGACCCTGAAATAGCTGTCTCCTGTGAGGCTTTGCCAGTGCCTGACAAATACAGAAGTGGATGCTCACAGTCAGCTATTGGGAGCTAGAGAAAGTACCCAAGGAGCTGAAGGGGTCTGCAACCCTATAGGTAGAACAACAATATGAACTAATCAGTACCTCCAGAGCTCATGTTTCTAGCTGCATATGTAGCAGAAGATGGTCTAGTGGGCCATCATTGGGAAGAGAGGCCCCTTGGTCTAGCAAACTTTATATGCCCCAGTATAGGGGAACGCCAGGGTCAAGAAGTGGGAGTGAGTGGGTAGGGGAGCAGGGCTGGGGTGGGTATAGGGCACTTTTGGGATAGCATTTGAAATGTAAATGAAGAAAATATCTAATTAAAAAATTTTTAAAAGAAAGTCAGTATTTCCAAGCAGTGAACCCCAAATGTTTTTAGCATATCAGTTGGCCTGCCTGCAGAGATCTGGAGCAGCAACCATCTGTTTCCCAGTACAGAGGAAGCCACTCTTTTTCTTGGAACACTAGATACTGTGTTTTTATTTTCCTGTGCTGTGGGCCTCTTCATCAGTGGCATCATAGGGGATCAGCTGAATTTGCGACGGGTTCTGTCTTTTGGCATGTGCTCTTCTGTATTTGTGGTGTTTGTCTTTGGTATTCTTACGGAATGACTGTACTTCTACAATAAGTGTGAACGGCCTGCTGCAGTTCACTGGTTGGCCCTGTGTGGTTGCTGTGATGGGCAACTGGTTTGGGAAAGCTGGCTGAGGAGTTGTCTTTGGTCTCTGGAGTGCCTATGCTTCAGGGGGCAATATTTTGGGAGCATGCCTGGCTTCATCGGTTCTCCAGTATGGTTATGAGTACACCTTTCTGGTGACTGCATCTGTGCAGTTTGCTGGTGGGACTTCTTTGGACTTCTCTTGTCACCAGAAGAAATTGGTCTCCCAAGTATCAAGTCAGAGGAAAGCTTGGAAAAAGATTCACAGAGGTCACTCATCAATGGTGCTGAAAATGAAGATGATTATGAGCCTAATTATTCAATCCAGGAGGACAGGTCTGTCATCCAAGTGAAGGCCATAAGCTTTCATCAGGCTTGCTGCTTTCCTGGAGTCATACTGTACTCACTGGCCTACACCTGCCTGAATCTAGTGAATTACTCCTTTGTCTTCTGGTTGCCCTTTTATCTGAGTAACGACTTCCGGTGGAAGGAAGCTGAAGCGGACAAGTTGTCCATTGGGTACGATGTTGGACGCATCGTAGGTGGGACTCTGCAAGGCTTCATCTATGACGTACTGCAGAAGAGAGCACCTGTGGTGGCCCTCAGCCTCTTCCTAGCCATTGGGTCCCTTGTTGGGTATAGTCGCTCCCCAAACAATAAGTCCATCAATGCACTTCTGATGACTGTTACGGGGTTTCTTATTGGTGGACCATCCAACATGGTTAGCTCTGCTATTTATGCAGACTTGGGTCACCAAGAGCTGATCCAAGGAAGCAGCGAGGCTCTGGCGAATGTCACAGGAATCGTCGATGGAACCAGGAGTATTAGTGCTGACATGGGCCAGTATTTGGTGCCTTTGATCCAGGACAACTTAGGATGGATGTGGGTTTTCTACGTTTTTATTCTCATGACAAGTTGTACAATTCTGTTTATCTCACCATTAATACTGAGTGAAGTATTCTCTTGTGCAAAGGAGACAAGTTCACACACTTACTAAATGATGGGTTCCCACAGGAGAGAACAGACTTGGAAGCTATTGAGAGCCCATAGGTCTTCAGTTCACTCGTGTGGAGCTCTCTAAACACTAATGGAGCCTCGGCTTGTCAGGCATCCTACAACACTGCCAGCTACCCAAGACACTGGCAAGGAAGGGGCGAATTATTTTTGTACACTACAGCAGTTACTGAAGACTTTTATTATGTTTGTGAATGTAGTGGAAGGAAAATGAACCTGACAGCATCTTTGTTGGGCTTGTCAGCTTATCCCTCTAACCTTAAAGACCGGTTTGGGGCCTGAACCCTTGTTCTTCAGCCTTAATCAAGAGCTAAGTGATCAGGAGGCAGAATCATGTTGTATTGATGAGAAGACTGTGGTAGGGTGTTCTGAAATTACATTTGCAGAGAGTGGATCACCATTAAGGCATCAGAGCAGAGCTGAGTCCAGGCCTGCTGTGGACGGAATGCATCTTTTTACCAAGGTGGGAAGATCACACTGTGCGATGGCTGGGTCACTCTGTGACTTCTGGAAGTCCTCGTCCTCTCTAGAATGGCTGTTGGCTTGTTCTCCGACTTCACTCACATTTGACTGACTCCTAGGAGCAGTCTTCTGCTCCTGGAAATTCCAGTATGGTGCTTTCAACCCCAGGTTCAGTCTGGGAATGACAAGACCCCCTGAGAAGCCATTCTATGTCGCCTTATTGTTGGAAGATTGGTCTCTGTTGCAGCTGCAGCCAGGTTCCTGGAGTTACCTCAGCAGAAGAACAGGCTTAGAGAAAAGACAAAGGCTTTGTCCTAGGGGTCGAAGTGTATGTATTGAATCACATTAAAGGATTGTTAGGGCCTGAGACCCTATCTTTTTAAAAGATTGTAGAGTGTATGTCTTCAACACTATGAATTCTATATGAATCATTTAAGGTCATTCTGTGCATACATTTTTAACAAACTAGGAGGAAAATGTAAAATTTTGAGGGACACCTAATTCACGTTGGGTTAGGAAATATTCTTCCACCTCTTGCTTTATGCTCCATAGTATGTATTGATGAACTTGCAGGAATACTACAAATTTCTGACCATTTTCCTGCAGTCACTGACATAAAGGGAAAACACAAAACATAGAAAAGGAGGGAAACAAACCCCAATTTACAGTTCACAACTGTAACCCCAGTTACAGTTCACAACAAACCCCAGTTCACAGTTTAGTTGCAATAAACAACTAGCAGTTTGGTTACTTAAAACCATTATATGGTTCTTATAACAAAAATATAAATTAAAGGAAAATATGACTATAATATCCATTTTATACAACACAGTATTAATCCTAAATGTTTCACATTTATTGCCAGAGTGGTTTTTTTTGTTTTTTTATTTATTAATCATTTTATGTTTTTACAGTACAAATGTTATCCCCCTTCCCAGTCTCTCTTCCACAAAACTCCCACCTCATACTCCTCCCCCTTTTCTCTAAGTGGGTGCTCTTCCACCCACCCATTCACACCCACCTCACCTCTCTAGCATCCCCATTCTCTGGGGCATCAAGTCTCCACAGGACCAAGCACCTCCCCTCCCACTGATGCCAGATAAGGCCATCCTTTGCTACATATATAGCAGAAGTAGTGGACCGGCCCATGTATACTCTGATTGGTAGTTTAGTCCCTGGAAGCTCTGAGGGGTCCAGTTAATTGATACTGTTGTTCCTCCTATGGGTTGCAATCCCCTTCAGCTCCTTCAGTCCTCCCCCTACCTCTTCCATTTGGATTCCTGGGCCCAGTCCAATGGTTGGCTGTGAGTATCTGCATCTATCTGTCTTAGGTCAGGCACTGGCAGAGCCTCTCAGAGGACAGCCATACCAGGCTCCTGTCAGCAAGTGCTTCTTGGCATCAGCCACATAATTCTAATGGTCTGATTATACTGCTTTAAAAGGATCAGTGGCTGTCAATTGTCATACTAAATTTGTCAGTCTAGTGACTGAGGTTTTTTTTCACAATATTACCACAAACTAAATGTTTATCTGTCTCTACTTATTTTATATCCCAGATACTACATGCCATATATGTTAGTGGATATCTCGCTTTCACATGCACATCTCTGAATCTGGAGAGCTTCCTGGTTCACTTGCATCTATCTTGTCATGAGATATTACACTTATTTTTCAAGCCAAGTTCAATCATTGTCTCAATTACTTATCATCTAGAAACATTCTATCCCTTCTCTCCTTTGCTTTGCAGGTAACCTGAACTAAAGTCTGACTAGGTTGCATTTATGCTAGCTGATTATGTGGCAAGAAGATGTACACTATCAGGCATTCTCCTTGATTTACTCATTTTTGGCGTTCGAGGGCTTAAAGTAAGCCCCTGTGTGAAGCAGAAACTCTATACATATTAGTTAAATCTGACTAAAATGCTTGTTAAACGAACTGCTTTCCATAGCTTGGCTCCACCTTGGTTCACAAATGATTTTCAGTCATGTTAAACTAATAATTCCAATTCTGCTGAAGTAAAAAAGTCTTTAGGCAAGAGTTTCTTTCTATAGAGTTTATACACAGAGCATAGTAAGTTCTTAGTGAAAGACCCAGAATTAAGGTCTAACTGGAAATGAATGCTCACCTACTAGTTCACCAATTGTTGAGGAGTGATATCTTCTCTCTGCTTTCTTCCCATGAACTTGATGAGACACATTGCAAAGAAAGACACATCTAACTTTAACCAGAATTATATTTTTTTTTGGCCTGTGAACAGTATTTACTGAAACAGTTCATAACTCAGAAAATCTGTATAAAGTGTACAGTTACTGTCTCACACAATGACAGATCCATTTGCAAAGACTAATATGAATACAATAAATATGAGGTTTACATACTAATTTATACACAGAAACTGTCCCACAGCCGTAAAAATGTATATTTAACAGTGCAACATATCATTTAGTCATCTGATTTATTTGACAAGTTTCTACTAAACACAACTACCTGGTTTTCATATACATATATAACATTGTATGTATATAGATATTCAACCATCTGTATGGATTCTAAACATAAAACTTCTAAAAGGCACAACTGTCTATACAACATATACAAAATTAGCTGGGGCAGAATTATATTCTTTTTTTTTTTTTTTTTTTTCGAGACAGGGTTTCTCTGTGTAGCCCTGGCTGTCCTGGCACTCACTTTGTATACCAGGCTGGCCTCGAACTCAGAAATCCGCCTGCCTCTGCCTCCCGAGTGCTGGGATTAAAGGCGTGCGCCACCATGCCCGGCCAGAATTATATTCTTATCATGCTTAGTGATGAAAAGAACAAAATGAAAACCAAAGAGAAAATGGGAAAAGTTGGTTGGGCTGAAGAGATCTATCATCCGAAGTCAAAGCAAAGTTGCAATTATACCTTAGTCTCCTAGAAAGATGCTAGAAAACTTAAATGCAATTGATTTATAATATCACCTGTATACCTCTATTCTCATAACTAGGAAAGATGAAACAGGAGGATAACAACTTTGAGACCTGTCTACACTACACAGAGAGACTCTACTCCCAACCCCAAAATTAAGTAAGTAAGTAATCAAACATGGATTTTTCAGACAGCTTATAAAACAACTGATTCTCAATTAAGACCTAAGACATATTGCAGAATCCAGTCCCATAACTGACTAAAATAAGTCTAGGACAACTCTGGGCTCTGTTCTGACATGCTATGGAAACTCTGTAGACTTCATTTTCCAAATCTGAAAGTAAAAGGCTTGACTTCTTGACATAAGACAGAGTTTCTTCTTCTTTTTTTTTAATTAGATGTTTTCTACATTTCTACATTCTCCAAAAATCCCCTATACCCTCCCTCCTCCCCCTGCTCCCCAACCCACCCATTCCCACTTCCTGGCCCTAGCATTCCCTATACTGGGGCATAGAATCCTCACAAGACCAAGGGCCTCTCCTTCCATTGATGGCTGACTAGGCCATCCTCTGCTACATATGCAGCTAGAGACACAAGCTCTGGAGGGTACTAGTTAATTCATATTCTTGTTTCTCCTATAGGGCTGCAGACCCCTTCAGCTCCTTGGGTCCTTTCTCTAGCTCCTTCATTGAGGACCCTGTGTTCCATCCAATAGATGATTGTGGGCATCCACTTCTGTATTTGCCAGGCACTGGCATAGCCTCACAAAAGATAGCTATATCAGGGTCTTGTCAGCAAAATCTTGTTGGTATATGCAATAGTGTCTGGGTTTGGTGGTTGTTTATGGAATGGATCCCCGGGTGGAGCAGTCACTGAATGGTCCTTCAGTCTCAGCTCAGAAGAAGTTCCAACTGGCAACATGATGTACTAACCAGAACCCCGGAGCTCTTGTCTCTAGCTGCATATGTATCGAAAGATGGCCTAGTCGGCCATCAATGGAAAGAGAGGCCCATTGGACTTGCAAACTTTATATGCCCCAATATAGGGGAATGCCAGGGCCAAAAGAATGGGAATGGGTGGGTAGGGAAGTGGGGGACGCTATGGGGGACTTTTGGGATAGCATTGGAAATGTAATTGAGGAAAATATGTAATAAAAATATTAAAAATCAAAAAAAAAGAAGTTCCAACTGGTAATAAGAACACATGCTTCACGATGTTCATAGCAGCCTTATTTATAATAGCCAGTAGCTGGAAAGAACCCAGATGTCCTTCAACAGAAAAATGGATATAGAAAATGTGGTACATTTACACAACGGACTACTACTAAGCTATTAAAAACACTGAATTTATGAAATTCTTTGGCAAGTGGATGGATCTGGAGGATATCATCCTGAGGTAACCCAATCACAAAAGAGCACACATGATATGCACTCACTGATAAGTGGATATTAGCCCAGAAACTTAGAATACCCAAAATGCAATTTGCAAAACTCATGAAACTCAAGAAGAAGGAAGACCAAAGTGTGGATACTATGTTCCTACCTAGAAGGGGGAACAAAATACCCATGGAAGGAGTTACAGAGACAAAGTTCAGAGTTTCTTCTTTCCTTCTTGGATTAGTGAGGCTTCCTATCTCTTTCAGGACTTTTCCAGATGACTAAGCTATTATATGAGGGATGCTCATTCTCTGGGTGGGGGTGACGCATAGCAGGATGATCTCAGTCACCAACTGTGCTATGCAAAAAGAGCTCTGCTGGCTCCTCTGGCTTTGAGTTCCTGGAAGATTGATTCAAAGACTTTGCAGGCTATTCACTGAGAAAATCAATTTTTCTTGATTTTCAATATCAAGTTCAAATTTTATTCCATGAAGAATTCTTTGGACTCTAGAGAAATGCAATAGAGGTAGGATTGGTGAATCTACTGGCCAAAAAGAGAAGTTGCTTTTTTCTTTCCTCTCATTTCAAATTTCCTCTCACTCTTCTCCATTCATTCCTGTCCTACCTTGTCCTCATTTTTGCTCTCCATTTTCTCTCCTCTTTTTCTTTACCTGCTTCTTTCTTTTCTTTGAGTCTAGTTCAATATTAGCATGAGTGTTAGGCTGCAGCTGAGCCTCGGCCTAGAGTTAAATTTGGTATAGATTCCATGAATTTTTTCTGTTATTTTACTGGATATTTTCTTTATTTACATTTTAAATGTTATCCCCTTTCCTGGTTTCCCCTCCAGAAACCCCCTATCCCATTAGCCCTTCCCCTGATTCTCTGAGGGTGTTCACCTACCCACCTACCCACTTACTCCCACCTCCCTGCCCTGACATTCCCCTATAGTATGGATTAGTATGCTTCATCCTATTCCAGTTGGATATACCTAGACTTGAAAACTGATTATGGACAATGACTAGTTCCAGACTAGTACATGAAGATGAACAAGAGATTCCAGTTTCTTTCCATTCCACTTAAAGTGTTCTTAGCAGGTTGGATCTAAATGCATCCAATATTTTTGTGGACACCATGCTACTTCCACACTGCTAATGCCACAGCTATGTATACAATTAACTCATTCCTACATCCATAGCCTTTGAAATTCCCTTCAACCTATGTATGGCTTCTTCCTTCTCATCATTTAGATCTCAAAGTATCTTCTCCATGGCATGTCTTCACTGCAAAACACGGTTAAAATAGATTTCCTTATTATTTTTCTTGCATCTGCTTGTAATCTACTGCTTTACTTCAGTGTCATTCTTACTGTTTATAATAATGTATTGTAGCTTGATGGCTTAATAGCTAAGCAATTACTTTTCTTGAAGATGATCTACGTTTGGTTCCCACCATCCATGTCAAGTGATTCACATCTACTGTAGCTTCAGCTCCAGGTAATCAACTACCCTCCTCTTGCCTCTGAAGGCACTCATACCCACATCACCAACACAACAAACATAAATAATAAATGAAATAAATAAAATAGGAGGCTGGTTAAAAGCACTTGCTATTTTTGCAGAAGACTGGGATTTAGTTCTTAGCACCAAAATTAGGCACTGCACAACCTTCTATATTCCCAGTTTGTAGGGGATCTGATGCCCTCTTATGGGCTCCAACAGGCACCCACACAACAACCGTGCACATGTATACATTCAGGCACATGCATATACATCAAAGTATAAGTTTTAAAATTACTTTGGTTAGTTTAAATGTTGTTTTGCTGTCAACTCTATAGTTCTAGAAACAATGTATTTGCAACTGGGAAATTTATGTGACTGACAGAGACTAGGTTTTATGCATTAATGGATCAAATGGTACATGGTGGATTACAGTGAATAAATGTTTTGAAAAATGGGTTAGACTAAGTAACAATGGGGCCAATGTAATGATTTTGCTACCATGGAAAAGCTGAATGTATGGAAAGACCAAGGATGTGTGAAGTTACACAAACATGAGACTTCAGTCAGAGCAGACCTCAAGCTTTGAGCATGGAGGGTCCACAAGGCAAGAGAAATTGGTCAGCTAAGTGTGGAGAGGTAGACTACCTCATTGTTCACTTTTTAAAGAAATAACATCCTCAAGTGTAAAAAATATATAATAATCCTTGTTGTGCCTACAATGCAAAGAAAGCTATTGTAAGCTTTGATGTAAGAGTATATGAAAAAAGGATGGGGTAGAAACTCATGGATATGCAGCTTATGTGCAACTATTCCTAGCCGAGTTTTGGCACCAAGTGGCTCAGTAACTGCCTTCCTACACTCTATACTGCAGAGTCATTGTTGAAAGGAAGTCTGAGCAGCAACTGTCTGGACTTCTAGCCCATACCTCTTCAGTTACTCAAGAATGACAGTTGGCTTTTGCATCAGCTCTTCTGCCCCCATCCCACTCTCCACACTATCTTCTCAAGAGTCTATATGTGGCAATTTCCATGTTAGCATTTCCTCATCAATGTGGCAATGTTCTGGCCTCTTGGCCTTTCTTTAGAGAGCCATCTCATAAGAGACAATAGATTTTTCTTAATTTTTTAAAACATAGTACCTAATATGTCCAGAAATATGTATGTCAGTACATTTTTCCTCTTTCAAAATTAGTTATTTTGGGGGGGGTTGTTATAACAAGTAAGACTACTATTTTTGAGGGCCTAGTTTGGAAATTAGGCTTAGATTAGATTAGCTCCTACAACTGAAGCCTAGGTCAAGCTACAAGAACCAAATGTTCTTCACTTCTTCCATCTCACCATCTCAATCATAGAAATTGTGTAGATCATGTTGACAGTTAAGAAGGGGGAGACATTCATGCTTGGCAATGCCTTATTCTTTAATTTACTCATTTGACAAACATGATAACCTACCCTGAGTCAGATCCCTATCTGAAGAGAAGTTTACAAAGCAATAGAGTATCCCAATTAGTCCAATCTTCTCACCACTGTAATATGTTCAAACACATGATGAAACAGAAAAAAAATGGCTAGCTTTCTTGGGAAGTTTGGAACAGTTTTAAACTGAGACATGAAAGATACATAAGAGGAAATCATGCATATTACAGGTAATGATGGAAAGAACATGAAGGGAGTCCTAAACACTGTGTGCCAAGATATGGATATATGAGGCAGATGGCAACTTTTTTGCAGCTAAGATCTTGTATTGTTTGAGTGTAAGAACAATATTGAGGAATAGCAAACAGGAGATGAAACTGGAAGGATAAGC
Source organism: Mus caroli (assembly GCF_978045245.1). Lineage (NCBI taxonomy): Eukaryota > Metazoa > Chordata > Mammalia > Rodentia > Muridae > Mus > Mus caroli. Next base: position 72,719,725 of record NW_028227260.1, read on the forward strand.
TGAAGATTCTTAATGGTGTAATGGATCTGTATCCAAACAATGGAGAATTTCAAGATAAAACTAAAATCTATTTCTCATCCTCCAAAACTATATTATCAGGGCTTGGGTTACTAAACTCAGACTTACCGGAGCAGCATGACCAAGAATTTCAATCTGAGATGATGCTAGGAAACCCAAATCCATGTCTACTGTTCATATGACTGCCATAGACTACAGACAAAAAAATACATTTTGGAATATACAGGCAGAATTTTCATTTTCTCTACCTATCTCTAGACAGCTAAGAGCCAAAACTTTTCTCAAGGGATCAGATAGTTGCAGAAAAAGACTAAAACGACAGAGTAATTCTTTTAGCCAGCAGATAATCATGTTTACTGAAATTCTTCACTTACCTGCAGTAAGAAAAACAGAACATGGGAAGAGGAGGCATAAGTAACTGAGGGCAATTAATAATATTCTGACCTTATCAAGTACAAATTATTCATCTAAAATTGTTTGTGTGTCTTTCATTTTAACTATTTATTTAAACTAAAATGTTAACTAGTTCACCCCCAGATCTGAAGAACAGTTGGACTGATTTTCACCCTCTTGTTCAAATTCATATGAATGCATGAAGCCTTATTCCCTAATACTTCAAAATATAACTCTGTATCTGGAGGTAAGGCTTTAAAAGAGTAATTAAATTAAAAAGAGGCTCTTAGGAAGGGCCTTATTCTAATATAACTAATGTTATTATAATAAGGGAAAGTAACACAATAAGAGGTACACAGGTACACAAAAAGGCCATGTGAAGCCTTAGTAGGAAGACAAGCACAAGCCTGGAACAGAGTACTTGTGAAAATCCAAGCCAGCCAACATTTTAACATTGGTCATTTAGCTTCCAGAACAGTAATAAAATAATTTGTGCTAAGACACCAATCTGTGATATTTATTTTAAAATTAATTTATGTTTACATTCCATATTCCATTCCTTGCCCCTTTCATCCACCCTCCGAATGTTCCACATCACATACCTCCTCCCCACTACTTTGTCTCCATGTGGATACCCCCAACCCCCACCCCATCAGACCTCTAAACTCCCTGAGGCCCCTAGTCTCTTGAGGGTTAGGTGCATCATCTCTGAATGAACACAGACTGGAAGTCCTCTACTGCATGTGTGTTGTGGGGCCTCATATCAGCTGATGTATTGTCTATTTGGTGGTCTGCTGTTTGAGAGATCTCAGGGGCCCAGATTAATTGAGACTGCTGGTCCTCCTACAGAATTACCCTTCTCCTCAGTTTCTTTCAGCCTTCCCTAATTCAACAACAGGGGTCAGGTGCTTCTGTCCATTGGTTGGATGCAAGTATCTGCATCTGACTCTTTCAGCTGCTTGTTGGGTCTTTCAGAGGGCAGTCATGCTAGGCCCCTTTTTGTGAGTGATCCATAGCCTCAGTAATAGTGCCAGGCCTTGGAACCTCCCCTTGAGCTGGCTCCCATGACAGAAGAATGGATACAGAAAATGTGGTTCATTTACACAATGGAATACTACTCAGCTATTAAGAATGAGTACATTCTGAGTTTTACAGGCAAATGGATGGAACTACAAAATATCATCCTGATTCATCCTGAGTGAGGTAACTCAGACCCAAAAAGACATGCATGGTATGTACTCACTAATAAGTGGATATTGGCAAAAAAAAAAAAAAAGGACACAATGCCCAAGATGCAGTCCACAGAACTCAAAAAGTTCAACAAGCTGAAGTGCCTAAGTGAGGACACCTCATTCTCACTTAGGAGAGTGAAGCAAATAATCACAAGTGGAGAGGGAGGGAGGGACCTGGGAGGGAAAGTGGATGGGGATGGGGGAAGAGTATGTGAAGGGAGAGGGGAACCTTCTCTGGTATTGGATGAGGGGGAAGACTAAAGCCCTGAAGGCCATCAGAAAGAATGGACACTGGCAATTTCGGGAAATAGGAGATTGGCAGGACCCTCCAGAATTCACCAGAGACCTGGGAGTTGAGAGACTCTCGGGACTCAACGGGATGAAATGCCCAACAGTAGGGAGAGGGAACTTATAGAGTCCACCTCCAGCAGAAAGACAGGACATCAAGTGAGGGATGGGGGTTGCTATCCCACACTCACATCTCTGACCCATACATAATTGTTCCTGTCTGAAAGAATTATGGGGATGGAAATGGAGAGGAGCCTGGGGAAAAGAAGATCTGTGATGTTCTGTTTGGAAGCCCTACGAAAATAATTTAGAGACCATTTTGAGAAGGGAAGCGTTTTTGGTGCTATTGTTGTTCTCTATTACAATCTCTTACACCTTCTTTCATTAGTAAGACCAAGTTACTTCATAATCAGCAGAACCCGAGTGTTTCTTTTGTCTTCTACTTTTTGTAGGATAAGGTGTTCAAGAACTTTGCCACTCATATTTTTCCACATAGGAGAGTGTTAGAATTGTCAAGAGTCATGACAAGCATGGATAGGCTAGAGCAGATAGAAATTCCTGCCAAATTTTAGATAAAAATAGATTAAAATTAATCAAGAGATCCTTTGTGTTCTTCTCTGGACATGATCGGTTAGGCAACATTTGGGGGTGGGGGGTGTTGAGACAAAGTCTTGCTATGCAGCCAAGGCAGTCTTTGAATTTACAGTCCTCATGCCTCAGCATCCCAAATGCTGAAATTGTGAGCATGCACCACCATACCCTGATATTCTTGCAACTCTTAAACAAAGATTTCAATTTCTCTTTTATTTTTCTCTTTTGGTTTTTTGAGACAGGGTTTCTCCGTGTAGCCCTGGCTGTCCTGAAACTCAGTCTGTAGACCAGGCCGGCCTCAAACTCAGAAATCCTCCTGCCTCTGCCTCCCAAGTGCTGGGATTAAAGGCGTGTGCCACCAATGTCCAGCTTCAATTTCTCTAAAAACAATTTTTCCTTAATAAACAGTATGTCAATGTATATGTCACCAATATATTTTAGTGATTAGTTAAATGATGTATGAGAACTGATTACTATCAATTCTGGGAGAGCTAAATAGTAGATTGTTATTGTAAAGATATGCCAAACCTAGAAGGGACACATCCTCCACTGAATGTAAGAGAAACCAAATTAGACCAAACTGCCTTTGGAAATTAAGTCAAAGAAAATCAGTAAGAAACATATGTGTTCAGCCCTTTGCAAGAAGAGTTGAGCCCAAGAAATAACTTAATGCTTTTTACTAATAAATGGAAGTTGAATGTATTTTAAGTCTCTATCAAGAGATGGGGTGATGTCCCAATTATAATCTTTACTAAGACAGAACAAGAATGAAATTTTGTGTACAGAAAATAGTAACCTATACAATTATCTTACAATTTGGCTATTATTACTGTTGTATTATCATAGCAGTGGGGTGGTTGACTGAACAGTAAGAAGATGTATATTTCCATGGATGTTAAAGAACAAGACAAAAAGAATGAATAAGTGTGACTCTGGCACTCTCCACAGACAAAGGCCACTGAATCTGTGGTTCAAATTGACTGAAAAGAAATCCCACAAGAGCTAGAGAGACCTACCTTTAATTGATAAAATGTCATAGAAGGGTAGTAAAAAACATTGTGCCCTAATATTCCCCCCTTTTGCAAGTATTCCTTTGTACTCATGTGCTCTCTAAGCAGAGAGACTTGGATGAATAGCACAAATAGGTTATTCAACTTTGCTGATGGAGGATGTGTTTCAGGGGTTCTGTATACCATATTAAATTTGGGATAGTATAATTACTGACTTTCTGGTCTCAACAAGTTGAATTTAGCATCTGGAGCCATGCTAATTTAGAATCTGGAGCCATGATGACCAACCTCTGAGGCTCACAGCTGATCAGACAACATAACTTGATGGAAGTTGGGGACTAAATTGATAGGATCTCTTTTGCCCAGTTCTAATTTCACAAGATGATCTTATTCTTTACTTGTAAAATCTCTCTCTCTCTCTCTCTCTCTCTCTCTCTCTCTCTCTCTCTCTCTCTCTCTCTCTCTCTCTCTCTCACACACACACACACACACACACACACACACACACACACACACACACACAATGCAAGAGACCTGGACTATAAGCAGCAAATATAATGCAGTCTTGGTATCTATATATTTTGGGGGATAGTATAATCAAAATATATCAATTGGGATATGTTGTGACCAAAAGTTTACATGTATGTTTCTTATTGGTTTTCTTTGACTTAATTTCCAAAGGCCGTTTGGTCTAATTTGGCTTCTCTTACATGGCATCTTCAACACAAAACTACAGGGTCAAAAATCAAGGACGTGACAATTCTGATACTTAGTATTAATCAGAGTACTAATTAAATATTTTCTCTTCTGATTATCATACTCTGGGAGAACTGTTAACAATGTAACAGTCCCCAAATTTTCCTAGAGATGGCACAGAGCCTTTTCCTAGATGATCTCTATCCTCCAAGCTCATCACAACCCAGACATATTCATAGCTAAGTCTTGAGTCATATGAGGAAACTCGCATCAGTCTGAGACCTGTAATACCTAGACAAATTGGGATCTTGCATTTCTCTATCCCTCAAACTTTGGAAGATTAAGGTCATTAGTGATTTAAAGTAAACGTTATTCTGTGTAATTACAAAGAATTATATTTAGCAGGATTGACTGTTGTAACCCACTTTCTGCCAGTAAGTAAAGTAACAGAGCAAACAGGTTATAGTCTGCATACTGATTATTCATATATTGCCTAGGGAATGCAAGTTTCTAGAATATGTCTCGAGTTTTGAGATACTTTATATCTATCCCTTTCCTGTTTTTACATTTTTGTTTACAACATTTCTCCTCCCTCCTGCCCATCCTACTACCCTCCCTCCCTTTTCCTTCTCAAATTCACAGCCTACATTCATTTAACCACCATTATTATGTAAACATAGAGCCTTTAAAAAAAACAAGCAAAATCCATAACCTACTGAGTCCCTTACATTCTGTGTTGCCTACATGTGTATGTTTCTAGGGCTTGACAATTTGGTATTACATATGCTATCAGGGGGCTCATTCCTGGAGACAACTAATCCTCCCTCTTTCAATAGTTTAATGATTGTAGCTCTTGTCTATGGGTGGAGCCTAGTGAGATTTTTCTCCCATTTACATTGGGATGTTAACTGATGTTGGAATTGTTCAAATCTTTTCTAGACAGACATATTATTGAGATTTTACGGGGGTATGACTTCCTTGTTATAGCTATAAGGCAAACACTTCAAGCAGACTTACTGATACTCTGGCTCTTACAATCTTTTTACCCCATCTCCCATGATATTCCCTGAGCCTTTTATGCAGGAGTTATAATATAGATGTATCAACTGTATATGGGCATCCAATGGTCTGTTCTCTGCATTTTGATTAGTTGTGCTTTCCCATATTATTGTTCTTCTATTGAAAAAAGAAGCTTGTTTGGTGAACAGTGAGAAAAATATTGTCCTAGGGTTTATGTTTGTCAAGTGTACAATAACAATTACTTAACAATTCCCTCAGTTGGGGAATATACTAATTCAGAAAAGTGGTAGTAATAGGTTCTTTCACTAACCATAGATTCTTGGCAAGGTTTATAGTAAGAGACATGAGTTTCTTCTTTTGAGCAAGCCTAAATTCAATTAGACATTTGTGGGATGCTACCAAAATATAAATGTCACTATTATGTCTTTGGGAATATCTTACCTTGCTTGCCATTGTTGTGGCTTGTAGACAGCTGAATAGAACTATTGATTGCTTTTTTTTTCCTTTGCCACTTGCATAGTACATTCAGATAGTACAAAAGATAGTCCTCAGAGAGGAAACATCCAGGACAGCTCCAGCTCTAATTCTCCAAGTTCTATGTCTGAAATAATCATGTCTTCAACAGCAGGGGCTTACTTTAACTTCTGAGAAGCACCCAAGGGCATCAACAATAGCCTTTATTGTTCTACAAGTTATTTGGACTCCTCTGACCAACAACTCAAAAGGAGGTTACTCATAGCTGGTACTACGGTTTATGTTTGACAGTCTATGGCTCTTTGGGGAAGCATTATCAGCCCAGTTGGCATAACTTTAAGATATGTACAGTATACTATACTTACATATAACATATTATATAATGTAATTGTTAGTAAACACAAAATAGTATCATTACTTTTCACTATTTCATACATACTTAGTGTTATTTCTCACTTTTTTATCCCAAAGTATTGAATCCCCCAGTTAAAGCTCCCTGATCTCTTTCCATCTTCATAGCATCTGTGTCCTACTATTCCCCTTAGAGAACCACACTCTCATGATCTCTTTTTACTTTCCTGGTTTCTGCTGTTACTTCAGGTAACATACTTATCTGACGACTCAGATCTAAAAACCAAAAATAAAGGAGAGCATGTGGTGGCTGTCTTTCTCAATCTGAGCTACTCCACTCAGTATGTTTTCTCCTCCTATTTATTTATGGGAACATTTTCATGATTTCATTTTTCTATACGTGTATATGAGCTATATTTTCATTAGCCATTTACCAGCTGAAGAACATCTAGGTTGTTTTCATTTCCTAACAATTATGAATAGAGAAGCATTAAACATGGCTTAGTGTTTATAAAATAGGTTGTCAAATCCTTTGGGCATAAATCAATGAGTGTTATAGCTGGGTTATATGGTAGACATATTTTTAACATTCTGAGAATTCTTCACTTCTTTGAGAATGATTTTGCTTGGAGTGGCTACAACAATTTGCAATCCCACCTATAGTGAATGGGGATCTCCAAGTCCAATCATCTCCCATTTGTTGTCTGGGTGTTGTTCTTGTTGGTTTTGCTGTTCATTTTAATCTACTCAAAGAACCAATTCTTAGAGTAATTGATACTTTGCATTGTTTTCTTTATTTCTATTTCATTATTTTTTTCTTTTTACTGGATATTTTCTTTATTTGCACTTCAAATGTTATGTCCACTTCAGGTCTCCCCTCCAGAAATCCCCTACCCCACCCCCACCCTACCCCACCCTCGCTTCTATGAGGGTGCTCCTGCACCCATCTACCCACTCCTGCTTTCCAGCCCTGGCATTCCCCTACACTGGGGCATCGAACCTTTCAGGCCCAAGAGCTTCTCCTCCCACTGATGTCCAACAAGGCCATCCTCTGCCACATATACAGCCAGAGCCATGGGTCTCTTCATGTGTATTCTTTGGTTGGTGGTCCAGTTGCCAGGAGCTCCAGGTGGGTCTGGCCGGTTGACAATGCTGCTCTTCCCATGGGGCTGCAAACCCACTCAGAACCTTCAGTCCCTTCTTAAACTCCTCCATTGGGGACTCAGTGCTCAGTCCAATGGTTGGCTGTGAGCATCCACTTCTGTATTTGTCAGACTCTGGAAGAGCCTTTCAGGAGACAGCCATATCAGGCTCCTGTCAGCAAGCACTTCCCAGCTTCCACAATTGTGTTCAGGTTTGATGACTATATATGGGATGGATCACCAGGTTGAGCAGTCTCTGGATGGCCTTCCCTTCAGTCTCTGCTCCACACTTTGTCTCCATATTTCCTCCTGTGAGTATTTTGTTCCCCCTTCTAAGAAGCACTGAAGCATCCACATTTGGGTCTTCTTTCTTCTTAACTTGAATGGCTGTGAAGCACCTAAAGAAATGTTCAACATCCTTAGTCATTGGGGAAATGCAAATGAAAACAACCCTGAGATTCCACCTCACACCAGTCAGAATGGCTAAGATCAAAAACTGAGGTGACAACAGATGCTGGCAAGGAAGTGGAGAAAAAGGGACACTCCTCCATTGCTGGTGGGATTGCAAGCTGGTATAACCACTCTGGAAATCAGTTTGATGTTTTCTCAGAAAATTGGACATAGTACTACCTGAGGACCCAGCAATACCACTCCTGGACATATACCCAGAAGATGCTCCAACATGTAACAAGGACTCCACTATGTTCATAGCAGCCATATTAATAATAGCCAGAAGCTGGAAACAACTCAGATGTCCCTCAATAGAGGAATGGATACATAAAATGTGGTACATTTACACAATGGAATACTACTCACCTATTAAAAACAATGACTTTATGAAATTCACAAGCAAATAGATGGAACTTGAAAATATCATCCTGAGCAAGGCAACCCAGTCACAAAAGAACACACATGGTATGCACTCACTGATAAATGGATATTAGCCCAAAAGTTCAGGAATACCCAAGATACAATTCACAGACCATATTTCATTAATATCTAATCTCATTTTTTATTATTCTTTGCCAACTATTGGATTTGGAGTTGTTTTGTTCTTGTTTTCCAAATTCACAAGTCACATCGTTAAGTAATTTAATTTGTTCTCTTTCTGATTTTTAATGTAGAATCTAAGAGCTTTGCATTTTCATCTTAGAAGTGGATGCTTTTAATGTGTCTCAGAGATTACTGTGTTGTATTTTCATTTTCGTTCACTCCAGAATGTATTTATTTATTCCTTAATTTCTTTGTTAAGTATTCATCGTTGCATGTGTTGTTCAGTCCCCATGAGTTTGTGTAAAGATTCCTTTTAAGTATAATTTTAAGTTATACAGCATTGAGGTAGAATAGCATACACAAAGGTATTCAATTTTTCTAATTAAAAAACATTCTTTGTGTTCCAGTATGTGGCCTCCTTTAAAGAAATTTCTTAATATAGTGAGTAAAATATGTATTCTTTGATGTTTGCATGGAATAATCTGTAGATATCTGTTAGGCTCATTTGATGTATGATGTCATTTAATTTGGGTGTTTCTCTCAGTTTATTTTTTTTAAACTGGATATCCTGTCTACTGGAGAAAATGGAAGTACTGAGACACCTGCTATTACTAGGTTGATGTTAATCTGTTTCTTTAATACCAGTAGTACATGTCTATAAAATTGTGCCAGGGAATAGTACATACATATGCTTAGGATTATAATGCCTTAGCCCTTTGTCAGAATGAACACTGTTTATATCTTCTGAAAAGTTTTAGTTTGAAGTCAATTTTATTTGATATTAAGATAGCAATACCCAGCTGGGCAGTGGTGGTGCATGCCTTTAATCCCAGCACTTGGGAGACAGAGGCAGGCAGATTCTGAGTTCTAGGTCATCCTGGTCTACAGAGTGAGTTCCAGGACATCCAGGGATACACAGAGAAACCCTGTCTCAAAAGACCAAAAAATAAAATAAAATTAGCAATACCTGCTTGCTTCCTGGTCTCATTTGCTTGGAATACTTTTTCTATAGCTTCACTTTAAGGTAATGTTTATTTTTTTTAAAGCTAAAATGAGTTTCCTGTCGATAATATAAAAGTGAATTTTGTTTTTTTAATTAATTTATGTATTCACTTTACAACCCAACATCATCCACCCCACCCTACCCCAACCCTGCACTGCAAGACTAGGTGCATCCTCTCCCACTGAGACCAGACAAGGTTGCTCAGTTAGGGAAATGGGATCCACAGACAGGCAACAGACTCAGGGACAGCTTTTGCTCCTGTTGTTGGAGAACCCACATGAAGACCAAGCTGCACATCTGTTCCACATGTGCAGGGGGCCTAGGTCCAGCCCATATATGTTCTTTGGTTGGTGCTTCAATCTCTGAGAGCTCCAAGTGTCCAGGTTAGTTGACTCTGTTGGTCTTCCAGTGGAGTTCCTATTCCCTTTGGAGCCTACAATCCTTCCTCCTATTCTTCCATAAGAGTCCCCAAGCTCCATCTAATGTTTGGCTATGGGTATCTGCATCTGTTTTGGTGAGCTTTTGGGTAAAGCCCCCTAGTTGGACAGTTATGCTAGGTTTCTGCCCATTCCTCAATCAATCCTGTGTCTTTTTATTTTGATTGGGAGGAAAAGGCCCTTGATATTTACAGCTATTATTGAAAGGTGTGTGTTGGTTGTTGCCATTTTATTGTTTTGGCTTTTTGATCATTTTGTTATTTGAGATCCTTATTACTATTTTGTGCTTCAGTAATTATAGCTTCTTTATTTTTCATTCTATAGTCCTTCAGCAGCTATGCTTTCTCCTCTCTTCAAGTTGAAGTATTACTTCCAGTCTTCTCTGTACAATTGATATGGGTGACATAAAATTCAACTTTAAAGTTTCCATTGAGAAATCAGTTATTTTTCTGATGTATTTTTCTTTTTTACATGACTTGTATTTTTCTCTTGCTGCTTTTAATGCCTTTCCTTTTTTTTCTAAATATTGAATGTTTAACTATAGTATGTCACATGGAGTTTCTTCTCTGGTCCTGTCTATTTGATGTTCTGTGAGTTTCTTGTATCTCTGTGGGCTTGTCTTTTCTTACCTCAAGGAAGTTTTAATCTATGAGCTTGTTGACAGCCTGGCATATGTTATTGACATGAGTTTGTTTTCCTTCATCTATGCCTATAATTTAAATGTTCAGTCTTCTAATGCTGTCCCATCATTCCTGCATGTATTTTTCATGGAATTTTTCCCAGTGCTTGTGTGAACTAATTCCTTCACTTTTTGTTCAGGCCCTGATATTTTTCTTCTACCTAATGATACATTGTACTTGTAAGAATTTCTTCTGAGTTACTGAGTTTTTCAGTTCCATCTTGATTTCAATTTCAGTTCTCTTCAATGTTTCTATGTTTTTACTGAATTCAGTTTTCAATTCTGTATTGAGTTTTTCGTTTCATCGTGCCATATATTTTCTTTTCTTTATATCACTGAGGTGTTTATTTGCTATTCTTCTTAAGTTCTTTAAGTCTACATGTTCTTTAAACTCTGAATTTTTAAATGAAAATTATGATTGTTTGTGGGTCCTGGAAATTCCTTTTTGGGTTTTGTTGGTTTTTTTTTTTTTTGGTTTGTTTTTGTTTTGTTTTGTTTTTATAAGTTTCATTAGGGAACATTTCTATAGTAACTGGTGGGATTCGTGGGGATATGTATTGTCTTGGTCTGTCATATTGTTTGACTTTTTATGGGAAGACCTATGTACATAGCTTTCTTTATTGGTATGTTTCTGATTTGAGGTTTTAGGGTACCTCAGGCTAGGTATGCATATAGGCTATGAAGTCAAGGAAAACCTCGAGAGTTGGGCTTGGCATAAGCAAGCAATATTCCAGGAACTCATCATGCTAGATTCACACACAGAATGTGGCTAGGCCTAGAGTTTGGATATAAAACAGGTGACCCAGGGCCCAGAGATCTCACCAGACTGGATCAGTGTGTTGATGCTGTCAGTACTGACCAGACTGGGCTGGGCTATTGGATGTGGAGTTGGAGCCAGTCCTGAAGAGGACAGCTCAGATCAGACTGATCAGGATGAGTTGGTGCACAGAATTTGCTACATGGGTTATATTTGGGGACTTGAAAGCATGGATGCAGTCTAGGATTCAGGGAACTCACCAGACTGGACCCAGGCACAGGGTGTAGTACCTTGAAAGATGCTGGCGAGGATGTGGAGAAAGAGGAACACTCCTCCATTGTTGGTGGGATTGCAAGCTTGTACAACCACTCTGGAAATCAGTCTGGCGGTTCCTCAGAAAATTGGACATAGTACTACCGGAGGATCCAGCAATACCTCTCCTGGGCATATATCCAGAACATGTCCCAACCGGTAAGAAGGACACATGCTCCACTATGCTCATAGCAGCCTTATTTATAATAGCCAGAAGCTGGAAAGAACCCAGATGCCTCTCAACAGAGGAATGGATACAGAAATTATGGTACATTTACACAATGGAGTACTACTAAGCTATTAAAAAGAATGAATTTATGACATTCCTAGCCAAATGGATGGACCTGGAGGGCATCATCTTGAGTGAGGTAACAGAATCACAAAGGAACTCACACAATATGTATTCACTGATAAGTGGATATTAGCCCAAAACTTAGGATACCCAAGATATAAGATACAATTTGATAAACGCATGAAACTCAAGAAGAATGAAGACCAAAGTGTGGACACTATGCCCCTTCTTAGAATTGGGAACAAAACACCCATGGAAGGAGTTACAGAGACAAAGTTTGGAGCTGTGATGAAAGGATGGACCATCTAGAGACTGCCATATCCAGGGATCCATCCCATAATCAGCTTCCAAACGCTGACACCATTGCATACACTAGCAAGATTTTGCTGAAAGGACCCAGATATAGCTGTCTCTTGTGAGACTATGCCGGGGCCTAGCAAACACAGAAGTGGATGCTCACAGTCAGCTATTGGATGGATCACAGGGCTCCCAATGGAGAAGCTAGAGAAAGTACCCAAGAAGTTAAAGGGATCTGCAATCCTATAGGGGGAACAACATGATGAACTAACCAGTACCCCGGAGCTCTTGTCTCTAGCTGCATATGTATTGAAAGATGGCCTAGTTGGCCATCACTGGAAAGGGAGGCCCATTGGACTTGCAAACTTTATATGCCCCAATACAGGGGAATGCCAGGGCCAAAAGAATGGGAAAGGGTGGGTAGGGAAGTGGGGGGGGGTGGTATGGGGGACTTTTGGATTACATTGGAAATGTAATTGAGGAAAATACGTAATAAAAAATATTAAAAATTAAAAAAAAAGAAAGGGACTGAAAGTTGGATATGACTTGGGATACAAGAGTAGAGGAAGACGTGATGGAGAGTACTTGTAGTCAACCTGGATCCATCTCATGTGTATTGGTCCAGACTTCTTAGTGACAATTAGGCAAAAAAAAAAAAAAAAGTCTTCAGAGGAGATCTGATATCTTTAAGATAATCAGCTTTAAGACACAATATGAACACTGGTCCAGCATCCTACCAATAATAGATAGAAAAAAAAAAAAAAACCAGATGCTAACCTGTACATGATAGATCCATGTCTGAGAAATGCTGCTTCAAAATGCAAAGAGGCATTTCCCAGGACAGAAAAAGAACATTACATACAAGTTTCTTCCTCTAGAATCTGATCCCAGTTTATCTTTGTATCTATGTCTCCTCTTTTTTTTCCTCCAATTTTATTAGGTATTTACTTCATTTACATTTCAATTGCTATCCCGAAAGTCCCCTATACCTCCAGCCCCCTGCCCCCTACTTCCCTACCCACCCACTCCCACTTCTTGGCCCTGGTGTTTCCCCTGTACTGGGGCATATAAAGTTTGCAAGACCAAGGGGCCTCTCTTCCCAGTGATGGCCTACTAGGTCATCTTCTGCTAAAAATGCAGCTAGAGACAGGAGCTCTGGGGGTACTGGTTAGTTCATATTGTTGTTCCACCTATAGGGTTACAGACACCTTCAGCTCCTTGGGTACTTTCTCTAGCTCCTCCATTGTGGGCCCTGTGTTCCATCCAATAGCTGACTGTGAGCATCCACTTCTGTGTTTGCCAGGCACTGGCTTAGCCTCACAAGAGACAGCTATAACAGGGTCCCTTCAGCAAAATCTTGCTGGCGCATGCAATAGTGTCTCCTCTTAATCTGGTAGATTTATAAAAGTGGGGAAATTCTTCCCCAACTTCTCCCTCTGCTGGCCTGGCAAGGAGAAGCAGGGGGCGAGTAGTTTGAAACTTTTAAAAATATGATTAATATTATTCTATTTCTGCAGAGTTCTAGGTTTTGTGACACATTCACACATGTATATGATAGAATTTGATCATATGTACCTTGTGCCACACTTTCTTGTCTCCCTCACATCTACTTGTTCTTGTTCCCTCACTTCCTAATTAAACACCCTTCTATTTTCATATCTTTTTGTTTAAATTCTACACATAAGAGAAAAATACAGTATTTATCATTTTGAATCTGAATTATTTCTCTTAAACTGTTGAACTCCAGTCCCATCCATTTTCCTGTAAACTGCAGTTTTGTTTTTAGGGTCTATTGCATGAAACTGGTAAGCTTAAGTTATAGTAGAGACCGCAAGATAATGGAAAAACAATGAAATGTCTATAGAGGAAAGCTGCAGCTCCCCAAAAGATGCTATCTGTAGGCAGACTGAAATGATTATAATACTACATTAGTCAATGTTCTCTTTAGGGGAGCATAACTTATAAACTGAATCTATATATGTTAAAAGAGAATTTTGTGGACTGGCTTGTAGGCTGTAGTCTGACTAGTCCAGTATTGGCTGTCTCCTGACAGGAAGGTCAAGAATCTGATATTTATTCAGTCTACGAGGCTGGATGTCTCAGCTGGTCTTCAGTATAGATGAGAATTTTGTAAAAAGTAGGCTCTTACACCAGCAAAGGACTGCCTGAGCAGCAGAATAGACGAACTTTCCAGCCAGAGTGAGAACAGGCAAGCAGGCAGGCAGGAAGGCAGGCAGACAAAAGAAAGAGGGAGGGAGGGAGGGAGGGAGGGAGGGAGGGAGGGAGGGAGGGAGGGAGGGAGGGAGGGAGGGAGGGAGGGAAGGAAGGAGGGAGGGAGGGAAGGAGGGAAGGAGGGAAGGAGGGAAGGAGGGAAGGGGGGAAGGAAGGGAGAGAGAGAGAGAGAGAGAGAGAGAGAGAGAGAGAGAGAGAGAGAGAGAGAGAGAGAGAGAGCGAGCTTCCTTCTCCTGTGTCTTTTCATATAGCCTGCCACCAGAAGGTGTGGACCAGATTAAGAGAGGATTTTGCCCCCTCAAATAATCCAGTCAAGAAAACTCCCTCACAGGTGTACCCAGCTACTTGTATTTTAGTCAATTTCAGAGACAGTCAAGATGATGACCAAGATCAGCCATCACAGTTACCTTTGGATCTCAGTTGATTCCATCGAGCCAAATGCTTAGGCTAAATGATTTGACATTTTTCCTGCTAGATTATAGTCTTACTTTAGTGATCAATTCTTGTTATGTCCTTCACTACTTTTGGAATGGGAAAGTGTATTCTATACTGTATACATTGGAAGTTTGTAATTTGCTTTTTATTTTTATGAATAATACTTGAACTTTGGAACTGTAAACAACATTGAAACTGTTAAAGATTGTGGGCTGAGTGCATTTTTTCATTATAAGATGCCCAAAAGACTGGAGAGACAATGAGTAGGAGGATATATAGTAAACAAGATGTGTTTGAATGTCAAGTTGAATAGAGGTTGAGTTCTGGTGGGTATTCTTAAATGTCAAGCTAATAGGATTCAGAATCACCATCAAAACAAATCTCTGGACATGTCTTTGAGAGATTTTCTAGATTGGGTTCGCTGGGGTAAGAAGACTCACTTTAAATATGTATAACATTATTCCAGAGGATGGGATACAAGACTGAATAAAAAGGAGAGAGAGGGGTAGATGCATTTGTTTCTCTCTGATTTCTAACTGCAGATGCAATATGGCCAAGCTGCCTAATGTTCCTGCCAACATGACTTTCCTATCATGATGAACTGAACCCTTGAGTTAGGGTTAAGTAAAAGAAGATTGCTGGAAATGTTGTCTCAATTATTATTGTCTAAATTCTACTTATATGGAGTAACCAAAATAGCAATGTTTATAGAGCTAGAAAGCATATTAGTGGTTTCCAGGGCTTGGAGATGTGTTGCAGGTTTAAGTACTTATAGGCATTTATGGGTGCAGAGATTAGAAAGTATATTCTAAACTCCAATAATAGTAATAGTTTGTGAGAATATTTTTTAAAGTATTGAATTCCACAGTTTAAATGAGTGTGTTTTGTGGTGTGTAGATTATATCTACATAATGATTTTACTAAAGGTATATAATAGGATCAGCAAGTCTGAAAAGGCATAAAGATCAAGTTGGATCTATATTCTTCTCTTCATAGAATGCCCACCAGAATAAAATTACTGGGATACTGACTGAGCTATTAACTAGTATTTTACGGTTATGCATAGTGTCTAGCCATGACTGTGTTCCATTAAAATATGCAAAACTACCATCTTACCAAACCATATAACTGAGATCTAGGCTCAGAAAGTATTATTTATTGAAAATGGAGTAGAGCCCAGAAATCAGTTCTTAACAAAGTTCTGTGGGATTAAGAACCTTTCTAATTCTGACATCCTGGTTTTATTAGAAATAAAGCCATTAAAAGCTTTTTTTCAAAAACAAAGCACTTCCCCAGTGTGCCCTGAGGAAATAAAAGAGCTGAAGGAAGGGGAGGAGTGCTGTCTTCTAGCACAACATGGGTATTGCACTTACAAACTCACAGCTGCTGTGCTACCCTATATGAACCTGCACAAAATCAAGCCACTTAAAATTCCAGCATAAGTGGAGGACAGGCTCCGGAGGTCCATTCCTAGGGGAGGAGCTATTGGCTGTTGATGATTCTGAGGGGAGGAAGAGTCACTTTTCTCTGATACTTTGCCCATGACCCAGTGGACAGCCCTGCAAGCATGCACTTATGAATAGCACTAATTGGGTTTAGAAAATAAGACGCAGATTTGGAAAGGAGACATGATGTAAATGTATGAAAGGAGTTGAATGAGTGAAGAAGAGGTGGATATGAGTGGAGTATACTGTTTACATGTATAAATACTTTAAAAATAAACAAAAACACTGTTTTTTCTTTTTAAAAATATTATTTATTTATTTTTATCTATACCAGTACAGTGTAGCTGTCTTCAGACACACACCAGAAGAGGACATTAGATCCCATTACAGATGGTTGTGAGCCACCATGTGGCTGCTGGAAATTGAACTCAGGACCTCTGGAAGAGTAGTCACTACTCTTAACTGCTGAGCCATCTCTCCTTACTCCTTTTAATGTTTTTTTTTCTTTTTTCTTTTTATTAGATATTTTCTTCCTTTACATTTCAAATGCTATCCCCAAAGCCCCCTATACCCTTCCCCCACCCTGCTCCCCAAACCCACCCAATCCAGCTTCCTGGCCCTGGCATTCCCCTCCACCTCATACCAGTCAGAATGGCTAAGATCAAAAATTCAGGTGACAGCAGATGCTGGCGAGGATGTGGAGAAAGAGGAACACTCCTCCATTGTTGGTGGGATTGCAAGCTGGTATAACCACTCTGGAAATCAGTCTGGCGGTTCCTCAGAAAATTGGACATAGTACTACCAAAAGATTCAGCAATTCCTCTCCTGGGCATATACCCAGAAGATGTTCCAACTGGTAAGAAGGACACATGCTCCACTATGTTCATAGCAGTCTTATTTATAATAGCCAGAAGCTGGAAAGAACCCAGATGCCCCTCAACAGAGGAATGGATACAGAAAATCTGGTTCATTTAAACAATGGAGTACTACTCAGCAATTAAAAACAATGAAATTCCTAGGCAAATGGATGAATCTAGAGGATATCATCCTGAGTAAGGTAACCCAGCCACATAAAGAACACACATGAACCAGAAAGACCAGTGTCACATGTTTTCTTTTGTATGTGAATCCTACTCTTAAATGCTTCTGTTTTGTATGCTTACTTCATGAACCCAAGATACTTGCAAAGAAACAGCAATGGCTCATACCTTAAGGCAGGACAGAGAGTACCACATAGTAGGTAGAAGATATTTGGGGACTAAAAATATTGAGGCAGAAAGAATGGTGAAGGATAGAGAAGACAAGCAAATATGAGATAGGAAAGGTCAAACAATGTGAAAGGAGTATGATTAAAAAATACTTGGTAACCTGGTATCTAGTAACATAATTTAAAAACGTAGGAGAACTTGTAGGTAAAGATATCTAAAACCAGACAATGCAGGCTCTAGAAGCAATGAGTATTTTTTTTTAATCCTAAGACAAGAGATGGATCTGCAATTAAAAGCACATGCTACTTTTTCTGGAGACCTGGTTTCAGTATTTGACACCCACCTGGTAGTTCACAACCATCTATAACTCCAGTTACAGGAGATTTGATACCCTCTTCTGCCTTCTGTGCACATCAGATTTGTATCTGTATGTGGATAGTGCACATACATACATATGTACATACATACAAACACCCCTATACATAAAAATAAAATAAATAAATATTTTTAAAACAGCCAGGTGTGACACACCTCAGAAGGAGGCATTGATAAGAAAGACTCCAGTTAACTGAAAAACGTAACAGGCTTTCACTACCCACATGAAAGAGTTAATAAGTCTCTGTTGCTATAGGTACCAGACACCATGGATGAAAACCACAGAGAAACCAAGTTAGAATTGATGCAAGTTTCTTTCCTGCTGGTTGCTCTTATTGTGCCAGATGATGGGTAACAGGATATGATGGGGTAAAGGTGTCAAAAGACTAACTAACCTAGTCATGAACTCTAGAAACTATCATACCAACACACTAGGCAAGATGAACCCTTAGTGAAATGGTGTTACCATTTTTTATGGAGGCAATCAGTGGCTCCTTAATTAGATTTTTGTCTTCCTTTACAGTAGAGAATCCATGCTTGATACTATAAACCTCATTTAAAACCCACTTAAAGACCCTATGTAGAGGAAACAAACCTAAGATGGCTGCTTAGCTGAATTGTCATGGCCTCAAGTTAACCCCTGAACATATCTGTGTATATTCACACAGAAACTACTCTTGCCCTTAAACAGAGAACATCTCCTTGTGTGAATTATAATTGCAAAAACTCATGGCTGTTCAAGATGTTGAGAATAAAGGATAGTTGAGGGTTCATCCATAGAGAAGACAACTACACTGCCCCTGTGAGGCTCAGTAAACACTGAGTCAGAGGAGACAGAAAGGCTGTAAGAGCCAAAAGATGATGGAATACAGGTGCAAAATACCATCTTCTAATCAGGAAACAGTACAGGGACGTGGCAACTACCAACTCACAATGACTATATATTGCACTGGGTCTACAGAAGACCTGCCTCTCTCCAGCAGTCAGAAATTGATGGAGAAAGGACTCATGGGGCCCTGACACATACACCTAATCTGTTTGTTAGATTCTGGGAGGAGAGGAATCATGCTATTCAGTTGTGTACCCACTGGTTAGCCCACTCGACTCTGAGGGTTAGTTCCAAACTCAGGATCATACAGATAGATAGATGGCCTGTATTAAACTATGTGGTACAGTAAATAAACTAGAACTAATAAACATGAAAAAGAGATGTGGGGAGGAGAAGAACCGATATGGGCATTAGAAAAATGGGAGAGAGTATGTAGAAAAAAGACTGAAATATAAGGTACATATATGAAATCACTGAAGAACAAAAGAGGAGGCATTTGCTTAAGGACACGTGGAAGAATTAATTTAATTAGACAAGTACCTAGATCTAGAATTAATTTAGATACAAAGAACTTAGACTATGCAGAGAGACACAGTTACCAGGATGAATTAGTAATTACTTTCACTGAAAGCTTACATAGGGCTGGATAGATGGCTTCGCTGTTAAGAGCACTGACTGCTTTCCAGAGGTCCTGAGTTCAAATCCCAGCAACCACATGGTGGCTCGAAACCATCTGTAATGAGATCTGATGCCCTCTTCTGGTGTGTCTAAAAGCATAGATAAAATGTCATGATCATATAGAGTAAAAATATATTCATGACAACTGAGCGATTAGAATATTTCTTTCTAGGAGTGTAACATTTTCAATGGACTTGTAAAAATATATAGAATTTTAATATGTTAAGCTACATATGACTGGCAATCTCTAAATGGGTAGCAAATTTGAGTAAATGTACAAATGTTTACTAATAGAGATTTTTATTTTAGGAAAGACAAATAGTGCATCTGAGGGAATGGATGTGGTATAAGTACTCAAAATGATAGAGATGTCAGAGAAGGTAGGAAATTCTCAATAATGGAAGTACTAACAGACTTTTCCAAAGACCCTCAAATTATCTTTGTAGCAAATTGAAAATAATTGATTCATGGAGGAATGTAATCAAAACTATTAAATGAATAGTCAATTCATCGCTTCCTGTCTTTTCTTCTCTTGGTGAATAACACTCATACAATTATGCAAGACCAAAATCTGTGAGTCATCTCATCATAATTCTAACATCTCTCCTAATATGCACTAGGTAGTCAGCTTTCTGTTTCTATATTAGTTACTTTTCTGTTGTGGGATAAAATAACAGGACCAAAACAACCTGAAGAAGAAAGGGTTTGTTTCAGATTATGATTTCAGAGGGATAAGAATCTATTAGGGTTGTAGGGTGGGTGGGGGAATGGTAGCAAGCAGCAGGTATGGTGGCCGGAAAAAGTCAAAAGATTACAATTCTCAACCTCAAACACAAAGCCAAGAAAACAAACTGGAACTGGGGTGAAGCCCTAAACACTCAAGAAAGCCTGTCTGCAATAATGTACATTCTCCAGAAAAGGTCCTCCTCCCAAAGTTTCTACAACTTCTCCAAAAAGTACCACTAACCAAATCTCAAGTGGTAAAATACATGAGTCTGTAGGGGATATTGCTCACTCCTACCACCACAGTTTCTATCAAACACCAGGGTGAATTATTTTGCCTCATGGTTTTGAAGATAGTGAGACATTATATCAGAGTAGAAGAAGTACATGAAAACAAGCTGCTTCATGGTGGCCAGGGAGCAGAGAAAGAATAGAGTCCCACTATCCCCATCTTGTTTATGGGAATTTATCTTCTTTATAAGGCCCTACCTTTTAGTTCTCATCTCTTCATTAGCACCAAACTAAGCAAATGGGTCTTTGATGACATGTCAGATACAAATTACAACAATATCCACCCCTCTACCCTCTGTATACCTGCAGGCCTTTCTCCTCCAGATATGCAAACCAGCTTCTTCTGGCCTGGGTCCGACCATGCAGCAAATTCACTACTTTCCCTTAGCCTCACTAACTCTGTGCCCTCAGCTCCTGCCCTGCTCCAGCCAAAGGGAAGCTCTAATTTTACATCAAACACAAACCAAATTCACACACCAAGGTGACATTGCAAAAACATGTCTCTCAGCAAATCCACTAGTCCTAAAGAAATGTTAGCCAATGAGAATTACCTACATGAACTACAGGACACAATAACAATCTTGGGGCTGGAGAAAGCACTGGTTGCTCCTCCAGAGGTTCTGAGTTCAATTCAATTCTTAGCAACCACATTGTGGCTCACAACCATCTATAATGGGATCTGATGTCCTCTTCTGGCATGCAGGTATACATGCAGATAGATCACACACACACACACACACACACACACACACACACACACATCTTTAAAAAAGAAAAAAAGAGCACTCTTAAACTTTATCAAAGAATTCAATGAGCTTAAAAAAAACATGAATACAACCCGTTGATATTATAAAGGATGCCTGGTGGTAGTGGCACATTCCTTTAATCCCAGCACTTGGGAGGCAGAGACAGGCGTATTTCTGAGTTCGAGGCCAGCCTGGTCTACAGAGTGAGTTCCAGGTCAGCCAGGGCTATACAGAGAAACCCTGTCTCAGAAAAAAAAAGTATATATATATATATATATATATATATATATATATATATATATATATCATATATATATATATCATATATATATATATCATATATATATATCATATATATATATCATATATATATATATATGATATATATATATATAAAGGATAACAATAAACACTCGAGTGATTACCAAGAAAGCACAATTATACAACTAAATAAAATGATGAAGACAATTCAGAACTTGAAACTGAATTCAGTAGCTCAGATACAAATACTGAAGAAGACTCAAGATGAAATGAGGTGGAATTGAAATTTTCAATGAAATAATTAGAAAACACAGAGAGTAACCTTACTAGTAGAATGGGTATAGTACAAGGCAAATTATCAAGACTTGAAGATAAAGCAGTAGAAGTATTGAGCCAGTCAATCATGGAATGTGAAAAAAATTAAAACTAATGAAAGGATTAAGCAGGAACTTAATTTTATTCTGTAAGTTCTGTTCCTCCAGAGAACACTGACTAATAGAGCAACCCTAATTTAAAAAAGAAGAAGAAGAAGTCTACCCCTTGTCATGAATCAATGGAAGGAGAGGGCCTTGGTATGAAGGCTCAATAAATGCACCAGTATAGGGGAATCAAGGGCAGGGAGGTGGGAGTGGGTGTGTGGGTGGAGGAACAACCTCATAGAAGCAGGGGAAAGGAGGATGTGATAGGGTGTTTCTGAGAGGAAGGAAAACCAGGAAAGGGGATAACATTTGAAATGTAAATAAAGAAAATATCCAATAAAAGAAAAAGTCTACCAAAATTTTTTGAAGGCTAGTTAAAAGCAATATTTCCTAAATTAATAACAAAAAGTGCAGAAACAGATGAAGCTCTTCAAACTCCTTTCTTCAAAGCCATTTAATTCTAATGCCAAAAGCTAGTTAAAAGCACAGTAAGAATTTGTTTTTAATTTCAAAACCCACATGTTATTTATTGCAAACACAAGCAAGTAACCTCAATATGAGACATCTAACTAAAGCAAGCACAGTAGCTCTTCCAAGGCTTAGGCTTGGTCCAGAATTCCTGGTACATGGAGTAGCCCATACCAAGAGTCATGGCCCCCACAACAAAGCCCTGGGCTGCTACACGCATGTGGATCAAGTGAATGGACATCTTCATATTTCCCCTACTCTTCAGCATGTGTAACCCATACACAACAATTGCTGCAAAGCCTGCCATTCCAATGGGAAATAAACAGTGTCTCCTTAGCTTTCTGAATAAACTTAGACCCCTGACCTTCATCGTATGAAGAGAGAGAAAGGTCTGTGTTGTTTGACATTGTGATTTCTTGAAGAGTCTTCCGAGCCTTAAAAAAAAAAAATACCAAGGATTAATCCTAACAAAGGAAGACACTAAAGATGGAAAGATCTCCTATCAAAGGTAATTTACAGGAACATTGGAATCCCAATCAAAATCCATATGACATCCTACAGAGAGAGAGAGAGAGAGAACCAAAAAAAATTGTGCTTCTCTAATTCTATACTATTGATCAATGTATCCACTTTTCTGCATCAAAACCCACATCTTATAGAAATATTGGCCAATAAGAATTACATAGATCAGCTGTTCTTAATCTATAAATCATGACCCACTTGGGGATGTAATGACCCTTTCACTGGGGTTATCTAAGACCATCAGAAAATATATATATTTACATTACTGTTCATAATAGTGGCAACATTACAACCAGAATAAAATAATAGCAATGAAAATAATTTTATGGTTGAGGGTCATTGCAACATGAAGAACTGTATTAAAGAGCAGCCTCTTTAGGAAAGTTAATAACCACTGACCTAGTTAAACCTCTATGTATGAATGTATATACACTCAAAAGACAAAGAGCCTTAAAAACAAATGACCCATTTGAAAAACCTACCAAGGACCTAAACAGAGAGGTCTCCAAAAAAGGGGGGGGAGATTACTAAGATGTATCCCAACAAGTGCTCATCATGCACAGCAATTAGGGAAATGAAAATCACAATAACTTTTAGACTCCATTTTACACCAGACAAAATGCTAAAGATTAACAAAGCAACCAGCAACAAATGCTAGAGGAGATGTCAGGGAAAGGGGGTCATCATTGATTGTTGGTGGGATTACAAACTTGGTAACCACTATGGGAATCAGTGTGAAGAATCTACATAAACTGAATATAAATATACCATAAAAACCAGTTATGCCACTCCTTGGCATGTACCTAAATGACTTGGCATCATAATTCATAGGTATTTGTTTATCCATGTTCAACTGATCAAATGGATAATGAGAATGTGGAAATGAAGTCACAAAATTTGTAGGTAAATAGACCAAACTAGAATATAATATATTGAGTGAGGCAAACCAGACCAAGAAAAATGGATGCAAAAAAAAAAAAAAAAGAGCCGGGCAGTGGTGGTGCACGTCTTTAATCCCAGCACTTGGGAGGCAGAGGCAGGCAGATTTCTGAGTTCAAGGCTAGCCTGGTGTACAAAGTGAGTTCCAGGACAGCCAGGGCTACACAGAGAAACCCTGTCTCGAAAAACCAAAAAAAGAAAAAGAAAAAAAGAAAAATGGGTGCCACATGTTCTCTCTCATTTGTGGTTCCTAGTTCCAAATCTTCAGATATGAATATACATTTTAGTATAAATACAAGGAGTCAGATTAGAAAAATGGAAAAAATGCAGAGTATCTAATAGAGAAATGGAGGAATATAAATGCAGAATGAGGGTAAATAGCAATGGATGTCTGAAAAGATCATAAGAAACCATAGTACTATCACCTAAAATATCTATATTTAAGTGAGTATATAAATATACATATATAGTTTAAATGAAATTTACCGACATGAGCTAACAGTGATTCCTCCAAGAAAGACTATCTGACAACACACAAAAAAAAAAAGAAAAAAAGAAAAAAAAAAGAAAAACTCAACACCAGGCACGAGAAGCTGTCTTTTGAGCTGTTGATCAGCATTGTCCAAAAGACATAAGTCCCTATTGCTGAAGACACTATATACTTTAGATCTTGGAAGCAACCACCACTCCTAGCTAAGATTTCTATGAACTGTAAAAATGACCGACATGTCATGATAACTGTAAGGGTGCAGTAGTGACACTCATACCTTGTCAGTAACCAATAGCTCTCTAAATGGGCTTAAGATTTGTTCAACCCATACATGGGCTAGACCTAAGCCTCCCTGTAGACAGATGTGCAGCTTGGTCTTCATGTGGGTCCTGAACAACTGGAGCAGGGGCTATCCCAAAAGCTGTTGCCAGTGTGTGAGATATGTTCTTCAAGATGGGCTGCCTTGTCTGGCCTCAGTGGCAAAGGATGTGCCTAGCCTCATGAAGACTTAATGTTCCAGGGTGGGGGAATACTCAGGTGGTAACACACACTCAAAGGAGAAGGGGAGGGAGGAGGGGAAGGGATTGTGGAAGTGGTGACTGGGAGAGGGTAGTGAACAGGATGTAAAGTGAATAGATGATGGTGATGGTGATGATGATGATGATTATGATGAAAAGATTTGTTCAACAAGAGCGATCATACCTGGTATTGCAAATGTAGCCAACTATCCAGGGTTCCTGAAGTCATGAGTCTTGAGGTAGAAAATAGAACTGCCACTTTACTAAGCCAGCAGAATCTCTAACTACATAACAAATATTTATCCTTATATCCTCAGGTAAGTGTAGTCCTTGCCCACACTAAAAAACTTCTATATCCGACCGACAGATAGACTGGCATGGACTAGGAAACACCACAAGGCAACTAAGGAATGTTGAAAACGGTATAGTCCTTCCCAGGGAAAGCATACCAATTGGTTATCCAATAGCAAGTGATCATTCCTGAAAAATATATACAGGTATCATTATTCTGTATTTACACATATAGGAATATATATGTGTGTGTAATATATAAGTTTGCAATACCAAGGGGCCTCTCTTCCCAATGATGGCTGACTAGGCCATCTTCTGCTATATATGCAGCTAGAGATACAAGCTCTGGGGGTACTGGTTAGTTCATATTGTTGTTCCACCTATATGGTTGCAGACCCCTTCAGCTCCTTGGGTGCTTTCTCTAGCTTCTCCATTGGGGGGCCCTGTGTTCCATCTTATAGATGACTGTGAGCATCCACTTCTGTATTTGCCAGGCACTGGCATAGCCTCATACAAGACAGCTATAACAGGGTCCCTTCAGCAAAATCTTTCTGGCATATGCAATAGTGTCTGGGTTTGGTGGCTAATTATGGAATGGATCCCTGGGTGGGTAGTCTCTGGATAGTTCATCCTTTCATCTTAGCTCCAAACTTTGCCTCTGTAACTCCTTTAAATATGAGGGGATGTTTTAGCGTATCTGTTTCTTTCGTGCATTTTTCTTCTATATCCTATATTGACTTTCTTATTTCCTTCATCTTTTTATTTATACTCACTTTTACTAATTCTAAGGGTTTTTTATGTCACCTTTAATTTTGTTGAACATTCTTAAAGTCACTTTAAAGTCTTTGTCTGGAATTTCACCTCATTTACTATCCTTGAATCCATTATTGTGAAACAAGCATCATTTTAGTATCCATCCTGGTTGGTTTTTATTTTCCACATGACACACACATCCAAGAGTTACCTGAGAAGAGGTAGTCTCGGTTGAGGGATTGTTTAGATCAGATTGGTATGTGGATATGTCTGTAGACAATTACTTAGATTGATTGACATCATGTCATCCCCCAGGCCGTTTATTGTGGGTTGTGCAAATGCTGGCTCTACCTGAACCAGAGAAAGCAAGACAGTAAGCAGTGTTGTTCCAAGGTGTCCTCGCTAGTTCCTGCTTTAAGGTTATGTCCTATCTTCTTTCGGTGATGTACTGTTTCTTAGATATTTAAGCTGAGTTTATAGTTTCTTCCCCAAACTGACTTGATCTTGGTATTTATTATAGCAATATATATCAAACTCGAGCAGTGTTTTTTATTGAAAGTAGAATATTTCGATTTTACACTTCCTGTGATGATGTTGTGGGTTTGCCTTGCAACTCCACATGCAGAGGAGTGGTTTATGTGCTAGGCAATGGATACTTTGACTTGAAATGCCTTTCAGTCTTCAGGGAGTAGAAAGCGATATCAGCAAGACTTCTGCTTCGGTGCCTTAGACCTTGGCACCTTTGAGCTCTTATCACTGGTTACTCTTCTGGGAAATCATCAAGTCTTAATCTATTCAGTGGCTCAAACCAAATTTTACCATGTGGCACACTGAATGATGCTGATTTTTTTAATTAGGTATTTATTTCATTTACATTTCCAATGCTATCCCAAAAGTCCCCCACCCGCTCCCCCACCCACTCCCCAACCACCACTCCCACTTCTTGGCCCTGGCGTTCCCCTGTACTGAGGCAGATAAAGTTTGCACGACCAATGGGCCTCTCTTTCCACTGATGGCCCACTAGGCCATCTTCTGATACATATGCAGCTAGAGACACGAGCTCTGGGGGGTACTGGGTAGTTCATATTGTTGTTCCACCTATAGGGTTGCTGATCCCTTTAGCTCCTTGGTTACTTTCTCTAGCTCCTCCATTGGGAGCCCTGTGATCCATCCAATAGCTGACTGCGAGCATCCACTTCTGTGTTTGCTAGGCCCCGGCATAGTCTCACAAGACACAGCTATATCTGGGTCCTTTCAGCAAAATGTTGCTAGTGTATGCAATGGTGTCAGCGTTTGGAGGCTGATTATGGGATGGATCCCCGGATATGGCAGTCTCTAGATGGTCCATCCTTTCGTCTGAGCTCCACACTGTGTCTCTGTAACTCCTTCCATGGGTGTTTTTTCTTCCTCTAGTTACGTATATTCTGCTCACCCGGACTCATCAAATAGTCTTCTGACACTTGTCCTGGGCTCCCAGAGGAGGCTATACAAAGAAGCACTTTTACATTCAGAGAAGTATCCAATTCCCTCAGAATCTTTGGCATCCTCATGGAGGAGGTGGCCATCCTCTGGGAAGAGCACACGGGTTTCTTGTCCCGTGTCAACCAATCAACGCTGAAAAGACACACACACAGGTAACCACTTCACAGACTTAATCAGTTATATTTAGGAAATGGATATGTATGCAATAACACGGGAAACAAGAAGAAGAAGCCATACATTTGGAGAACAGTGAGGGTGTATGAAAAAGCATGGAGAAAAGAAAAGGAAAACTATTATAATTAAAATATAATCTGAAAAGTATCAGAAAGGAAAAAATAGAAATTGTGTATAGACAAACTCTTCAAGCGCTGGTTTGCAGCAGCTTTCAGTTGAGTGTTTGGTGGCAGCAGCAGCAGTAGTCAGGCAGATGTGGGAGCAGGTGCACCCCTAGTGTTAAGTCCTTACACTGCCCTTAGATAGCTGCATCTTTAGTGCCTCAGGACTATTGGCAGCAGCCTATGCTACGGCTCTCAGCCAAGGATCTAACATCTTTGTCCCGGAAAGTATGAAAAATCAGGAATTACTGTGGTAACCAAGACTTGCAGCTTTTCTTTTGTTGTTCTTTATAGCCTTTTTTCCTCAGTCTTGGCTCTCTGTCCTCTCTTTCCTGTCCTTCTTCCTACTGCCCTGCCCACTCTTAAACTGCTCAGCTGATTCTTCAGCTACCAGACAACTGAATACCTTACTCCTGTCACACAGCTACACACTCTGAATGTGTGTGTGTGTGTGTGTGTGTGTGTGTGTGTGTGTGTGTGTGTGTGTGTGTGTGTGTCAGGATTTCTCCATCAGGACTCTTTAGGGGCACCTGGAGACTCTGACAGGGATTCAGCAAGACCATTGGAGCCATACAGTAGCAAATAAAATTTTAGAACTAGACTATTTAGAAGCTTAGACAGAGGCCACTGCTCTTGATATGTCTGCTACCATGCCCACCACCAAGACCATCACTGTCTCTTCAGTTGAAAAGTGATGGCTGCCTTGCTGCTTTTTTAAGGTGGCTAAATGCTCAGCTGTCACTGCCATGGCTGTTCTGCTGTATCTGCTGTTACTAGTGCTCTCTGGGCTCTGTTATCAACTCAGCCCACACTATTAAAAGAAGAAAAAAAAAAAAGACATTTACCTGGTATCATGCTGCAATACCAAGGAAGGCAGGAGTGTCTCACTGAGAGCCTGAGCAGCCTGTTTATTTATGTTTCAAAAAGGTACATATGGCCCAGTAATAACCATATGTTTTTGACCAATCAGAGACATTCAGACCAACCACATACCTCCTTCATAGAATAATCACAGTCATTCACATTTATGTTTTGGAAAAATCACAGCTTTTCTCTTCACCACCAGTCACAACTATACCTTGGCCAGAACATCAATGGATAAGCAATCTCTCTGGTAAAGATAGAAATTGTTGCAGTGCTTTCTTTAATTAATTTAGACTAATAATGACAAACATTTGACACAAAGTGTTTCAAACAGTGTTGTCTATTCTGGGGATGGCAGTACACACCTGTAATCC
The DNA here is from genome assembly GCF_978045245.1 of Mus caroli. Classification (NCBI taxonomy): domain Eukaryota; kingdom Metazoa; phylum Chordata; class Mammalia; order Rodentia; family Muridae; genus Mus; species Mus caroli. The sequence continues at coordinate 72,748,388 of NW_028227260.1, forward strand.
CAGCACTTGAAAGTGGTGGAGGAAGGAAGAGCAAGAATTCAAGGTAGCTCTCATGTCCTTAGCTACATAAAGATCAAAAATAAACAAAAAGAAGCAGCTTTGGCAGAGGCTGCTTTGCCTTTAGAATCCATGGCAACCACCTATGATTTTCCTCTAGTTGTCTATGAATATTGAAAAGAGCTGATACTGGCAAAAGGGTAGTCTGGGTGGCTTGGGGTTAGTAATCTTTTGCTTAAGCCAACAATGGCACCAAGTCTAAAGGGTGTTATTTAAGGAGTAAAATGTCCATATTACCAATGTCTTCATTTATCTATAGGATAATGAGCATCATGGGTATATACAGAAAGAATTCAAAGAATTTAACACAAACACCAGTATTCAGTATTGCTTGAACAGTAGTTAATGTTTGCCTAATTTCAGAGAGAGAGAGAGAGAGAGAGAGAGAGAGAGAGAGCTGGCTCCCCTTTATGTATCTCATTATTATAAAATCTACAGAGCACGGCTATTTCTAAAACACTTTTCAACACATTTAATAATGCTGTTTTCTGTTTTAAATAGGTATTGACAATTTTCCAGTTCAATTTATTACTGAAAGCACTCCAGAATTCTAAGGGCCAAGGTTTCTATTTCCTGGAGATGGAAACAGGCCCAGAGTAGAAAAGGTAAAACCTTACCAGTGACAGAATATGCTCTGGAAACCAGTTGTTTGCACTTCAGATACCTAGTTCAGAATTTTCAGGAAACTGAGATGGATCACAAAATATAATATTGCATAGCAGTTTAAGACCCAGTCTCTAAGCCAGGTGTGGTTGCACATGCCTTTTATCACAGCATTCTCAAGGCAGAGATTGGAAGATGCTTGAGTTTGAGACCAGTCTAGTCTATAGAGCAAGTTCCAGAACAACCAACACTATACAGAGAAATGCTTGCTCAAACACCTCCCCACGCCCCCCCCAAAAAAAAACAGTCTCCAGGGGTCCCTGATTTCATATCTCAGTTCTTGCGATTTTGAAGCTGTGTTAGTTTAAGCAATCTATTTACCAGTTTGCTTTCCTTATCTTGTAATGGGAACAACACTGCTTTCTGCCATCTGGAATTGTTGTAAATTTTAAATTAGTTAACATGAAAGAGCCCCTTGGTACATGTAGTGGTATATGCCTATAATCCTATAAACTCAGAAAACTGGAGCAAAGTGGATCATGAATTTGAGGTGACCCTGAGCTACATAGTTCATTCAAGGTTGCATTACAAACCCTTATATTAAAGAATATCCTCTGACACAGTAATCTGCATTTTCTTGTTGGTATGATTATATACAGTTCACTTTAAACCAATGACATGTGAGAAAGCATACCCAGCTAGAAGGTGGCTAAAATTTCAACATAATCACTGATGAGTTTTTATATTGGATAGGATATCTTACTTCCCTGTGCCTTAACTTCTCATCTGTAAATGAGGATAATTATTAAGAGATAGTAAGGAAATATTACGTATGGCTTGCTTCTTGTTAAATAGCAAGTAATGTGCAAGGGTAATGTGAGTAATGGTTATATATAGCATGGTAGCTGAATGAAAAGAAGGAACACATTCAATCCGGAGGGGGGGAAAAAAAACAGGTTTGAATGTGTGGATGTTGTTTTCTTTTTCCGCAGTGAGGAAGAATGGAACATAGGAGAGCAAACTAGGGATTTCCAATCCCCATTATCAGCGCAGCCACTTCTTTCCCTCTTGCTAATACCAATACACCCACTAAATAGCCCCCACTCTCTCACACACACACTCATTCATGATGAATTCAAATGCAAACATCTTCAACAACTATTTATGTTTTGATGTAGGGGTTATAGGTGTGTGTGGATGGACATGTACATGTGGGTGTCAGAGGACAACATATAGGAGTAGATTTCCACCATGTGAACTGCGGGGATCAAATCCAGTTCACTGGACTTTACAACAGGCATGTTTACACACTGAGCCATTTCATTGGCCCCTCTACATATTTTTTGACAAATATTTTATTTGTCCTTTGAACATTTCACCCATATGTATGATGCATTTTCTCTTTTTTAATATTTATTCTTCCATCATACAGTACATCCTGATATATGATGTTTTGATCATAATCTATTCTCACCTTCCCTTTCAAACTCTTCCCTACTCCAACACATCTCCCTCCCACTTCCATATCCTCCTTTAAAAATAACCCAATGAATCCAATAAATAACCCAATGAATCCGATGAGTGCTGGCCATTTGCACACAGATGTGGAGCTGTCCATGGAGCGTGGCTATCCTACTATCAGCCATATTCTAAAATAAAAGTAGCAATCCCTTTCCCAACTGCAATCAACTGACAATAGCTCCTCAGCTAGGAGTGGCACTTCAGAAGCCCACCCTCCTATCAATGCTGGAGTTCTTATTGGCTGGATCTAGTGCAAGTCTTGTACAGGTAACCACAGAGATGCAATGTACATACAGCCATGTTGCATTCAGAGAACAACATTTCGGAACTTTCTTTCTTGTCCTCCAGATGTTACTTACATTCTTTTGACTCCTTCTTTCATAATGTTCCCTTAGGTGGAAGAAGTATCATGTAGATGTTTCAACTATGGCTGGACTCTCACAGTCACCTACTCTCACCACTTTGACCAGTTATGTGTTTCTTCATTATCCACTACCCATTTCTTTTTGTCATATTTATTTTAAATCTGAAGTATACCTTGAGAGTATTGGACATTTTGTACTTAGTCATATATTAATGAAAACTCTTTCTTGGTTAAGCAGTATGCAGAGAGTAGAGTGGAGGATGAAATACTAAGTGTTCTCAAACAACCCTGCTGTGGGATTCAATAAACAGTTCATGTTTCAAGTAGTTTCTCCTAGGCTAGGAGCCATGTTCCAAGAAGATCAAACTCTGTTCACCTACAGTGTTCATCTGCTTTTCCTCAAGCTGCCCTGGCAAAGTACAAATTTTAAGTCAAAGAGTATAACTGTGTATGCAAATGTAGCCTCCTGACAAGCCACCTGCTCACAACCATTGTAACTAGATTTCCTGTTTCTAGGTCCTTTGCATAATAGAAATTCTAAAATCCACAAAAAGGTGGTAGGAAGGACTAAAAAAATTAATCATGGTTACCTATAACTCCCATTGCTCCAAATCTCACAACACCTGTGAGTATATCATGCTATCTCCTGACAGCCATATCTTGAACAAATTGTCAATTTGTGCTGTTTGGCTTGTTATTCAGTAACTCTGGTTTGGACTGAATACATAATTCTTTCCCACTAATAAGGCTAGATTGCCCTACATCCTTCCCTGAGCTAAAATTATTTCTTACCTTTTGTATTTTCCATTTTAACAAGGATATTATTTTTTTTTTAAGAATGGCTATAATTTAAGCCATTCATGTAATTTTTCTTTGTTGGGGCATTAGTCATAGCAATACAAAATTTCCCTAAGTACGCCAAAGTAATTTCTATTTATTATCTATGTGGGGTATTTTTAGCCTTACAAGTAAAATATATACCTATACAACATGATTACAGTCTTTAACTACTAATGCAGTCATTATTTTTGTTTATCTCTTTGAAAATATAGTAGCAATAGATTACATATTTACTCAGAATAATTCTAGAGTAATTATGAATGTGCTTTAAGCTTACTATGAATGATAAATGTAATCAAGGAATATCTTTAAGAATATTCATACTCTTCTCAGAAAAAATCTTTCCTCATATGAACCAGCTCTTTGACAACATAATTGTCAAAACCATAATGGGAGCTATGTATCCTGGCCTGGAGAAAGCAGGGCCCAACTTCAAGCCTGTTATGTTTGCTTTTGTCAATACATCTCACAGATATAGGAACACAGAAACTTATCGTGATGGTGAAGGTAGACTTTACTGAGTTAGAGCAGAAACAAAATCTAAGGCAACCACATACCCCAGCTTTCAGTGGTATTTCCCATCAAGTACTATAGAATAAAAAACAAGCTGAGGTCTGGAGAGATGACTCAGCAGTTAAGAGCACTAGCTGCTCTTCCAGAGGACCCAAGTTCAATTCCCAGCACCCACATGGCAGCTCATAACTCTCTGAAACTCCTATTCCAGTGGATCTGACACCCCCATTCAGACATACATGCAGGTATAATACCAACTTACATAAAATAAAAATAAATTAACATAAATTAAATACTATTTTTTAAAAAAGAAAAAGGCTGATTTTACCCACAAGATAATCTGATGTTCTTCTCAGGAATACTTCTGACCCAAACAAACAAAAGAAGTCATCCAGGTAATCTTACATCACACACACACACACACACACACACAGAGAGAGAGAGAGAAAGAGAGAGAGCCCCTAGAAAATAAATTGGGTATAACCAAAACCACTATCCTAGGTCTAATAAAATTCAGCAAAGACCTCGTATCATGCATACTTTCAACAAAAATATGAGACACCAAATTTATGAGAGAAAAGGATAAACTGAGTGTCTGTGTGGTGGTTTCCCCTATATGGTGGACTGAACATAAAATGTCCCCTTGTAGGTCCATATCTTTGAACTTTAGAGGATAATGATGCTGGGGAATGTGGGGAATGCTTTGGACATGGGATCCAGCTTGCAGATACAGGGATACAGGTACAGGAATAGAGGATTAAAGCTGGCTCCATTCTGAACTGTAATCTCTGATTCATGGTAGGTTGAGATGTAGCAAATCACTCTACAATCCATGACCACTAGATGGAGCCCAAGCCCCCACATCCCCTCCATCGAGATTCTATGATCCTAATATCCTCTCTCCTCTAAGTTGCTTCTTGTAAGACATTTGAATGCAGTAATGAGAAAAGTAGCTGATGTACATATTTCCAGTTTGTCCATGTAGACTTGTGAAAGCATATTCCAGAGATATCTATACTTTAAGCAAATTCTGTTTACATCAGTCTCATCAAAATACTTAAGTTGTCTGTCAAAATATGCAAATTACCTAGATAAATGGTTTGTGGAGAATAGATGCACACAGTATAGCAATATGTATTTATACACTTTGCTATGTACCTATTTTATCAATATATTTTATTTTCTCAACACCATTACACCTATGTAGTTTTCATAAGTACACCTAAGTTTTTAAACTTGCAAAATTGTGTAATGTTTTATTTTGTACAGTAGCCTATAAAATCTTACATATTTTTCTTGTTTGTCAGATAAATTTAGAATTGTTTTCTCTTGCATTTACTTTTATTTACTCCACTTTTCCCCATTCCTTTCCTCCTCCCAGCCTTTCCCAAGCCCCCTCCTGCCAACTCCTTCCATGTTCTAACTACTGTCATACCTCTAGCCCCTCTCTCTCTCCCTCTCCTTCCCCTCTCCCTCCCCCTCTACCCCCCTCTGTGTGTGTGTGTGTGTGTGTGTGTGTGCACGCACGCACATGCACACATATACACAAATGTATAAATAAAACCTTCTGGGTCCACTTTTGTTTGTGTGTATATGGTTTCAAATCTGTTCACTTATTTTGGACAACCAATTACGGGGCTCATTTCTGAGAAGGGCTAACACACTCTTAGCAATCACCAGTTGTCTGTAGCTCCTTGTTCAGAGGTGGGACCTGTAAGATAGCCCCCCTTCAGTGTTAGCATATCTATTAATATGCCAACGTTCAGATCTTTTTGATGCAGTCATTTCTATGAGAGACTATTTCGTGGTGGATTTACTGGTATTCTGGCTTTTATAATCTTTCTGACCCTTCTTCCGTGAAGTTCCATGAACCATATATGCACAAACTATAATGCAAATGTACACACTGGGGCTGCAATTCCCATTATCTGCTGATCTCTCTACATTGTGTCCATTTGCAGTTTTCTGCAATGGTCTCCATTGTCTGTGAAGAGAAACTTCTTTGATGAGGGGTGGAAGCTACACTGATTTTGTAAGCATGAGATTTAGAATGTACTTAGGAACTATGCTAATCTAGCAAAGTGATAGTGATAGATTCTCTTCTAATGTCCATGACCAGAAAGATGGCTAGGTTTCTAGTATCAGGGTGGTAAATAGTACTAGGTTTCTAGTACTAGCTGGCACCACCATGTGAGCACCACTTACTGCATCTGTCTGTCTACTTTGCCATGCTGATCATGGTTGTGCTTCATAGCTGTCACAGCTTCCCTCCCTTGGCAGTTTACACATATTTTTTCTGAAACTACTAAAGCTAGGCTGCAAGAAGGAGGCTTTCAGGTTTTATCCAACTCCAATCATCTGAATCCAGTGTCCTAAATGTGCAGTGTCTTCAACAATAGTTTACCTTCAGGCTCTGATAGCCAGCCAAGAGTAAAAGTCAATCTGTATTCTTTGGGGTGTCTCTTGGACTGCTTAACCAACTATTCTAAAGGAGATTGCTTGTGCATTATACTGGGGTTCTTATTAGTCTATGGTTCTTATGGGGAGCATTGTTGGCCCTAGCTGCATAACTTGTGTGTGTGTGTGCATAAATGTTTTGTGTATGATTTTATATAAATATTTTTTAAAAGATTCCTTGAGGCTTTATCAAGCAACTTTGCTGATATTTCTCCCTTCTTGCTCTTCCATCTATATGGACCTCTCTCCCCGGTACCCAATTAGAATCCTTCTCAGAATTTTTCCATTTCCTATCTCATATCACCTGTATCCTGCTATTCCCCTCCCAACCCTTCCCCATGTATGGTCCCCTCATACTTCCAGCTTTCTTTGGTCATCCCATGTACTATACTCGAATCTGGAAATTTGAGGATGAGAACCAGAGATGAGAGAGAGCATGCAGCATTTGTCTTTCTGGATCTGTGTTATCTCACTCAGCATATTCTTTTCTAGGTCCATCCATTTACATGCACATTTCATGATTTCACTTTTCTTACCAGAATAGTATTCCATTGTGCATATGTACCACACCTCCACTAACCATTTATCTTTTGAAGGACATTTAGACTGTGTTTACTCCCTAGCTATTGTGAAGGGCAGAAATGAACATGGTTAAGCAAGTATCTATGGAGACAGATGACATCCTTTACATATGTTCCAAGGAGTCGTATTGGTGGGTCAAATGGTAAATTCATTTTTACTTTTATTTTCTGATTATCCACACTAATATGCAGATTGACACACCAATTTGCAATCTGACCAACAGAAACCCTCTCTCCCTTAAACCACATCTACAATTGCTGTCAATTATTTTGTTAATCTTAGCCATTCTGATTGGGGTGAGAGGAAATCTCAAAGTTGTTTTAATATCCGGTTTGCTAATTGCCAAGGATGGTGAACAACTTTTGATGTAGACCTTAGCCATTTTTATTTCTTCTATTGAGAACTCTGTTTAGATGCCTAGCCCATTTTTTTTTAAAAAATGGGCTATTTGTTTCCTCAATTCTTTGTTTTGTGAGTTTTCTGCATATTCCGGATATTAATTTTCAGTCAGCAGTATATCTGGCAATGATTTCCTCCCACTCTGTATGATTCCTCTTCAATAGATTGTTTCCCTATCTGTACAGAAACTTTTTATTTTTGAGTTCCCACTTGTCAACCATTGGCCTTAATCCCTGATCAAATGGAGTCTTCTTCACAAAGTCCTTTCCTACACCTGAATTTTATAGGCTGCTACCTGTGATCAAACAAACAAAAGAAGAAATAATGGATTTGTACTGTCATTTGTTACATAATTTATGAGTATTCTTTGTTTCCCCGTATGGTATCAAGTTGCTGCTAGACTGGCATCCTTGCAACATGAAACACTTCATATTTACTTTTACTTTCAAAGTAGTATAAAATAGTAGGTTTCACTAGAGAATTTTCAAATAATAAATTTGTTCTAGTTGAATCTTCTTCCCCCTCATGATATTCAACCATCTGTCTGCCCCTTATATTCTCTCATCACCAGTCCCCTTCTTGGCTTTCCGGTCACATGTGATCTTTTAACCACCTCCATTCCTTTGCACATCTTTTTATTCTCCTTTGGTCTCCTTTCTGAATTTTTAGGTATGACCAACAACATTTATATACATTTATAGAATATTACACACACACACACACACACACACAGTCTTCCTATGAGAGAGCATGCAGTTTTTGTCTGGGTCTTGGTTACCTTGCTTAATATAGTACCTTCCTGATCCATCTATTTTCCAGCAAATTTCATAGTTTCAGTTTTCTTTACCTTAGAATACAACCACATTGCATATATGGATGCAATCATTTCTCTGTGATAGGACACATAATTCTTTGGACATATTCTTCAGGGGTTGTATAACTGGAATATATCCTGACTTCCATTGTGGATATACTAGCTGGAACTCCCACCAGTGATGACCAGGACTTACTTTCCCTCATATTCTTGCTTGCCTTTGTTGTCAGGTTTCTTGATAACAGCTAACTGGGGTGAAGTAGTATCCTGGTATGCTTTCATCAACCCAAAACAAGCTAAAGTTATCTGGAAAATGGAACTCCAATTGAGGAAATGTCCTTGTCAGATTTCCTGTACTTATCTAAGTTGACCAATATTTCAAACTTTGTCCACTTTGGTTATAATACTACTACTATTAATATTTCAGTATAAGTTTTTGTGGTGCTGAAATTTGAAGCCAAATCTTTGTACATGATAGACAAGCAATTTTGTGTGTAATTTTTATTATTGACATATATTTTCACTTCTCTTGGATATATACTCTGGAATTGCAAGGCAATATGGTAACTACATTTAAGTATTGAAGGTTCAGGGAATAAAATCAAGGGTCTCATGCATGCTATGGAAGTTTTCTATAACTATGCCTCACTTTTACCCCCTATATTGTTTTTAAGTAACTTCCTAAGGTGATGACATCATTTTACATTAAAAAAAATTAGCTTGTGATGATATTTTTGTTGTTGTTTGTTAAGACAGGGTTTTACTATGTAGCCCTGGCTGGTCTGGAACTCACCCTGATCGACATGGCTATGCCTCTCTAGTGCTGGTACTAAAGGGATGCACAATCACTCCTGGCTCAAGGATTTAATCTCTCTGCAATATATTCACCATTTGTTATGATAGGAAGACTATAACAAATCTGTGAAAAGAGAGCGGAGTTATGATGTGGACACCAGGGCACCATAAAAAGGTCTGGGACTGTTCATTATTACCACCTCAAATGCAGAAAAGTGCTTCTTCCTGATTTCAGGATGGAATATAATGATGTGATCGCATGGGCATCTCAGGTAAAAGTAGATAGTAGGTGTGGTGTAATAACAGACATTATGATTAAGTGTAGTAAAGGAACACTAACTTCAAGGTGAAGGCAGCATTGTAAGAAGACCCAGAGATAAAACAAGTTCTAAGTGGATTTATGGCCAGCAGCTTTGTGAACATAGATGAGTCCCTTCTCTCTCTACAACTCCATCTATTCAAGTGTTGGTTTACTCTAGACCCTAGAACAGTGCTTTTACAACGGTGTCTTGCTTTATAGTCCAAGTAGACTGTGAAGCTTTGACCCTCCTGCCTCAGCCTCCTGAGATTTCTGGGGTGTGCCACCACAACCAGCTTGAAACATACCACACTCAGCATTTATTTCAAATGTACCAAATGATAAGGTACTAAATATTTTCCAACATTTTCAGTGACAGACATCTTCTTTTAAAAGGTGTACTTGCATTCAGTGTAATAAAGTTTTATCTATACTTATAGCATACAATGACCTACGCTAAGAATTGTTTCTTATTGCTCCTTTCCACTCAACCTCTCCAACGTACTACCACTAAATTATATCTGCTCTATAATATCATATAAATAGAATAATAACTGAATGGCAGCTACTGAGGAGTCGTTTTTCTTCTGGTAGCAGGCAGTGGGGTTTCAAGCACTGCAGATTCTTTTAAGTGTTAAGTGAAAAAATATTGAGGGCTGAAGGTTAGTGGATAGCCCACTTTATTTGGTGGCCATAGATGCAGGACAAGGTAGGCATATGGCTAAGTGCCTCCTAGTTGGTGCCTTGTGGGAAGGACCTCCTTCCTCCCTGGAAAGCACAGGGTAGTGATGGGTATGTCTCAAGCCTGAAGCCCTGAGCCATGCCTTCAGGCTGTGAAGATGACAGATCTTTCTGATAATCCTATTCAAGACTACACACATGAACTAGAAATGAAAGATTTACACAGGAGTATGCCTTAGAGATAAAGGAATCATTAAAATCAGGCTTTCCATTGAAATGATTTAAGCGTTCCCAGGCATGTGGATTTCATTGACTTCAGGTGATGTATATTTCAAATTCCTCAGAGAATTGCTTTGGTTGAGTTAGGCATCCAGATGCAGGAATTTTTAAATTCTAGGGCATATCAGTTAACTTGGCCTCTCTGATTCCCCATGCTTTGATTGTCGACTGATAAAAATCAGATTCAGGGTTCTGCCCACCCCACCCCACTCCACCCCCTCATTTTTGTTTATGCATTGTCATTTCTCTTCCTAAAATGCAATGGAATCTCATGTTGCAATTTCTGGAATTTATGATTGACATTTCTTTGTCTGTCACTGCTGCACCCCCGATTTACTATTCAAAATCTGAATATCAAGTCATTGACAGTTGATTAAAGTGTGCTTATGGGCATGAGGACAGATGGAGGAATGACATCATGGCTCCCACTTCCCCATCTTCCAGATGGCACTTTCTAAGGAGAGATACCAGCATTCCCTCTTAGGCACAGCTCGCTTGCTCTTTGCTTAGAACCAGCCCTATTTCCCTTAGACATAGACAATGAGGCTGGCTTCCTTCTTCCTTCTTGGGGATGCTGAGACATTTTCTGAATTTCTTGTTGAAATTAAAACTTCAAGCATTAACTACACTTCCTGCTTCAAAAATTTTAATTAGACACAGCAAGAGAGCAGCCTTCTGACTTAGAGTTCTGACCTATTTTTGCATGAAATGACTCATTGTTGGGATTGTATTGAATGTTGGATTTCTGCTCTGTGTTTATTACCCATGCTGGATTTGTCTTCTGACAGTTAAATGCAAATGAGTCACATGCTCTAATACTGCTGCTGGATTACCGGGACTCAATCAATAATAAAATGTGTATATGCTATACTTTTAAAATATAACTTGATGTTTAAAGCAAAAGAGAAGTACATCATATAGTCTCATTTATGTTTTCCCTGTTTTATACAACATAACATCTGTGAGTTCACCTAAATCTATGTTTCATTAGTCCATTTATTTATATTCCTGAGTAACTTATCATTATATAAGTAGACTGGGATTTTGTTTATTCTCTTCATCCAAGTTTCAGAGGTTTCCAGATGGACATTATTGTATAGAATATTGCCATGGCATTCGACAGATCCAAGCAGTCACTGTTTATCAACACAGTGTAGAAAATAACAGGTTTCATTAAGACATTTTCATGTATGTAGCTGGACTTTGTTCATGCTCACTCTCCCCCTTCCTTCCCCTTTCCCACTCATTAAAGAAAGCCTGAGTCATATCAAAGACCCATACACAGTTGTAAGAAATAATAAAGAGGGGCTGGAGATGACTCCATGTTTTAAGAGTGCTTTCTGCTCTTGCAGAGGAGCCAGGTTCAGGTCTCAGTCCCCACATGGCAGCTCACAACCTTCTGTGACTTCGGTTTCAAGGGATCTGACACTCATTTCTGCTAAGTACACAGATATAAATGTGGATAAAACATTCATATAATGAAAATAAAATTATCTTTAAAAAAATAAATGACAAAGACACTAAGTAGGTAGATGTGTTACTAAGGTCCATCTGGTGGTGGCATCTTAAAAATTATCATGAATCACTACCCAGATAATAACACTGAGACAGTTATGATAGAAAACATAACATACAGAATGTGTTCTTCTGACAGCCACACTTACCTTCTCCCACAAGCTCTGTTCTGCACACTTTCTACCCTCTTCCTTTTCACTGCGTTATTTCAGGAAAAGTCTGAAATGAGACTGACACTGTGTAACCTAGGCTGACCTCCAAGCCTGTTACTACAGTGCTGCAGCTCCACGGTCAACTTCTCTCACTCACTCCTTAACTATTGGAAACCATTAACCTAGTCTTCATTTCTGCAACACTGTTATTCCTAGAATGAAAACCTTTTAAAAACATAAACATAAAACAGTGTGAAATAGTATCTTGGAATAACACTAATGCAACTTTGATGCATTCCCTCACATTTGTAATAATTGTACTTGGGAGATAGGGTCAGAAGGAGTGCCATAAATTTGAGGCCAACTGGTCTACATAGTAAGTTCCAGGATAATCTGGGCTATGGTTCGAAAGCCTGTCTCAAACCAATGAACCAAAATAAACAAAAATCCTAAATGTATTATATTATCTACTCTTGGGGGGGGCAGAGTAGATAATTCAAATTCCTTGGTTCCTGCTCCACCTTCAAAGCCAGCAGCATAGCATCTGTAATTTGTTTAGATCTCCCTCTAAATCTTTTAAGGGGCCTTTTTATGGCACTAGAATGATCTGAATATTACACTATCACCTCTAGTCTATCTCACAACCCTCAACCTAGCCACATTCAGGTACTGTTTCTATTTATATTGTTTCTTGAGCCCTAGAGGTTGAACCTGGGGACTTGTTTATGGTAAACAAGCATACCATACCATTGATCTACATCTTTAGCCCTCTTCTTGCCTTTTTATTTTCCTGAACAGCACTTTTTGGTGAGCATACAAATTCTTTGTGGTATCTTTATTCATCAATATACTTTGTTTTCATGCATTCCTCCTCCTGTTGATCCTCACCTACTTTCTTTCCTTTCATCAAACAGTTCCCCTTTAATCCCAGCACTTGGGAAGCAGAGGCAGGCAGGTCACTGAGTTCACGGCCAGTTTGGTCTACACAGTGAGTTCCAGGACAGTAAGGGCTACACAGAGAAACCCTGTCCTGAAAAACAACAAAAGATAGTCAAGAATTTCCTAGAACTCATTCTGTAGCCCCAGATTGACAAGAGTATGTGATCTTTCTGCTTATGTCTCCTGAGTAGCTAGGATTACAAGTCTGTGCCACTGGACCTAGTTCCTTTTTGTTTGAGGATGTTTTTGTTTATTTGTTTTATATTTTGAGACAGTATAAAGTAGTCCAGGTTGGCCTCAAACTCCAAACATAGTTGATACTTTGCCTCAAAAGCCAAAATTTTTGTTTGAAAAATTAATCTCTAAAGGATTATATCTAGCAGAAAAGTTGCCAAAGGATTTTTCTGAGAATTTAAAAGTGTAAGTGTGATAAACTAGTTTTCCTTCCAAATGTTTACTTCCCACGAAAGGGAATAAGTAAGTGGGAATGTCAGGTCAAAGAAATAGAAAGTTGTTATGTGGATCTCAACTTCCTCATCTGCAAACTGAAGATAACCACATCTAAGCTAAAGAATTTACATACTTTAAAAACTTCAAAGTACCACATATACTATCGGCCTTCATTTCACACAGCATCCTCCACTGCTTTCTGTAACAGGACCCAAGATAGTTTCCCTGTCTTTTATGGGCAGTGCACTAAAGGGTTATAGGGAATAAAATGAGTCAGAGGTCTTCAAGGCAAGGAGGCAGAACAGGAGCTGACCCTCTCAGGCCAGAGACGAGGGGCTTCACTGTACTTGACTGCATATGCTTATACTAGCAGCACTGAGGAGGCAAAAGCATGAGGATTTTCAAGATAAGGTCAACCTGGTTTCTTGGCTTGTAAGCTTGTATACCAAGGAAACCAAGGAGTATCACCTGGTTAATGCAAGTTCTGTAGCCACACCAAAATGCTGGTTTGTGAGCCTTACCCTTTAACACAGTGGTTTTCAACCTTCCAAATGCTGTGACCCTTTAAATACAGTTCTTCATGTTGTGGTGACCACCCAACCATAAAGATCTTTTCACTGTTACTTCATAACTGTATTTTTGTTTCTGTGAAGAACCATAATGTAAAGGTTTTTGGAGACATAAGTTTGCCAAATAGGTCATGACCCATAGGTTGAGAGCCACTGCTTTAACCCCTGTTCTACTGCTCCAACCCATACCAGAAGCCATGACATGAATCAGAAAAAAAGGGGGGGAGGGGATAGTCAGTTCTATCACACCTCTAATCTTGGGACTTAATCTGGTTACTCTTGTTTTTGTGGTGTTTAAAGTCATTCCTTCCTATTCAAACAAGGACAATTATATTCCCCCTTCCACTAGAACTTAAGTCAAGGTAAACTGAGACCAAAGATAGGTAGCCTATGGATTAGAAATTACAGTGAGATATACAGAAAGACTGAGTCATAGTGAAGTCTTCCTAAATTTTATTGGCACTGAAATAGAACACAGATTGAGCATAAACCCCTCCAAAACAATTATTTAAAAAACAAAAATACACAAAAAACCTCAATATAAATCCTACCCTTCTCCCCAGCCTCTGTGGGGGTTGGGTTATTGCCCTTAATGCAGCTAGATTGCCCCCACAATTCCAGGTTTGAATTTAGCCAATATAGGACAGCTCACCGACTGTCAATATAATTCACAGCAATGCATATAAGATTCCCCAAGATTAAGTAAAAGGGGCATGGGCTGAAGGATGCTCTGGACTAAGGATACTGCATGGAGGGACAAGACAGCCTTTTGGGGACTGAACCCTGGGGAAAAAGCAAACAGGAACAATAAAACCAAATACTAAGTACATTGTAAATGTATTGTATGACCTATAGTGACAGGTAAGTCGCTAATACTGAAATCTTCTTACATAATGTTTTTGGCAAAATATCATTTTTAATATAGTATATTCTTCTCAGATGTGGGGTGACGGTAGTAAAAAATAATGAAGCTAAAATGATCCTTTCCCAAGACTAGTATCTCTAATAGTGCATTAGCAAAAAAGGTAGAAACCAATATTGTTAGATATCACTAGAATATATAATACTGGTAAAAATTAAAAGAGCACACATGTGACAAAAAAAGGGGAGCAGCTGCTCCAAAGTGGAGAAAAGGGTGTGGGGGTGTGAAGGGATAAGGCCAGAATACCCAGCAGCTTTCTGTATCTCCAAGGGACAGCACAATGAGTGGTGAGGCCTGAGTTAGAGATTTGTCAGAAGCAGGGCCTACTCAACCACTTTGCACTGGGTAAGATGAGGAAGGATTGCTGGGTGACTGAGAGACAAGGGCTACTCTTACTCATCATATTTTGTATCTGTGAAGCAGGAACAGTGGTCCAATTAGCTCCAGGGGAAGTAGTTTAGAAGTCCTGGCAGGAAAAATACTAAAGCCAGGTACAAAAAGGTTTCTTCCTTTGCGGCAACAAGTTTAGATGCAACTGGCTAGGTTTGAGGGTACTCATCCTCTCTGTCCTAGCTGGAAGAGATCTGAAGATTGGAGAGGGTAGGGACAGATTTAGAAAAGGAACCAAGAACCTGGACTATCATGGGCAGGGGTAGCCCTGACCACAGACCTCACTCAAGAGAAGAAAGGCTCCAAAGATGTGCTGGGGCAGGGGGCTTTCTAGGCTGTTAGTGAATATCTTGAATGCACTATTTCCTTTATCCCTTCATCCCATCTTGATTAGAAACTAAGTCCCTAAACACAGAGACAAGGCCCACTGAGACTGGATTTGTAATAGGTCCAATATGGGAGGTAGAAGAAACAAGAATGGCTAAACATCTCTTTTTTCCTCCAATCAGTACAAAGCCTAAATAACTGTAAAAGGGATAGACATTAAGAGGCCAAATCCTAGGCTGACATACTAAATGATAAAGTCAAGTCCCTCCTTCTGTCCCTAAACAACACAATATTCCATCTTTGCAAATCACAGGACTGGGGGAAAAAGGCAAGGGATGGGAGCTAGCTGTTAACCTACTCACACATGAGTCCCAGAGGACAACAGTAAGTGTATATGGGGAGGGGGTGCTTGTCAAACCAAAAGGAATGCGTGTCTCTGAGCTGGGGCAGGGAGAAATGCTCTATTCTAGAGAGCTAGGTTGAATGAGTGTGACAAAGGAGAAGGAGATTCCATTGGCACCACAGTGGGCCATTTGTTTGCCCAAGGGTATGAGTGGGGAGACTAAGTTTGGTCCCAAGGCTATACTGAATGTTTGGCATGGCTCCAAGGCTTTTCTAGTTAGTGGCTCCAGCACAGTGTTAGTTAGGCAAAACTATGGGAGTGTGGGGACAAGGAAGAAGGAGAAGGGGTCCCTGAAGGCTGGACGCCCACTACATGGACTCAAACTCATCAATGCGTTGTTTGGTGTTGCCCTGCCGGATCTGACGCAGGGTCTTGTATTTGTCTCGTCCCAGTCGCATGTTCTCAGCATGGATCATGTCATTGGCAGTCTTCTTGGACTCATCTCGGGCATTGGCCAGCTCTGAAGTAAGGGCCTGTGAGGATGCAAGATGAGTCAGGGGTCAATGGCTTCATCTCATTTTAATTCCACTTTTTTGAGCAGAGTTTTTGTTTGTTAAGTGTTTTTCCTCTTTGCTAGCCATATAATCTGTATGCACATGTGAACATGCACCACATAAATACATTATAAGATAAATTAACGATGGTTATCTCTTGAGAGTAGATCAGAATAATATTCCAAATATTCAAGTAGTAGTTTGGCTAACTAGATATTTTCTGATTGTACAAGTGGAGAGTAATAGGCTAGTAACTCAGTCTCCTTGACTGTTGTTGGCCCTTCCTGGTTACCTTAAGATGCTTCTGCACACGCTCATTCTTCTCTGCCTCAGTGGTACGTTCCTCCTCACTGCGGTCCTTGGCCATAGCATCAGCCCGCAGATCGGCACTGGCCTCTGCTCCATTCTCATCCTGCTCATCATGTTCATTCTCAGCAGGCTCTGCCACATGAGGTGTACTCATGGCAGTCTTCAGCTCAGCACGAGTCTTCTCCAAGTCTTCCTGTACCATCTGGGCCTATTCAGTGACAGAAAGAGAAGGACTGGCAGTAAGATCAGGTATCTTGTGGCAACCCAATCATACCTCGAAAGACACGTCTAGTAAGAGGTAGATGCCAGTTAGGACAAATAGTTAGGACATAGCTCTAGATGCATATGTAGCAGAGGATGGCCTAGTCAGTCATCAATGAAAGGAAAGGTCCTTGGTCCTGTGAAGGCTCTATACCCCAGGACTGCCAGGATCAGGAAGCAGGAGTGGGTGGGTTGGTGAGCAGGGGGTGCGGGGAGGGGATAGGGGGTTTTCGGAGGGGATAACATCTGAAATGTAATTAAAGAAAATATCTAATAACAAATGGTTTGTATCAAAAAATGGGGAGTCTAAATCTAAGAAATGTAAGAAACTGGAATATACACATATAGCATAGTATCTCCCACAGTGCTTTGCCCTGGATTCTGTATCTTACCTTTTGCTGCCATTCCACAGCCTCACTTTCCTTCTTCTTTCGAGCCATTTCCAACTGGGAGATCCGTGCTGTCAGCTCTGCCATTTCTGAAGCCTACAGGCATATTAGAAGCCTGTGAGAGCTTGACCTTTGGGTTTTCCGGGTCCAGATGCCTGTAACCCCAGTTCCTCTGATGAACTGGTAGGAAACCTGCTGCTCCATTTCTTGCTGGCCTAGTGACTTTTAACCAAATTACTCCACCCTTTACTCCTTCATAGGTCAGAGATTCCCCCCTATACTACAGGCCTCCTAGCAGACAATTGGTTCTCTCTCTCTCTCTCTCTCTCTCTCTCTCTCTCTCTCTCTCTCTCTCTCTCTCTCCTAAGATTTATTTTATGCATTTGAGTACACAGTCACTGTCTTCAGACATACCAGTAGAGGGCATCAGATCTCATTACAGATGGTTGTGAACCATCATGTGGTTGCTGGGATTTGAACTCAGGACCTCTGGAAAAGCAGTCACCGCTCTTAACTGCTGAGACATCTCTCCAACCCCTCTGTCTCTCTTCTTTCCTTCTTCCCCTCTTAATGTTGCCAAATATGCATGCAGTGGGGCCTCAGCAAAGCTTGGAAGCCACTGCTTGAAGTAGCAAACCCTTCACTGTTATCCTAGGGTTCCACCAAGACTGCTACCAGAATAAATAAATACTAATATCATAGAAAACCTCTACAATGTGGAAAAGTTTCTGCACACCCTTATCCCTCGGGCAAATTTCTCATGACATCTTTTTCCTGAGAGATACCAGCACACCAGTACTACAAGGGAAGGGACTATTTTAAGCCATAGATTCTTAACTTTCAAGTCACAGATCCCTAGCTTAACACATGATTTCAGGGAGGGAATCTTTCCAATGGAGACGGAAATGTTTGTAAATTTTCATCAAACACAGCTGTGACTTTTGACCAGTCTCTAGGCCTCCATGATTGCCAATTTGCTTATTTGGTCACATTATTCTGTATGGGATTTAATTCTATAAGGCAAAGAAAGAAAGAAAGAAAGAAAGAAAGAAAGAAAGAAAGAAAGAAAGAAAGAAAGAAAGAAAGAAAGAAAGAAAGAAGAAGAAAGAAAGAAAGAAAGAAAGAAAGAAAGAAAGAAAGAAAGAAAGAAAAGAAAGAAAGAAAGAAAGAAAGAAAGAAAACAGTGAGGGGAGGGGAGGGGAGGGGAGGGGGAGGGGAGGGGAGGGGGAGGGGAGGGGAGGGGAGGGGGAGGGGAGGGGAGGGGAGGGGAGGGGAGGGGAGGGGAGGGGAGGGGAGGGGAGGGGAGGGGAGGGAGAGGAGAGGAGAGGAGAGGAGAGGAGAGGAGAGGAGAGGAGAGGAGAGGAGAGGAGAGGAGAGGAGAGGAGAGGAGAGGAGAGGAGAGGAGAGGAGAGGAGAGGAGAGGAGAGGAGAGGAGAGGAGAGGAGAGGAGAGGAGAGGAGAGGAGAGGAAAGGAAAGGAAAGGAAAGGAAAGGAAAGGAAAGGAAAGGAAAGGAAAGGAAAGGAAAGGAAAGGAAAGGAAAGAAGAAATGATGCTAAAGAAACACCAGTAGGTACTTTCTCTTTTCCTTTCTTGGGTTACAGGTTGAGATCTATATGTAAAAAAATTAAATGAAAGCCAAGGCCTATGAAAGAGTATGGGCCATACCAGTGATGCTTCAGGTTGCTTTTGAATATACTATTACCTTTGGGATACAAACTAGAAAGACACAGGTATGCAGGCAAAGGGATTTATAAACCAGTAAGCAGGGTATAGGGGTCAAGCAAGAAAAATGCATGCACACAACCCAGCCCAGGATTCAACTTTACCAGCTGTTCCTGAGTCTTCTTCTGGTCCCGAGAAGCCTGCAGCAGGGCCTCTTTGGCTTCTTCAGCTTCTTGACGTTCCTTGGCTAGCTTTTCGGCCTCACTCTGGGCACGCTTCCGTTCCTGCTCAAGTTCTAGGGCCCTGCGGGTCTGTTCTTCCAGTTCTGGTAGAAAAACAGGAAACTGATGAAGGGCTCAGAGATGAAGATGGCACAGTAACCTGCTTCCTGGGAATTTTCCACTTCATGGTGCAGTAGGCGAGGGTTCTAAGGATTTTTCTTGACATTTTTTTATTATTATTATTCTGTACCACACCTAGACTATGTAGTGTTGTTCTGCAGCTCGGGGGGAAAAAGAATGTCCACCTTAGGTGAGGATCTGAGGAGCCTCAACTTGCACAGTGAACACAAGCCTCACCTTGCTGAGCCTTCTTAGTCTGCTCCTCAATCTGCTTCAGCTTCTCCATCAGCTCTTCCTTCTCCCGTTCAATCTTCTCCTTCTCTTTCTCAGCCAGCTCACGCTTCTTCTTCTCATTTTCCAGTAGAGCACTAGAGAAGAGAAGGAGGGATGAAACAGGATAGCAAGGCCGCGTGGAATCTTGAGGGGTTCCAGGGAATAAGTCTGTCGGGCCTCAGCCTCCCCACACTCTCATATAATCGAGTCGTCACACCATAGTTCCACATAGGCTTCCATGCTCAGTACATTTACCTTGAACGCACAAGGTTTAATGGGAATGCTGGTAAGGCAAGCAACCAACTAGGTAGCTTTGCTCTCGTTCTCCACCTTCCATATGTAACATGATTTACTAACTTTGCACACTGTCTTATAGCTTTACAGCAAGGTAAGTTTTGGTTTTGTGCTCCAAATATTGGCTAGGGCTAACCTTGTCTGCCTTCAACCGTAGCTCTGGGTTCCCTCTTCTCAGATTTTATTGCAGATCTAGAATAAGTACTTACTTTTTCTGGCCTCACTATCTATTCAAGGAAGCATTCCTTTTGTTTTAAAGACTTTACTAATTTTTATTTTATTTTATTTTGTGTGTGTGTGTGTGTGTGTGTGTGTGTGTGTATGTGTGTGTGTGTGTGTGTTTCCCGAGCATATATAAGTGTATAACATGCATGCAGTGCCCATGGCATCCAGAAGAAGGTTCCAGAGTTATAGATGTGGAAGTGGAGTTACAGATGGTTGAAAACTGCCATGTGGATTCAGGGAATCAAACCTGGGTTCTCTGCAAGAGCACTAAGTGGTCCTAACTGTTGAGCCATCTCTCCACCCTCTAGGAGGCAGTCTTACACCTCAGCAAGATGTTTTACTCTGAGACCTTTCAGAATGCTTGGCACGTACTTTTCCATAGCACATTTCACAATTGCATATGCTAAATAATTTGTTTACTTTATCTGTCTTCTCCCACTAGAATATCAACTTCACAAGAAGAGAAATTTTTCACTGCTCAGACTATATGAGAAAGATGCTGTGAGCATATATATGTACGCACATCCCTCACTCTTTTTGTTACTGTACTGTGAGGTTTAACAGGGTTTGTCCTAGTTCAGTAAACTACTCCCAAAATCTTGGTAATATTTTTCTTAATAAATGAGAACACTGGGCTGTCAAAATAGCTCAGTTATAGAGTACTTGCCTCATATTCACAGGGTTTTGAGTCTAAACTCTACTGCTTGGGGGTAAAGTCAATGTTAGTTACATATGTGTTGTATGTATGTGTGAATGCATGCATGTATTTGTGTGTGTGTGTGTATGTGTGTGCATATATGTATTAGAACCAGTTTCAATGTTCAAAGAAACATGTGATCATTTTGTTTTTATTTACATTAAGACAGGGTCTCACTATTTAAGCTTGGGTGGCCTTGAACTTGTAACAACTTTGTGCCACTAAGCTAAGCTATCCGTACCTTCTAAATCATCATATATGAAGTCATTTCTCCACATTTCACTTCTTCCAGAACCTAGAAGCACCAATACACACTGGTGTGTGTGTGTGTGTGTGTGTGTGTGTGTGTGTGTGTGTGTGTACTTCATTTGGGGATTATATTATATAAATAGCATATATAATATATAACTTGTCATACTTCACACTTTTTTCACTAAGCATAATGTTTAGAGTATATCACATTGCAGCACAGATGGATAAAAACTATTCTGCTATGGTTTGTTTCCTACATAAGTTTGTGTTTTAGAGACCCTGTCCTTAGTGTAAAGGCACTGAAAGGCAGTGAAACTTTTATAAGATGGGCATGAGTGGAAGATGATTAGGGTAGCCACTTTCAAAAAAGATGCTCAGGAGGAGTTAAGTTTCACAAGATGGTTTTTCTTCTTCTGAGAAGAGGTTGTCACAATTAACACTACCATCTCCTCTGAATCCTCATGCCCACTGTATTACAACGCAATATGGGGCTCTTTCTTGACAGATCTGGCCATCCTATCTTGGATTTCTCAGCATCCAAAAAACATGAGTAAAAACCATCCTCTTTATTTTTTGAAGTACTCAGTGTTAGGTCATTTATTATAACAACATAAACTAGATTAATATATATTCTTTGGGATAGAGAGATAGATTAGTGTTTAAAAGCAATTGCTGGTCTTGAAGATGATCAAAGTTTGGTTGCAAGGCCCTGCAAGCAGTAGCTCACAGCCACCTTTAATCCCAGCTTCAGGGTATTTGATGAGCTCTTCTGGCCTCTCTACATTCACCTGTATTCCAGGAATGTGCTCATTCATGCATATGCATTCACAAGCACACAATTAAAACCAAAATACTTATTAGAAGATACATTCTATTGTGTATATTTAGAACTTATATATTTATCTCTTGGTATTAACTAGATTATTTTCTACCATTTAAGTGTCTATATAGTGGTATTGTGAACACGTGTGTACATACAAGTTTGCACATCCATTTTTTTTAATTTTGAGGGTTACTTTACCTAGGAATGGGATTACAATATTATATAGTAATTCTATATTTTATCTTTTTGAGGAACTAGCTTCTACCACTTTATACTCCCTCCAGTAATATGCATGAATTCCTATTTTTTTCAGAACATCACCAGTACTTATATTTCCATTTTATTTCTTATATTCGCACTAATAAGCATAAAATGGTAACTGATTACGGTTTTCATTTGCATTTCTGTAATGATTAAGGATATTTTTATGTTATTGACTGTTTGTCTATCTTCTTTGGATAAATAATACCCTACAATCCTAAGATGCTGATCAGAAAGTCAGAGACAGGAATCTCAGTTCCTACTTCTCTTGTTCCTAACCTTCAGATTACACTGAATACACTGAGGGCATTGTAGGGGAAATTCTGAGGGCTCTGCTTGTTTCTGCTCAATCCAAGTACAACTGTGTACAGACTCTTCAGCTACTACCATTCTACTTGCCAGTTAACCGAGATAGCAACCCATAATGTACCTGGCACAGTAATGGCACAAGAGTCATAGACAACAGGAAACTATAAAAGGCTCCTCCCTCTTGCAACCTCTGAAATCTAAGATTTCTGATGCCTGTTTCTGTGCTGAGACTGAATATCTGGGGTGTCCTCCCTTCCAATTCACAAGTCCCTTGTCTTGGGATGATTCCACTCCCTAAGCAAGCCAGGAACCTTCCGAAGCTTCCTTACCACTGCACTCGTCCTAATTCCAGCACTCTATATAGCACCTACCGCTCCATCTGCTTCTGGTGCTTCTCTTCCCGAGCCTGGGCCTTCATCTGCTGCACCTCAATGGTGTCGGGCTTGCGTCGTCGCATGTATAGCTCATGATTTCCCATGCACAGGGCCAAGATCCGCTTGTTAATCCGAAGCCGGGGAGCATAGAACACAAAGTCCTGAAGGGAAAACCAAAGGTTTTAGGGCTAGCAGGATGGCTGACATGTGCCCTTGAGCAGGCACATGCATGCCCACACGTACCAATAACAATAATAAACTTTAAAAATAAAATTTTGAGGAAAGTTTTCTATAAAGCTAAGTTCAAAAGTATTGGAAAGATGATATAATTTAATCCATTTGTATTCCAGTTGGGAGTATTAATTACCAGAGTAAGGGAAATATTTTTTGCAGAGTCAGGTATCAGAGTAGACTTAAGAGTAGAACCCAGGATTCTTATCTTTGACACGAGTCTGCTTACCTCCAAACCACAGTTTTTCTCCAACTCTGCTCATGAAAAGCACCCTGGGGCCAGCAAGATGGCTCAGAAAGTAAAGCTCTCAGGCTTAACAATAAGAGTTTGATCCCAAAAAACAACACAGTGAAAGAAAAACCACTCTATCTAGCAAGTTGTCCTCTGACCTTCACTTGTGTACCTTTATACTCCCTCTACACACAAAAAAATAAATAAATACAGAAAACTGAAAAATAAATCTAAAGAAAAAACACCCTAAAACACCTTCTTGGAAGTGTCTTTTTCTGCAATAGTATTTTGTTTTAGTTCTCAAAATCAGTTTATTACTGATTCACAGGTTGGAGCTTAAGAGGCCATGACCTTTGCATTAAGTCAATATGGAAGTCAGCCACATGGTGGGAAAGTAACTGCATGGCCGGGAGATTGTTACAGAAAGTATGAAAAAGCCAAAAGCCCCATAGAAAGTATTTATAGGTTCTAGTCAGCAATCACAACAAAAGTGCAGAAGAGAAGGAAAGGAAAAGTTGTTTTCCTATGTCAGGATACAATAAGATGAGCAGATCCAACAGAACCCCATGGCAGCTCATAGGGCCTAAACTACGGAGGAGAAACTCTGGGAAGAAAAAGTACACCACCTCATTAAAGAGATACTTATTTCTACTACTTACTTAGTCTCAGAAGGGAGTGCTAAGAAACTTACACATTTCTGACAAGCGCTCCCTTAGCCAGGTGACTGGATTAACTCTTAAGGGAACATACAATGTCATGTCTCTCTACCTAGAGATCTAACTACTGAATCTCAAATGGCCTCTTCTAAAAGATAATTGATATTCTCATCAACAGGTCCACCACGGGATTCTAAACCATCTCTGTAAACTCTAGCTCTAGTTATGGGAAACCAGGCTGTTAAGTACACCAATATCTAAATTTCTTAAACTTCAATTATCTTGATTATTATTTGTTTAAAAGCCTTTCATTACTGCTGGCTTTTTATTTATTTTATTCAGAACTACTACATGAACACTAATACATTACTCCAACTTCCTTGTGTTTTCCCCAAAATTCATTATCTCTTCTTTAATTATTATTGTCACACACTATATAAATTAATAAACTAAATATAATAAGAAGAAGACAAAATTTAGAGGATCTAGAAATACATGCACGTCATCCCAGCACTCAGAGGCCAAAGGCAGAAAGGTCACTTTAAATTAAGGCCAGAGGCAGTGGTGGCACACACCTTTAATCCCAGCACTTGGGAGGCAGAGGCAGGTGAATTTCTGAGTTTGAGGCCAGCCTGGTCTACAGAGTGAGTTCCAGGACAGCCAAGGCTATACAGAGAAACCCTGTCTAGAAAAACCAAAATAAATAAATAAATAAATAAATAAATATAAAAATAAAAATCTTAAGAGGTAAATTTGTAATGCCATCTTTGGGTTTGAAGTCCTGGCTCTGCCATTTTCCACAATTAAACATAAGCGAACTACACGAAAAGTACATTCTGGAGGCTTAGGAAGGTGAGGCAATGGGCAAAGCACAGCATTTAGGACTGCCTGTAGCTTGCCCTCCCCCAGAGGGAGTTTGGTACTAGAGTGGTACCAAGTATAGAATATCACCTGGCCGCTTCTCAACATCAACTTCCTCTTATATTTTACTTTCCATTTGTGCTTCCTGTTCATTTGTACATGTGACACACAACAGAAAATGGAGAGACAGATAAATCCAATGACATGTTTGCTCTTAATATTACCTAAACCTTGGGGGTGGGGGAACCTGCTACGAAGAGTCAGAAGGAGAAGTCACTCACCGGGGCCTTTTTGTCAATGGGCTTGATGACAAATTTCTTATCATTGAAAGAGATATTCCTGATTTCACTCCATGGGAAGCCAATCTTAGGAGTCAGTCTGTAGAAAGAAACAGAGGCCAACAACATCATGACAAAGGCAAAGCAAGAAGGAAACAGCCTTAGTGCCTTGCCCTCACCACCACCCACCCCACTCTATCACCTAACACAAACCTCTCCCTTGAGGAGACAGACCTATTGTCAAACTCAGCTACTGTTATCACTTAGTGCCAGTTGTTTTGTTCCACTTGGGGTTGAAGCAATTACCTTGTAAGAAACTTCCAGAGCATCTGTGGCCCTACTTAACAGAAAACCTATTCAATATTGTTAAACTTGGAAAGATAAATAATGCGCCCTAAGACTCAGGTAGTAAATGAAACAACAATCTGATGATTTTATCCTTACCAAGAGCAGACTGAGAGGAAAAGAAGCCGTAGGATAATATGATAGCAAGGCTTATAGGCTAAAAGTCACTTCATTATAACATGGGACTTGGACTTTATGAACCCTGACAAGATAGATTCTAGGTCAGCACTCTTCAAAAATTATCAGGGTAACATTTATACATTTTAGTAACTATATAAAAATGGATAAAAAGGAAATATAATGACCTAATTATGAAGGTTTAACCAACTCAATAAATATAAATACTATCATTTAAGCATATAAGTCAACATTTTAAAAATATATTATACATACATTTTACATTACTGTGGTTTGAATTATATTTGACTGGGAAAGGGAATGAGACAAGGTCTCACATAGCCCAGGATAGCCATTGTGCTGACTAGTTTTATGTCATTTTGACACAAGCTACAGTCATCTGAAAGGAGAGAACCTCAATGCTGTAGGGCATTGTTTTAATTTAGTGATTGATGGATGACTGACCACTTTGTGGGTGGTACAATCCCTGGGCTGTTGGTATTGGGTTCTAAGAAAGCAGTCTGAGCAAGCCATGAAAAGCAAGCCTAAGCAGTATGACTTCATGGCCTTTGCCTCAGCTCCTGCCCCTGGGTTCCTGCTGTGCTTGAGTTTTTGCCCTTATTGCTTTTAATGATGAATACAAAAGTGTGAGGAAAATAAACCCTTTCCTCCCCAAGTTGCTTTTGGTCATGATGTTTCATCACAGCAACGATAACTCTAAACTAAGACAGCCATGAATTAACTATGAAGCTAAAGTTGACCTTGAACTCCTGATTTTTGCTACCTGACTCTTCTGAGTGTTAGGATAACAGACATCTATCACCATACCCAGCACTGTTTACATATTAAATGACTCCCAAAAGGTCATTCATTGAAGGCTAGGTCCCCCAAAAATGGTGTTATTAGTGGTGGCATAACTTTTTGAGCAGGGCCTGGTTGGAGGAAGTAGATTATTGGGAACATGCCCTCAAAGAAGACATTGGAATTCCACTCCCGTGCTCTTTCACTGTCTATTTCCCAGACACCAGGAGGTGAGCAATTATATGCTCTACACCATGAAATTCTACCTCAATACAGGCCCAATGCAGTGGCATCAAGTAAATGCAGACTGAAAACTCTGAAAGTACAAGCCAAAATCTATCTTTCCTCCTTTAAGTTGGCTTCTCCCAGGTATTCTGTCATAGGTACAGAAAGATGATTCCCACTTTTTTCTCACAATTGTTCTTGAAAGTGTGGTATGCAGGTTTTGTTTATGACATATTGGTTGTAATGGTATTTCAAATGTTCAATAGTCACATATAGCTAGTGACTATCATAATAGACAGTACAACCTTAGTCAATATAGAATGAAGGAAGGTGTACAATCATCTTGGCTGGACTTAATTGGGTAGAAAAATAACAGGTAGGACTCAAGTGATATAGTCTTGCTCTGTGGTAAGGGATGACACCTATGTTTAAGAGTGATCCAAATAGGAGAGGCCCTTGGTCTTGTGAAGATTCTAGGCCCCAGTATAGGGGAATGCCAGGGCCAGGAAGTAGGAATGGGTGGATTGGGAGGTAGGGCGACTAGAGAGGGTATAGGGGATTTTCAGAGAGGAAACTAGAAAATGGGATAACATGTAAAATGTAAATGAAGAAAATATCTAATAAAAAAAAATCTAAAAAAAAATGACTCTTAAATATACCACAATATCCCAGAGTGCTATCAGGGCACTGAAACTCTAATGTCAATTTTGTGTAATCTTAACTGAAGATATTTAAATGCCAATGTTTGTTCTGCTATATTTTTATTCATAATTGAGTTAGACAGAAATAAAATATTTTCATATAAGTTTAAAAAAAAGAGTGATCCAAATAAGTGAGAGAATTCGGAAACATACCTGTCATTCTGCTCATAGATGTTGAGACCCAAGGCATCCACGCCCAGCCATAGCTCTGAGCCTTTCTTGTTCTTGATGCTGAAATAGTTCACACCATACATTTCCAGGTCCTGAGCAATCTTGAGATATTCCAGGACAGCATCCTCCCTATATGATACAGAATAGGAGAGGGGTATTGTCACAAAGTAGAGCTTCCATAGCAGACCCAGCAACAGAGGAAGCCAGCTTTCTCTGTTTCTGGCAATGGTCTTGGTAGCAGGATTAGGAAATGGAAAGAACTTAAGCAAGTGATTAGTAACAAGAAAACACATTATTTCTGTTAACTAAAAACTTCTGACAGGAACCTAAAGAATAAGAACAGTCTGTCCCTTGTTGGCCTCTGCAATATTAGTTGTTACAGAAAGTATATTCTCCCTCCTCTGCATTTCGACAACCTCTTAAAAATACAATTTGTTTCTCAAATAGACAGCTATAAAATGCTCTCCTATTTAGAGAGCTCCTTTCCCATTTATTTTTAGGGGAGCAATGACCAGAAACTTCCTGGAGACCCTGATCTTCCTTCCTTTTCATTGTACTCAAAACTGTTTAGGATGTAGGGAGTGGTGGAACATGCCTGTAAGCCTATAATCACCCATACTGTGTGTTCAAGATCAACCTATGCTACATAATGTGATCATTTCTTTAAAGAATTTCTAGGGCTGGAAAGTTCGGTCAGTTGGTCATTGACCAGCAAGCCTGACAACCTGAGTTCACATACTGGCACCTATATGGTAGAGTAGAAGAAAATAGACTCCCAAAAGTTGGTCTGACCTCCACATGTGCACCCTGGCATAAAGCAGAGGTGTGCACAACGTGCAGGGACACACACACACACACACACACACACACACACACAGAGAGAGAGAGAGAGAGAGAGAGACAGACAGACAGACAGACAGAGACACTGACAGAGAGGGCATAAAAATAAAATAATAGAAATGAAGTCCTGATGTTATAGTTAATGATCTTTTCAAGTTACAGTCCTTTGCATCAAAACTTTGCTCTTAAGAATTTTTAAAAATGCCTAAAATAAATCACAGTCTTACAATGATTCAAAGTTGCCTTTTATATTTAAATATCAAAATCATCCCTAGTCTCTCTTTCTTAAAATCCACCAATTCACCTAATAATTTGTCTTCTTGGTAGACACCATCCTCACTCTCCTTACAAGGACAGTGAAACTCATGGCTATCAAGGGAGGTTTACCTGAGCATGCCCCGGTGCTCCTCATGCCACACCTGGATCCGCTCTTCCCACTGGTCCTTGTTGAGTTTGTGCTGCTCCAAGACTCTAGAAAGATAGTGAGTGGTCAATAACGTATAAGCAGGAAGGGAGGGAGGCTCACTTAGCTCTCTATGGAGTTGATGCAAATGAGAAGTTAGCCCACTGATGTATTGCTGGATTCATACTGAAAATTAGACCTGAACACACTGAAGCAGGCATAACGAACTTCCTAAAGGAAGAACTCCAAGAACAGATGACCAAACAGAACAATGGAATTATCCTCTTTAGTCACCTATATGGCTTTTTTTTTTTTTTGGTTTGAGGCAGGATCTGTTTGTTTGTTTGTTTGATATGGGTTCTCTCTATTATATACAGCTCTCCTGTACTGAACTCACTATGTAGACCAGGCTAGACTCAAATTCAAAAGCACTTTACTGCCTCAGCAACCCAAGTGCTGGAATTAAAAAACAAAACAAAACAAAACAAAACAAAACAAAACAAAACAAAACACAAAGCCAAAACAGTCCAGATCCTCTTTATACCATTAACCACAATGCTAATAATGTGCTGCATCTCCAAGCTCAACAAGAATATACAGGCGTCTGTGATGAGGGGCTAACAGTAAAGAAAGGCAAAATATTCTCTCCTAGATCCTCTTGGAGCCAACAGTTGGTGTTTATAAGACAGCTTTGCATACAGATGAGGGAAGTAGTCACAAAATACTCTGAGGGAAACCAAGAGGCCCAGCCCACAGTTCTACTAGATTGTTAAACAAGATGCTTTAAATATGCCATCTCACACTTCATGCCACTGACGAGGAAAGAGTCCCAGGGCACAATTACCATCCCTAACACCATCTGTGGAGTGTGTACACACCACAGCTCAAGCTTAACTTTTCTTCTCCTATTCTAATCTAAAAGCCTGTGGAAACAAATGGCCATCCGATACAAAATGAAACAAACCCCTCGTGCATTAAAAAAAATAATAATAAAGAAATTGGGGGTTCAGATCAGTACTGCCAAAAAAAAAAAAATCTGCTATGGGAGACAGGGCACATCAGAGTCAGTAGCTCTGTATCTTAATTTCCTGAGCCAGAAAATAAGGACAACGCTTGCCTTGTATATTTAGCATTGTCATGATGTTAAAATAAAAATATTAAGTGTTTAAAAGCTCTCCCCTTCGAAGTTTACAAAATCAGAAAACTGTACACTGGTGCCCCTGGTTTGCATATTTTCTCTCTCTCCTGTGAATTTCTATAATAAAATCTCATCAGTGAAAGAGAAATGGAATCATGGGAGAGGACAAAACAAATCAACTCATCTTTCCTTCTACGTCAGCACCTATCCCCAGGGTAATGGAGCTTTGATATCAAGGAGCAAAGGGGAAAAGAGCCTTTTGAAGACCGGAAATAGAATAGGATACAATAGTATGTGCAAATGTGTCTCAGCAGCACAACACAGTCTTTAGACAGAACTCAATGGGAAAAAAACCCTTATCTGGCAGCCCCTGTGGACTGGGGATTATTCAGCTTTGTCAGCCAGGTCAAAGGAGGGCAGGGTTCTACCTCACCTTTGGGGCAGCAACTTATCTCCAGCCAGGTAGCCAGACTTGTGCACTTCCTTATTGAAGTCACCATACTTAGACTGGACGGCATACGAAGCCAACAGCACAGCAGTTTCAGGTGGACAATAAATGTCATCATTGAGAATGCCCTCCTTCACTTGCAGAAAGAACAGGCGCTGGGTGATATCCTGGATCAGTTCTTCAGATACATCCTCTGGGTAGAACTTGGCCCGGAACTTGAAGAGCAACGGACTTTCCTTCCGCACATCCTGTGCAGTCACCTGGGAGAAGCAAGGAGGTTACAAAGGCTCCCTCAAAATAGATTGTGATGATGGGAGAGTGTCTGTAAGGCAGTCAGAGGACTCTGAAAGGCTGTAAGTGTGGGTAATCTTCCAAGGCTGGAAGGCAACTCTCATAACTAAAACTTTCTTGTTTGTTTGTTTGTTTGGTTGTTTGGTTGGTTGGTTGGTTGGTTGGTTGGTTGGTTGGTTGGTTTTCGAGACAGGGTTTCTCTGTGTAGCCCTGACTGTCCTGGAACTCACTTTGTAAACCAGGCTGGCCTTGAACTCAGAAATTAGCCTGCCTCTGCCTCCCAAGTGCTGGGATTAAAGGCATGCGCCACCACACCCAGCTATAATTAAATTTTTAAAAAAGCAAACAAACAAATAAAATCAAAAGTATCACTTTCATTGGGGAATCTTATAAACATTTCTTCCTCTTGAGAATGTTCTTCTTAAAAAATTTATAATACACACTGATGACCGAAGCCACCACTATCTGACAATATAGCTCACTGATCTCAAATTCTGAGGGTAGATTTAAGAATGTTCTTTTTTTTTTTTTAAGTTTCTCTTGTAAAACTTTATTTTATATTTTTTTCTGTGTGTGGACACGCGTGCATGCATGGCACCTACGTTGGCCAGATGAGGGCATCAGATTCCCTGGAATTAGAGTCACAGGCAGGTGTGAGCTGCTATGTCAGTGCTAGGAATTGAACCCTGATCTTCTGGAACAGTCAGTGCTCTTAACAGCTAATCCATCTCTCCTGACCCTAAGGCTCCTCTTTCAAGTGTCCTCCAACTCTACAAACTATCAGAGAATAGCAAGTCTGGTTGAAAGCTCAGAATTGGCTAGGTTAGACCATAAACCAGATGACCTTCTAAACCCGAAAATGGCTCCTAATTTATCCAGCAAATGTGCTACTTTTGGGGTCAGCAACATGACTCAGAGGGTATAGGCGTTTGCTTCCACAACTCATTTAGATCCCAGGGACTGACAAAGTGGAAGAGAGAATTGGTATGTATACCATGGCATGCATGTATGTGTGCACACATTCACATGGACAGGCCTAGTAAATATCAATATAATATAGTAAATAAATATGATTTACAAACTTTTTATTCTTTAATAAAACAATACTCTTTAAAGCAGAAAGTGAGATACCCACCTCCAGATACAATTAGCAAACTTAGCTTCAATACAGTATTAAGTCCTCTAAGGTCAACTGTTAGCCAGTTTGAGGATCTGAAGAGGGGAGTCTGCCAGGTGTCTCCAGAGATACTACTTGGGGCTCTCTCTGGGAATTCTACAGATCTCAAATTTGAAAGAAAGGTATCCCAACATTTTAAACTACTAAAAGCTTTGGTCCAAAACAAATCTAAATTAAAGAAGAGTCTCCACTTCCTTTGGCTTTACCATCTTTCTCAGAAGTCCTCTGCCTGTACTTTGATGAAAGTAATAAATAGGACTATAGTGATGGTCTTCCTGTAATCACAAAACTCTGAAAGTGGAATCAAGAAGACCCGATGTTCAAAGTCACTGTCTGCTACATGTGGAGCTTGAGACCAGCCTAGAATATGAAATCTTTTCTCAAAATAAAAAAGAGAGGGTGATTGTTATGTAAGCTGTAGAACTAGCCATGCAGACAAATGAGAAACAATCTTTTGTCTACAGAAGGCAGCAATCCTGCATAAACCTGGAAATCTTTGTCCGACTTCAGACAGCTAAGTCTAGTCATTCCCTTCAATACAACTTTTGAAACTAACACTCTGAATATCAGTCCCTTTGTTGTTTTGCTCAATACATAGCTTGATTATCACAGGTTTGCTAGCAAGCATATGTTATTACCTAGAAAATTTTTCTACGTAGTGAGTGATTACCTTCTTATTAAGTTTCAGCCAAGTAGAGAAAGCTTTTGTGTCCTGGTATTGCAGTCCAAAGAACCAAACTTCCCTCAAACCAATAGTTTTCACCACCTGGAAAAAAAAAAAAACAACACAATAACTGGTTTAATATCTACCAGGAATTAAAGAACATAAAGGTGGAACAAACTTAAACTACCCTACCCTTAAAGGGTTTAAGGTACTGCTAGTCTTTTTTTTTTTTTTTAAATAACATGAAAGTAGAAGGGGAACAAACTATTTAGGAAAAAGACAAGGACCAATGGATGAAAGGAATGTCCTTATAATCAAATATATGTGCATGAAAGCATCACAAATCCGTTGTTTTGCACAATTAACATGTTTAATATATAATTTTAAAAGAAAAAAAATGCTATCAGTTTCTTTGCCTACCAAGTACTATTGTGAACCCTCGTGCACACCAAGAACCTTACATCCATGATCATCTTTAATTCTCATAAGGGCTCTATGGCAGAAGTACAATGCGGCTCACTTTATAGAAGGTAAAGTTAAAAGTCCAGGAAAGAAATGACATGCCCAACATGCAGATAAGTGACAGAGTCAAGATTTAGCTTATGTCATATTTCCAAATCAAGCCAATTCTCATACGTTCTGTCAATGTCTCCCTTCTACAATGCTATATAGCTGTCTGCTCCCAGAATGGATTAGAGACTATAGACAAAGTTTCTTAGGTTAACTCCTGTATCATATTCTCCTGGGGAACTCTCATATATTGTCCTTCAGCATTTTAAAACATATTATAAAGAATATTACATTGGGCATAGTAATACCTGCCTATAATACCAGCACTCTAAAGAAGGTGAAAGCAGGTGGATCAGAAGTTCGATATCATCATCCTTGGTTACACAGAGTCTAAACCCAGTCTGGGCTACATGAGATCTTGTGTCTAAGAGGGGTGAGATGAGCTGTGCTTAATGTAAGCACTTAGGGGGCAGAGGCAGGCTGCTCTCTGAATTGGAGACCAGCTCAGTCACGTCAAGCTCTACTAGGCCAGCCGGGGCTACATGTTGAATGTCTGTCTAAAATTAACAAAGGAGGCACATTTTAAAAAGACACAGATGAACAAACAGAAAAGGTGCAGAGTTGGTAATGGAGATGTGCAAAGTTTCTATGTCCTCAAGCACATGTCCCTTCAGGTACTTCCACATGTTTAGCTATCTAGAAGCTTCCCAACCTAGCCCTTTAGGTTTCTAGGGAAGAATTACATCATTATAATTGACTGTATTGACAATCATTGATGACATCAATTCAAACTTCACAGCTGTCACGATCTTTAGAAAGTGAGGATTATATCAACATCTAAGACCAAGTCTCACTTGCAATACTCCAAGAAAGACAAGGCAGAAAGCATACTATACAGACAGCTCATAGCCCAAAGATATAGATACTAATATGTTTGGGGCCAACATTTGTCTTGTGAAGAAGCTAAAGGGCCCTGTATTGCCCAGTGCCCTTGGAATGAATAGAAGGCAGAAAAGGAACTCTGCAAGGAAAAGACAGATGGAGTCTGTTCAGGGGCCCTGACAGTAGCAGATTGATGGTCCAGTTGTAGGCTCCACCGCAACTTGCCCAAGACTAGGGATGGCCACGCTAAAGCTAAGCCATATCCTGATGAAGTCAGGATGAGATCACAGAGTTCTCATCTTTTCTTTTAGGTATAAAAGGATGGAAATAAAAGTTTATGGTAGGATAAGTATGAAATCTAAGAGACTTAACTAGAGACATAAACAAGAACCCAGAGTTGCCAACATTCCTTCTAGTAAACAAACCAATACCTTCCTGGGACTATCTCATGTAATAACCACTCTGAGGAGAAGCCTCATTCCTAAGATATCACACTTTCTCTTTATAGATGTCACATATCAGGAAATCTGAACAAAAATCTTTTATCTGTAACTTGTAGCCAGTATACTTCGTTTTGCTGGTCACAACTTCCTCATTATCTAATTGGGAGGAAAGTTGTCAAATGATCTCACATGAAGAGTTATGTATGGGAAGTTCTTGTCCTACCCAAGTAAAAACTGATTTTCAACACATTTTCAGAGTTATGATTGAAATGCGACTGGTGGGAAGAGAAAGAGTTACAAACTGTTCAGATCCTAGAGAAAGAAAAAAAACCACTGAAGATAGGATAAGCTACAGGTCTAACATATCTAGGTACCGAAGGAGTGGAGCATGAAAGGAACAGAACTGGTAAAGCAACAACTGGCTTTTACCTAAACCAAGAGGCCAGTTGTGGCGGCTCAGAAAACCTAGGACTGAAGGAGATTTTGATATGAGCACTGCTTCTTCTTTTGTAAGCAGAAGGAAATCAAAACGGTATGAATTTTCCACTTCCTTAAGCTCTTGAGCTTGGAGAGATGAGCAGTCTCTCAGCCTATGCTGAAGTTCCAAAGTACAGATATGGGAGGAAGGAAATGCAGTCTGGAGTCAGAACTGATACTGAAAAAGAATAAAGGGCAAAAGAGAATGCCTGTGACTAAAGGCTACAAAGAAATCTCCAATTAAGGTCTACGCAGTGATGGGAGCCATTTGTTCAGGCAACACTTGGCCCCGTTTCCAATTCTAAGAACAAAGAAACAGCACGAGAAATTACTCACTTCCAATGTTTATAGCCACCAAGAAGTCTATTTCAGGTGGTGCTGGACTGGAGAGAGGAAGGACCTTGCTTTCCAAGTTAAAGAAAAGTATCTAGCTCTTTGTTCTAGGAATAAACCTCTGTGGCTCCAGTGAGTAGATTCCTTATAAAGCTGAGAAATGGCTCCCTCCCCGAGGGGGGGAAATGTGTTTCGTTTGGTACTAGACATCCTTCTTATAAGATTTAAGCTAGTATTCCTCAAAGCTGACCTTAAGAAATCCTTAAGCAGAAGAACACAGTCATTGGCTATACCCAAGAGGTCTGGGAGTATGGTAGAACTGAGGTGCACTAAAAACATTATGAATCAAGATAACTGGGAAATTATCCCAATAAACACATTTTGGATAAAAAAAAATTTCTAGAGGCTGTGAATTCTGTTCTGTACTACACCCTACTATCCCTAGTTGACTGTGGAGAGAAAACAGGGCTAACACAACACAGGCTATTAAACTGAAGCCCAGTGATGTGCCTCCTATCAAGTTGCCTTCAAATGAAGTGTACACCCCCACATATAAATACTGCTCTCCGCTTTGGTCAGAGGAGCTTCTTTATGCTGTGCTCGGCAGTAACTGTGAACTTTTAACTGGCCAAAGTGCCAAGAATAAGTGACTGTTGGCTGTTCAGCCTTAATTGAAACATCTATATCATCTCCTCCAAGGCACCAAGAACATCAAAAAGAGAGGGCAGAAAGATCATAAGAGCTGGAAGATGTGGAGGAGAGCTGTGAAATGATGCCATTCAGGATGGTTATTGCTTCATTGCAGTCATGAGCTCCCAGCACCTGTGATTACACGCGAGACCTGCATAAGATCTGAGTTAACATCTTATCATGGAAAGGGCACGTGAAGTCACACCCATCCCTGAAGATCTGTTACTGGTTGGTAATCATACTTCTGTGAATGAGCCTAAGGAAAGAGTAGACATAAAAGTGAAAAAAGGACTAGTTGAAATTGAAAAGAGATCAGCAGGCGTGTGAATTGGGACTAGGAGGAAGAAGGAAGGGATGAATATATCAAAATTCATTAAGTTCATTTATTGAAAATGTTATACCAAGTGAGGCATGGTAGTGCTCACCTCTAATCCCAGCACTTAGGAAGGAAAGACAGGTGAATCTGAGGCTAGCCTGGTCTACAGTGAGGGCTAATACTATACAGAAAAATCCTGTCTCAAAAAATGACAACAAAAAAAGAAAGAAAGAAAACCAATTATTATTATATGTATTTAACACATGGTAATTAAAAAAAACTACAAAGAAAACTGAAATCCAATGAAAGGAAGAAATTTGCCTTTAAAAAAAATCATTGCTAACTTCTAGGAGCTTTGGGGTATAAGACAGCTCCCCATTTACCTCTTTCGTTTTTATAACTTGCAGAAGTCAATTCAAGAATCAGTGCTGCCTGCCTTGTATACTACCTGCACCTACTTGTGTAACAAGCTAGCAACATCAGGAGCCATCTCAGAAGCCTAGAACTACATCATAAGTAAGGCCAGAGCCTTGAGAAAAAAATCTGCATGAGGAATTATGTGCAAAACTGTATTGCATCAATGCCCAAACATCTGAGATACGCTGAGATTCCCTCACAGGCTGGCAGCATCTGCATTATCACTCACCTAAAAGCAAATTGATGGTTAACTGGAAAAAATCTGCAAGATGCTACCACAACATCTGTTTCTTACGCTCCACATAGCCTGTACCACAGTGAGCATCTTCTTCACAAAACAGACAGCACTCAGCCCAGTTTCTGCTTAGGGAGTAGGCTAGGCAAAGGAAGTTCACACAGGGCATAGTTGACAGAAGGCACTGGGAAAGTAGAATCTATCAAGATTCAAGGTCGAGTTATAACGCTCCCAATAGCTGTGTGAGCTTAGCCAGAACTTTTCTCCTCACAAACCCTCAGTTCCTAATCCATAGGATGGTAATACAACTAATATGACTGTCATAATAAGTGTTAATCATGCTACAAAATAAAATCAGAATTTAGAAATCCTAATGCAAAATCTGCCAGCAATAAGTACTGCACTGAAGTCAGAAAAGCTTTGTTATTTTTATGGATCCCTAAACTGAACTCACATGACGGCTGAGAAGCCAGACAGGATCTCTATATTCATATGCATATATATATGCACTAGCAATTAGTAGGAAAAGAGGCCTTGAATCTGAAGGAGAGTGGGGAGGGGTATAGAAGAGGTGGAGAGGAAAAAGAAGGGAGAGATGTTGTAATCATACTATACTCTCAAAAAATAATGTTATTCATAGTGGCAGCTCTGCCACCTAGTGGCATGTATATAATTCAGGATGAAATCATTTGGCAAATCTGCTTTAAGAGATTAAAGCAAGCCAAGTACAACATGCCTGCAGCAAAATGTGTTCTTCCTCTTTCCTGTCAAGAAACACTCACAGAAAGAAACAGAAGTAAGGGATAGCAATTGTGGGCCCCATTTCCATTTCCCACCAGGCTCTGCCTCTCCTCAAGCTATGGTTTCCCATTGTTGCATGTTATTTATCACTGGGTGCCAAGAAATACGTTCCTTGACCAGAAAGGAAGTTAAAAAAAAAAAAAGAGGAAGCATATTTCATCAAGTTCAAATCTTTTCTCCAATGGTTTTTACCTACAATATAACAGCTCAGACCCGTCTGCCCTCACAGAGGATCACTGTATTCTCTGTTCTATGGCAACCTCTCAATGACCTAAGACACATCTAGGAGACATCTCCAACCTGTAACACCCTCATTTACCCCACAAAGTGCAGTGCAGTGGGAAAATAATATGTTTGTTCAGATCTGTATTTGAAACTCCATATCACAACTTGCTGGTGATGTGACCTACAAGGTATGTTCTTTGTCCTCTTAGGGACAGAATCGCTGTGATGATTAAAGAATCCAGCTATCACTTCAAACCCAACTCACCATTTTTCAAGAATACAATGTACCTGCTGGGCGTGGTGGTTCACACCTTTAATCCCAGCACTCGGGAGGCGGAGGCAGGCAGATTTCCGAGTTCAAGGCCAGCCTGGTCTACAAAGTGAGTTCCAGGACAGCCAGAGCTATACAGAGAAACCCTGTCTCGAAAAACCAAAAAAAAAAAAAAAATACAATGTACCATTAGCAACAGGAGTCACCATGTTGTACAATAGAACTCCAGGTCACTTTTTCATTTGTACCTATGTTGAGACAGGATTTCATGTTGCTTGCTCGGGCTAGCCTCAATTAAAGCTCTCTATGCTCTTGGGAATGACCTTGAACTCCTGATCCGTCTGCCTCTATCTTCAGAGATTACAGGCTATCATACCCAATTTCAGACTCACTCTAATCTGAATGAAATTGCATCTAAAGTACCTAGCCAAGCGTAGTTTATAGTAGGTGCTCAATAAATATACTTCCTAAGACATTGCTTATACAAATGAGATTTTCTGGTTTTCTCTCTCAGTCCTTTCTTTGATGATTATGAAAGATTAAAATCTCTTGAGTACTCTGGGAGGCAATAGCCTTAAGAGTAACATACCAGCCAGGAACCTAGTACATGTTTGTAATTCCAGGAATCAGCAGGCTAAGACAAGAAGATTGTCCCAAATTCTAGGCAGCATGGACTACATAATAAATACCAGGTCAGCCAGAGTTATACAGCACACACTAATTTACCATTCCAATCTGCACAGGGCTCACAGCCAGAGAGGCCCCCCATAGAACTACACATACAGTACAGAAAGTGAACCAACACCAGCAATCAATTACTGAGTTGAGGCTTTTTTAAGTTAATAAAACTTTGCCCACAGATTTTTTTATTGCTCCAGGCTCTAAGTCATGTCTTCTTTGCCTTCAGCAGCCATCCCCCTCCAGTACAAAAGAACAAAGCCCCAGCACCAAGAGCAGAGGAGGAAGAGTATACTGATCATTTGGTTTGGGAGAGGACTAAGTAGAATCAGAACTCTGGAAGGAGTCTAAGAAGAAGCCAAAGTAAGATCCACCACGACTGATGCTCCCTTCTGCACCTCTTCCTGAAATCAAGGGAGCCAGGGATTTATGTGGTATAGTAGATGTATCCTATGTTTATCTCATAGGCTGTTAGAAGCTAATCCAGAAGAGATATTCTGTACCAGCGGCCTGTCTCCATCCAATGCAAGTGAAGCATTTTCCTTCTTTTACAAAAAAGGGTTGTCTGAACTCTAAACAATGGAAATACAGAAGAAGGAGAAGAAACTGTGTAGAAAAGATGTCAGGGATAAATTTTTGAGGGATAACCTAGTTTGAGAAACCATTTTGAGATAGGGAAACTGAAGCCCAAAGAAGGGAAATAGGGGAAATGTTTGCATGAAACAACAAAAAATTAGCTGGCAAAACCAGCTCTAGAGACCAGAATTTCCAATTTTCTATCCAGTCACTTCATAAGTCTGTCCCTTTAAAATCTCTCCAATATAAACCCCACATGCAAAGAGGGAATGCAAAACCTTAATATAGTCAAAATGCATTCAGTCATTGCAGACTAGTACTGTAATCACTTGTGAGCTATGGGAATGTCAACACATTATTTTTGTGTTTAAAAATTCCTCAGACTAACTTGTATTTTCACAAATTAACCATCAGTGATTACCTTACAAATTACAGTGATTGCCTATTCAAAACAAAAACACAAAACAAACTCAAGAGGAATAAGTTCCAACTAAATCCAAAATAAGATGATGGTGCTTATCTCCCTATTCTAGTTCATAATGAACAAAAAGCATCATGGTATTTGAAAGGAAGCCATCATTTACTACTCTACCATATGCATGTACATAATACTGCCTTCTAAGCTATTTGGGTTTAGGGGTTTTTTTTATTGTCTTGTCCAGTTCTGGTCTGGAATGTTATGCAAACATATATGTCACAGTAACCAGTATTTGGATAATAGTTAAGATATTTTTAAAAAGTACACTTTTATAAAAACAAAAGATCTATATGGTAAGCATTAATTGCCCCCTTTCTTTCACATTTGTATATGTGTGTTGATGCTTATGTCACACACAGTCTGCACATAGAAGTGAAAAGACAACTTACAAGTCTGGAGGCAGACACCTCGAATCCTAACACTTGGGAAGCAGAGGAATGAGAATTGTGAGTTAGAAGTCACCCTCAGATGCACAGTAAGGTCAAGGACAGCCTGGACTTTTTAAAAGAGACTTGTCTATACATAGATAAACAGACAGACAGACAAACAAACAAACATCCTTTACAGTTTGAGGCTCCATATATTGATAGTTTCAGTAAGTCTACCATATAATCATTCTCCCTGTCTCTTTTCTCCCTTGTTCGGGATCAAGGATAGGATGTGTTAGGGCAATAAGATTGAGATTTCAGGTTGCCAACATTTAAACTTTGCCTCCTTTTTAATTAAGTCTGCAGTCAGCCTTTGTTTGCACCATCCTCAGATAGGCAAGTGGAAAAGAGACCTTTTCCAAAGCATAGAAGGAATGAGTGGCCTGCATTGTGAGGAGATCTATTAACAGAAGAAGTAGCTAAGGAACAAGGCCCTCCTTTACCTGGTCAAACAGCTGCTTGCCAGTGGTGTTCGGCTGAATGGCAAACTCCAGCTCTGCATCCATGGTGGTGACACGCACACTGATCTAGGATGAGATAAAAGCAAGCAGATTAATTGTTTGGCTTCGTGCTCAGTAGATTTGGGGAAAAATGTCTACATTCAACTTGGAAGAAACCCAAACACTAAAGTGGGTAAATAAGAAATTGGTATTAAGAAAGGTAAAATACTGACCTAAGTCATAACTTAACTATATTCCTTCCCAGATTGCTAAAGACTAAAACACAGCCATGGACAATGTTCTACCAAGAGGCAAAGAATGTAAACCATCCTACTACAAATAGGAAGTATTGACTATATTTCTTCCAAAAGGTATTCACCCTTTAACAACAGCCAGTTCCATCCCACAGCATTCTCTTCTTACCCCAGATCTATAGCCTGGCTTATCTATGGCACAAGTAGATCTCTGCAGAAGCAAGGTAAAATAAAGAACACTGGATTCTCCACTATAAATTTTCCAAGCTACAACACCAACCTTCTAAGCGAAATGTACTCCTGATATAACAGAGCACAGGTCCTCAACCTGTGAGTCATGACCCCTTTAGGGGAGTTGAATTACCTTTTCATAGAGGTTTTCTAAGACCATTGAAAAACACAGATTTACATTGCAATCCATAACAGTAGAAAAATTACAGTTATCAAGTAGGAAGTAATTTTACGGCTAGGGGTCACACCATGAAGAACTGTATTAAAAGGTTGTAGCATTAGGAAGGTTGAGAACCACTGCAATAAAGGCATGATGGTAAATGGGAGTAACTAACCATTTCTGATTGGATTTGAGGTCAACTCCCCAGGAGGGAATTGATGCCCAGTACTGTAAACCTGCTCAAAAGCCCATGGCTTGGAAGGTCATATGCCCTAGTGGGAGTACTATTGTTTGACTCAATAGAAATGCAGTCAAATTGGCCTCTTAGTATGTATTTATATCCACAGATTAGTTTTGCTCTGAAGCTTAAAGAAGTGTCTTTTTGCAATGGCTTTCAGCTAATTCAGACTCATGACTAGTCAAAGTTCTGAGAATAAGTGATTGTTGAGTACTTGGTCCTAAACAAGGAATCTTCATGGACCCACTCCTACCCAAGGTCCAGAGAAAACTATAGAAGATGGAATAGAAAGACTATAAATGCTGGAGGACAGAGAGGAGGGCTGCCAACAGCCTTCTGCTTAGGTCGCAGCAGTTACAACCATGAACTCACAGCAATGGTGGGTATTTCCAAAAGATCTGCACAATATGGGGCACATCAACATGGATAGGGTAAGGGCTAATGACACTTCATCCTATCCTAAGGAGCAAAAGCCAATTAATTGTTGCAGGAGAGAGGTCAATTTTGTGTAGCCACTGGTAAGTTGTCCTTGTAAGTAATCTCCCACACATGCTCATGAAAACAACAGTAATTAAATACAGAGAAGGATTTACAAAAAACTATTAAAAAGATGATAAGAAAGGACATCATGAAGAATATGATCAAAGTGTGTCGTGTGCACATGTATATATAATATCTATACACACATATATATTTGAAATTGTGTAAGAACATAAATAATTTTAAGAAAATTGGGTTCAAGGTTAACACCACTATAATGGGCTCAATTTACCAACCTGAATATCGCTTATCCTTTTCTTGGGCCTTAGTTTCCCTCATCAACACAAGGGCAGTCAGACATGGGTTGAGTTGTGAGAACAACTAATCAAAGCAATGTCTAAGGATCATTCCAATAATGAAGTTGGTGGTTCTATCCACTGCCTTGGTCTACTAGCACTTCCTATATTTGTGTCTCAATCAGGAGAGAAAGGGGGCATCAGTAGAGGTGAATATGTACAATATAAAGCTGCTGTCAAAACCAAGTTAATGGAAGGACAAAGAGGGAGCCAGACACATACTGACAAACTACCAGGCAGGAAGGAAAAGGGAGGGGTGAAATGATATAATTATATTTTAATCCAAAAATAATTTAAGTGAAAAAAATAATAACATATTCTATTTTTAAATGAAAATAGAAAAATATCGAGTGGCAATAGTTTATTAGAGAAGAACAGCGAGACATACCACCACCACCCAGTGACAACCAAATCAAAGCTTTTATATCATCTCAGAGGAAAAGAGTTTAGTCACTAAATTTTAGCACATCCAAGCCCGTCATTTTCCTCAAGTGTCTGAACTGTCTCTTCCCATCCCAGATACACACTAGTAGCAAGTTGGAGTTATGCTGTCTACAGATTGAGACAAAAGTTCAACCCAAAGCAACCTCACAGACTCTATTGCTTCTCAGGAGATACAAGCCAGAAAGCAAAGATGATATTCTTTTCTGCCGTCTTTGGTAGTCTTGGTGCCTCACACAACTCCTGATATATCTATCATATGGGTATTTAAAACCACAAGCCATTAGATCATTCACCAACATATATTTGGCCAGAAGATAAAAGTTTTTAAGTGCCCAACCATATTTCCAAGGGAATGGAAAGAACTCTAGAACTGCAGACAAGTGTGCAGTCACTGATATGGAGAGACAAAAGGTCACACTTTCTCAAAATACGGCTACAAGGAAGGAAGTTGAATTAAATAAATCCTTAGAAGCTTTTTTAAAGTAAAAAAGTATAACAGATAACCATGTAGGACTTCATTGGCACTAGACAATATAGTCACAACCTTAGAAGTAGATTCCCTGATGTACATCAATGATAATTGAGATTTTATTCTGAAGGAGGATTTTTTTTTTTTAGTAAAAACAACAGCTTTCATGTATCTATATATACAAGTCACAATGTACTTCCTATGTACTACCCCTCTTAACACCAACAGTCACCCTGTGATTGTTTCTACATTGAGGGTGAGAAAATAGATATCATGTATATTATATCACAGATACATAATCATAATGCTAGTATTTGGGAGTTTGAATACAGGTCTACATGCAGCTCTTACTATTTAAACCAGTGTTAATTTTCTCTTACAGAATATGGAAGGCTTTCATTAAAAAAAAAAAATCAAAGATAAATTTTGTACTACTTGCTGTTTTGCTCAACAACATAGCCAAAAGATGGCTTGTTATATAGACATAAAATTTCATGCTTTGGAGCTACCAAGATGGTGCTTTCTACTAAGCCTGATCATCTGAGTTGAATCCTTAAGACACACATGGTGGAGGAAGAGAACCAGCTTCTGTAGATTGTCCTTTGACCTCCATATGCCTGCCCCCTCTCTCTCACACACCCACCAAAGAATCCCAAACAAAAACAAAAAAACAAAAAAAAAACAAACAAACAAACAAAAAAACCAATATAGAGAAACTGAAATGGGGACAGTGGTCTTTCTAATACATTGGTTTATTCTCATATCAATATTTATTTCTAATTTAGAATTACGTGTCTGGAACACAAGGCTAAGTAGACACAAGGAAAATGCTGGCTACATG
Source organism: Mus caroli (assembly GCF_978045245.1). Taxonomy (NCBI): domain Eukaryota; kingdom Metazoa; phylum Chordata; class Mammalia; order Rodentia; family Muridae; genus Mus; species Mus caroli. The sequence goes on from NW_028227260.1 coordinate 72,792,475, forward strand.
AATAGTCATCAAGTAAGAGGCTATAAAATAAATGACTAGCGAAATAAGGATGTACTTCAGTGACTGAGCAGTTATCTAGTATGGTACAGGGGTGGAGACAAAGGCAGACTGAAGATAGTACATACAGAGAGAGAAAAGGCCATTTTACTTTTTCACCTTTTTATGGGAGGTACCATTCTTGCCAATCTCGCAAAGTCAATGGAACACTTGTCAGGATATTTTTACATCATAAAACAAATACAACAAGACTGTTTATTTTAGAATAGATGTCAAATTTAATAATGTGTACTTATATACTATATTAAGTTAATCACCTAATATTGGGTCTTAATAATTATTACTGTGGTTTCTTTTTTAAAATCTTTTGATTTCGCAACAGATCCATACATTTATACAATGAATTTTAGTCATCTTACACAGCCTGCATCCACTCCATCTCCCATTGGCACTCTTTACAATGTGTCTCTCTCCTTGTTTCTATGTCTTCTTCTTTCTGTCTGCTCCACTGAGTTTAATTTGATTTCCTTGCCCAAGCATAGACTGGAAGTTTGTCAACACAGCAAGGACAACTTATCTGTGACAATATCACTTTAAAAAGTGACAACACTCCTCCAATAAGCATTAATTGTCAATAGTCCCTGAGAGAGGAAAGTGATATTTCTTCTGGATACAACATAGCCACTATACTATTGTAATTTCTATTTAGTATAAATGATATTTGAGAGACAAGTGTCTCAGACTTCCACTGATGACAATATCATAGGTTCTGCTGCTACTACAAATTTTTGCTTATAATTAAAAGGCTAAATCTTTAGTTGTAACTCAGTGAAAGCGAATGCTGCCATCCCTTTGTATCTATAAAGGACTGCTTCCAGGACCCCCAGGGGCACAAAATCCCACAAATGTTCAAGTCCCTTAAAAATGTCATAATATTTGCATATAACCTACATCATGTGTTCTCTGAATCATGTCTAAATAATTTCTAATACCAAACACAAGGGCTGGGTATGTAGCTTTGTGGTACAGCCATGGCTTAGCATATGGAAGGGTTCAGTTGCTCACAACATAAACAAATGTTTTAATACAATGTAATGTTATAAAAGTAAGCCACTGTTCTTTTTGTTTGCGGAATAATAAGACAGAGTCTGCACATGTTCAGTATAGATGCAATTTTCCCCCAAATATTTTCAACCCACAGCTGGTTGAGAACCAACTATATCCACATTCATAGGTCTTTCCTGTTTCAAATGCTATTCATGGATAGAAAAATGTCTGGTTAAGGAACTTTCTAGAAATGTATTTCAATTCACCTAATACAGATGGAGCACATTGTTTAAAGAATAATGAGTGTAGGAGAACTGTAGAATTATTCTGACCTTGAGGAAATTACTGAATTACCAAAGAACTGTAATGGTAATACACAGGGAAGTCCCTGAAAAGCAGAACAGAAAAAACCTTTTGTGCAAATTAAGAATCATATTAAGGTGGTTTTTCCATCGACCTCTAAGGACAGGATTGATTTTGGGAAAGGGACTCAAAATAGAAAAAAACAAAACAAAACAAAACAAAACAAAACAAGGGGATTTGAGTAAAATAAATGGAGCCTAAAAATTGATGGAATAGTAGGAGTTAGTACTGATTAAAGGTTGGTTTGTTCTTTGATAATCTGGGGTGCAAATTACACAAAACAAGCTATAGCCCAGACCCATGTCACATGAGGCCCTCTGGACATTTACCCTACTAGGTACTACTTTCCTCCTTTTGAAATTGACCTCACTTTTTCATTGGAGGAAGGGAGGGAGGGAGGGGCAGAGAGACAGAGAGAAACAGAGACAGAGATGGGGAGAAAGGAGAAAGAAGTCTTGTTTGGAAAGGTTGAAAAAAAGAAGGTGGCCAGAGGGAACCCACCACTAAGCCTTACAGCCTGAGCTCAAGCCCTAAATCTGAATGTTGAGAGGAAAGAACCAACTCTCATAAGATATCCTCTGACCTCTGTATACTATGGTAAGTGCACACATAAGGACACACAGAAATTTCTTTTTAAACCCTGAAATTGAAGCTTCCAAATTCAGCAAAACTTTCCCTGGCAGGGAATAAAGGAGCTGATCTGAGTAAACTAGCAATTTGAAGCATAATTCGCAGCAGAGAGAATTGTTTACACAGCTAAATCCTTGCCTAAGCTGGGCCTGAGTATGCAGACATAGACTGAGGTCAAAGACTATATCTATGTAGAACAGAAGGGTTTAAGAAACATGACAACAAAAATAATGGGTATGCATTTCAAGAGTGTGTCATCCTTGCACGTACACTGGCCCTCCCACCTCTAGACCAAGAACAATAAGTCCACTGATGCTTACTGAACAACTGAACATAGATACTTCCCACAGGAAGCCTCTCTGAGAATTAACTCCTATTGGTGGTCCATCATCCAAAGTCTTCAACTAGGATCACTCTTACACCTCAAGTTGGATAGCCTGAAACATAATCAGGCCAGATGCTGACTCAGACTTGGCAGCAGTAGCTGGAGTGCTTTCGTCTATGACCCAGTGGCTTCAAAGAGGCCCTCCCTTTCCTTAGATGCAGGATCACCCAGGTAAGCAAGAATACTCCACAGCAAAGTAGTCTAGCCATAACTCACCCCCACCTGTTATGTGTTCTTAACAATAAAATCTTTTTGTCTAGGGGGGATGGAGAGAAGAAATAATCACAAGTAACTTGCTGGAACAAGTGAACATAACTTTTGTCAGTTCATAAGTGAAAACACTGAAGTACATAGGCGCAGGTGACAGAACACTTATTGTATGCCAGCTCGGTGCCAGTCGAATCACCCACAGTCTCAGTTCAATCACTTAAGCCAAATTTCCTCTGCTAGCAGTTGGTGGAGGCGGGTCTTCTGGACATTCTTGGAGCTCCTTCCATAACTCCACCCACCTCTCTAGTCATGGTAATTTCACTGCTTTCTTCAGACACTGTCTTGGTAACTATTTTGCCAAAGCCCACACACTGTAGCATGGGAAGCCTGGGTACATCTGGGAAACACTGCTTGGATAGGATTCCCTTGTCTCCCTGGGGCAGAACCTGTGTAAGCCCAGTTAGGTCTGACCTCAACAACCTTACTGACTACCTGCCATTTCTGAATTCTGAGGGAGTGGCCTTTCTTTCTGAGCTTTCCAGGGGGCTGATAATGGGAGGAAGACCATTATAATTGGAGCAGAGGAGCAAGAGGAAGTACAGGCTTTACTAGGGCAACCCCAGAACTCCAATCTCTTCCTCAGGCAGAGAGTAATCACCAGAGTCACCCAAATAACCTTTACCCAGCATTTCCTGCGGCAGGGCCTGGACTATCTTGATTCTTAGGGTAACAGAAAAGCCTCAAGCACTTCTTTTCCCTAAGAAGAAAGCAAGTGCTGCCTTGATCTTCTATCCCAGGAGGTGGAGAACCCCTTCACCTGGCCTCTTGCCCCCAACATATATACACACACATCAACTTTCCCACAACTCATTCGTCTTTCTCCTTGATGATTTGGAAACAGCACCTGGCATGATTATCCCCTTCCCTCTCTTTTGACCTATTTCCAGACCTTTCCAGACCTGCCTGGGCTTAACTTTTCCTATGTCTGTGTCTGTTCTCTGTAGTTTCTACAGAAGAAAACCGCAGCAATCCTGACCCACACCCATACCTTCATGACTCAACATTAGTTCTCCAGCCACTCCAGCTGCTCGAAAAGACACAGGAGACAAGAGTCTCTTTCATTTGTTTTGGCTCAGCCCTGCCCTCCAAAAATTCCAAGAAGCATTTCAACTGACAGAGTACACTAGAGACTTGAGTGCTACTCTTTCAGTTACCATGTTTGAGGTACTAAGCCTTCTCAGCATGAGGATACAGCCACCTTATCAGCAAGAAACTACTCGTGTGTGTGTGTGTGTGTGTGTGTGTGTGTGTGTGTGTGTCTCACTGTCAAAAGCAGCTCATCAGAAACAAACAATGCCCAACCCCAGTTCGGATCTTCCTCCAGGCACATAGGTTGCCCCACGAGGTCCTTAATATGGTTATCCAGAAACGATAAGCAGTGGGAATTTCTAAACCCTTAAACCTGAAAGGACCTCAGTGAGCATTTGACTCAAATTCACCAGTTCACAGATAGGAAAGCTGAGGGATGAGAAAGAGAGGCACTGTCCCAGGGTCACACAGCTACTAGGAAGTGTGAGAACAGGGATTAAAACCTGGGTGCTTGAGCTATGAGAGTGGCTCAGTGCTCCAACACCACAAATAATATCTAGTTTTTAAAAACTAGCTCTTGGTTCCATAGCACATTTACTATGCCCTCATGCCATCCTAGATCTTAGAAGTAGTTAGTAGACCCTTTATACATGGTACTTTGAATCTGGAGATACTATGTGAAGGAGGCTGGCTGCACCAGTAGGTTTCAATTAAAAACACAAAAGTGACACCATTTGGAAGTCTAGTTTTCAACAGGGCATAGATCTAACTTTCATGCTGATATAACCACTACCACCCATTCTAGGGAGACACAATATTTCATAACAACATGGAAGCAAAGACATAAAGAATAAAAGGGATGGGTCCATACCTAGGTAGCCAAGAATAACAATTCCCATAAAACTTTGAAGGTGCCGAAATGAAAAGGAAGTAAGCCCATCATTAATAAAATAAGCATCCAAATGTGAGAAACTGTTATTTGGAGCCACACCCAGCTGGGCTTCACTCTCTCCAGTCAGCTTCCTGCTTGACCCAGGCTCCTGCCAGCAAGTTCCACAGGAAGTTATTTGTAGACTGGAGACAGACCATTTTTGGCAGCCTGAAGATGCAGGCTCTGCCCAGGGCACCAGAAGAGGGCTCTATTCCCTCTGCTTAGGAGCACAACACATCAACCTTCTATGTCATGTCTGTCTCTGAAGAACAGTGCAGTTAATCCAGGCACAGCTGAGGTCTGGGTGTTAAAACTGCTAAAGCCAGGATCAGTAAACTATTTAGGGGTCAGGAGAAGGCTTACAGGCCTCATCAAAAAGAACTGCTTTCAACCCCAGGGCTAGGCTAAGGTTGACTTCTATCTACTTCAGTATGAAAGTAGTTGTTTAATAGTAGTTAAAGATGATCTTTAACTCCTAATTTTCCTGCCCTTCACACCCCTGATGCTGGGATTACATGCATGCACCACAAAGCCTGGCACAGCATTTTTAAATGTTCTCTCTCTTAGGAGAGATGAGAAATTCTCCTCAAAAAACAGAATCATAAAGGATGAGTGAACACAGCAGAGTGGTTACAGTGTTTTATTCTCTTCAAAGGTTTTCATGTCTTCCTTCCTTGTTCTGAACTCTGCCTATTTTTTACTGCAGTCTTTTATTACTAACCCTTACCACTCAGTAAAACTTACCAAGACTCCCAAATTCTCACAGCTGGTATCACAAAGATCATACACTAGGCCTCAAAATGACTCAATACAATCAATCACCTGAGGTAAATTTTTGGAAGAGTCCCTTGCCGATCCACACAGATTCTGGCTTCTTGGGTCAGAAGGGGACTAGCCATCAGAGAGTTAGAACTACTTTCGGAGGCCCTTCTGAGTTTGTAAACCTCATGATAATAAAATGGCTTGGAAACTATCTGATTGAGGGAAACACAGAAAGCAGAGGTTAACTAGAAGACACTGAACAAGTGGTTTAGAAAAAGCTCTCCAAGATTAAACATATAACCCACATCCACCACAAAGGTCAAGGATGCCATAGTCTTTCTATAGCCACTACATTCCCTCTATTTGCTAGTATCCTTGTTTATAAAGTATGATGACAATAATGCCTATTCTTCCCTACCAAGAAGCACCAGTACCTATACCCATAAACTAAAGTAGTATCTCAATAGCAGGGAGAGCATGGAATAATATCCTAAAAACATCAATACAAGATCTAGCTCTACCAACAACAAGCCAAAAGCCCTTAAATCTCGTAAAGTGAGCATTAACAATGCCAGGATAGCAAACATGTTGTTTGGTACTGATGAGATGGTACCCTTAACTGATTGCAAACACCATTTCTGACATCAGTCAACAACCCAGATTCCTAGTCGCCAACCCAAGATTACTATAATATATTCTCCAGAGAAGTGGCTTGGGAATCTGTATTTCAACAAATACCCTGAGATACTCACTACCTGAGTTTAAAGAAACATACTCTGGCACAGATGCTGGTGACATCAGAGCACAGGATCAGTAACCTAGATGTCCAAGATGTTTTCTAGCTCAGAAATCCTCATTCAGGGACCTTGAAGATAAGATGTGACAGAACAGGTGCTACAGGCAGAAGGAGGAGATGTTGAAAGCCTAATCAGAAAATTGTGCCAAACCTTTGAGCTATTGTCCAGAGTATTCAACCATCTTTCCATCTAGTTAAGAACCAGACAGTGGGAGGTACAGATAACTCAGCAGCCAAAACATATTGATCAAAATGCTCTAATTTAAGGCCTCTGTCAAGAGTCTTCCTGAGTTCTCTGCCTCATAAGCATTCCACACTTACTCATTCCCAGGGGAATTTTCTGGCAATGAGCAGGCCTTAAACACCAGCCTCCCCTTCTTGGATTCTCTGAGAACTAAGGGAAAAGAACAAACATCAAAAGTAAAGCAGAGATGCAGCTCTTCATGAAAGGAGAAATGGGAGGTTCAGTGAGGGAAAAGCAATTTGTTTAGTTAGGCTTTATGGAGACAATTGTAATATCCCAGCACCAGACTACAGCAGACTGACTGTTCAAGACTAGCTTGGGCTACATACATTTCTCAGGAGGACAAAAAAGCATCTAATGCAAATTCAGAGGTAAAACTACAGTATGGGTTTTCAAAGCTACCAGTACACTGACTATTATTTGCTCTTCCCAATTTCTTTTAGTTACAAGTTATTTTGACTGTTATCATTTAACTTTATCCAAGTAATCTAGTGGCCTCTGGCCATAAGCTCTCACGTAGGGTGCTATAGCTCACCAGACAGCTTGGCCAGTTTGAAACCCTCTAGAATAACATCTTTGGGAAATGGAGAGTTCCAGTCTGGTCTCCTAGAATTCTACTCATCCTAGCTCTGCCATAAATTCTTTATAGTATTCTCTGGACCCTTTGTCTCTTGGCCTGAAATATGGGGGTCAAACTAGCTGGCTTCCAAAGGTGCTTTCAGAGGGTCCATCTATCCTCATTAAAAAGAGGAGCTAGAGTAAATCCCCTTTTTAATATGCCTGCATATTCCTTCAGCCTCAGGTCATTCTGAGCTGAACTCTTTAGGCAGTTAAGTGCTGGGTGACTGACAGCTGGGGGAGGGGGGCGGGCAGACAAGCAGGAAGGCGGCAGCCCCACCCTTCTTTGAACAGGAAGCTAGCTACATCCTCTTTTCCCCACCCTCAGCAGTACATCTCCAGACATATCAAGCAGAAGCTGTGGGGGCAGGGGGAAGATGAGGCCTAAAAAGAAACTAAATATGCAAATCACCCCAATGTACTAAGGAGCCATCTGAGGGTCAGAAATGAACTAGGGCCATGAGAAAGAGCAGGGAGGCATCCCCAATGTCTACTAGGGCTAAGCTATTCAACCTCACCTTGCTAGCCTGACAGGAACAATTAGGAATGGGCTAGTCCAGTTAGCAGACCTGGCCGATCCACTGAACTGCAGGCCAAACATCAAGACCTCATATACACAGGTGTTTCACCAGTATATCTTTCTTGGGGTAAGAATACAGCCATGTCATAGGTAGGGGTAGGGTATACACATGAGTGAACATTTGTGAATGAATATAGGGGCTTTTAATGAATCTCAAAGAATCTCAAAGCCAAGGAAGCCCACATCAACCTTCGTGGCTACATGCCAGCCCACTTTCCAGGGCCATCCCCTACACCCTGTGACTGGGCCCCAGCCCTCCCCACATCCTGTTCTCAGAGAACACGTGGCTGCCTAGGGAAAGATAATGTCATTACCACACTTCCCCTCGGTGGAGGAGGATCTGATTGACTGGAGAGGGAGCCAGAGTTCTCTGCCTCAACAGGCTAAATAATCTGAAGTAAATCTCCTAGTTTCACAGAGGGACAGGAAGAGTGACTAGATAATCTTGAGATCACCTGATACAGTGAAGGATACATACCTAAAGACAGAGGATGACAGATCACATTGCTTCCAGAAAAAAAAAAAAAAAGAATTTTATGGGGTAAAAGGCCAACTTCTTTTACATTTCAAGATTGTAAGACAATGCCAGTGGAAGGACAATGCCAGTGTCCTTCCTTGATCAGTGAACCAGAAGATACAAAAACACAGGAAAATTGTATTTTCAAAAGTGTCACACAAGTCTCATACAGTAATCCTAAATACCAACACTGGTATTTCTGCTATGACAGCGTGATTTAATGGGCCTAGAGTGGCATTACCCAATAGGAAAAGAAAATGACTTCCAATCTGTAAGAGCAGCAACCAAACAAATGTAGAGTTGTGAAGGAGTGCCACAGACCTACTCACTGCTAATGTCTTCACTTCTCTCTAATCAGCTCATTCCCTGGCTCTCCTCTGTTTTCCCTTCCTAGCCTATAAATATAGTGAAGAATGTGGCTGAACATTCCATGTTTAGGGAGGTCCTCCCAGCTGATCCAAGGTCAGAAGTCAGAAGTCAGATGTCATTCTTCAGTGATGCCTGACTGAACGCACCATTCTTCAGTGCAACAGGAGCCTCACTGGGCTTCTAAGAGGAATTCCAGCTTCCCATGCCTAAGCAGGTTGTTCCTAACTCTCAGACAACCTGCTGGTATCCACAACTCATCTTGCAGCTCAGCTCAACTCTTGGCTGCATAAAGTTAATCACATAGGCCTTGAGAAAATGAAGAGTCTCAAAAATCCTCCAGCAGAGTGTCATACTACCTTGGAAAGCCAGGTTTACTTTTGGAAAAGGACTTAGGTCAAACAGAAAGGGAGGGTGGAAGCTTTGTTAGACAATACAGAACATCCAACTTACTAGTTTTGGTCAATCCATAGCTTGAGATAACCTTTCTAAAATTGTGTTGTTGTTGTTGTTATGCCCTCTAAACTTACAAGCTCATCCACCAATTCACTGAAGCCAGTGAAAACTTTTCGGCCTACGCAAAAATATCAACCTTTTTAGCACCCCACCCACCACATATCAATATCTTCACACTGAAGCACTAAAGTGAATGCACAGGAACACACTCAGCTAAATATACAATATAAATATATTGATATATTTAGTTCTCAGTGTAGAACAAGAACATTCTTCTCCATTATCTTAACTTTCATCTAGTGTTTTCAGAGCCAAACAGAAAACAGGCCCACCAGACTCTCCAGAAATAACCAACAGTTTCTCAAATGGCCTAAGCAACAAATATTATTGTGCAATTTTTAGGAAGCAGAAGAAGCCCTGACTGAGTGAAGTCTTGAGTGAATGTGTGCTGTTGACATGGGAACCAAATCAGACTCATGCAGGAATGATAAAGCCTTCCCTGCAGGATGAGGCTCAGAGCAAAAATACAAAACCTGCTCTCTGGGGAACTGAGTGCAAGTGTTGACAGTTTGAACAAACATCCACCATAGCACTGCCAACCCCACATTCATGGCCTGAAGATCACTCCCTACAGAGGCCGCTCTCACTGAGACTAGCTAAACCAGAATCCTTGATCCAGTTGTACGCCATAAACCCTGACTCCTTGTTCATCTGTATGTAACAACTCTGCTTCAGCCATCTTCAGCTGGATGCAGTAATCCCACCTTTCTATTCAAATCTATATAATAAATACACTGAGCTTCCAGAATGCTGTCATTTCTCCAGCAGAGATCCCAAACCAACAGACCCCAACTATTTCTGTATCTCTGCATATTTGTCTTTTCTTCATTTCCTGGCTGCCCTAGTCAGGTCTGTCCCTGGAGGCCATAAAGAGACATGGCATACAATCAAATACAACTCTATACATCTATCTATAACTCTAACAGACTTGAATAATCAACTAAGGCTACCTCTCAACCTACTATGAACATTTCAAAAAGGAACCACACACAATTGTGTGTGTGTGTGTATGTGTGTGTGTGTGTGTGAGAGAGAGAGAGAGAGAACATGTGCATGTGCACGTGCATGCACAAGCATGATAGAGGGTGCTGAACGCTCAAGTTCAGAAAGTACAGGTACTTTTCACCACACCTTACTGAAAGAAATTTTGTTGGATGGAGATAGTATGTAGATTAGTGAATGGGGAACTGTCCTTCTACGTAGTAAGGGCAGAGGTAAAACTAATCAAAAGCAATGGAGAAAACAAAAAGAATCCAAACAATGGAGAGCAAGATGAAAATACAAGGGAGATTTCTAGACAAGGGAATTATCTAGACAGATAACTTTTTACAATGTGTACATAAATCTCTCTCTCTCTGTATCTCTCTGTCAGGCTCACTCTGTCTCTCTGTCTCTGTCTGTCTGTCTGTCTGTCTCTGTGTGTGTGTGTGTGTGTGTGTGTGTGTGTGTGTGTGTGTGTGTGTGTCTGCGCAGGAATCTGCCAAACCATGCATTGTGGAGGTTCAAGGACAACCTTTAAGAGTCAGTTTTCTCCTTCTACCTTGTGGGTTCTGGGGATCAAACTCAAGTCATGAGGCTTGGCAACTAGTGCCTTTATCTCCCTGACCCATCTAAGCAAATTTCTAAAGAGCTAACGTGTTCTGAAGGATGAAAGATAAAGCTATCACACAAAATAAATGAAGGGGGTGGGGTACTTATAATGTTATGCAGAAACCAAAAAGAGGAGCCAGGACAAAGAAAAACAATTCATGTCTTCCAAATGTCACAAAGATACATATAATAAATGAAAACCTTACAAAGGGCATCAAGTTAAATGTTAAGGCCTCCGCTTCGGTCTCCCAGACCTTGGAAGAATTTATCAGAAGAGAATAAATTAGACCTTCTCATCATGTTGGTTTTCTATGCCAATTTATCAGATGTAGGAGCGAGGTGTGTCACAGGCAGAGAAGGAAATATTAAAGAAAAACCTGACAAATTGGACGAATGCACAAGACAGAGAGAAAGCTCTACTGCTTTACTGAGACACCAGTGTAGCCTAGCCCCTACAGATCTCACAAGAACTAAGCTATCAAAGGTAAGGAGCTACTACAATATACCTCTTACAGAGAAGCTATCTTCTTATGGATAGATCGAGAGGGGCAATCATGACAAAATGCTCAACCCTCACCTAATTCACCCCCAACCACACAGAGAAAAAAGGAAATGAAATCTACCAACACAGAAAGGACCTGGGTGTGGGCCCCAGCCAAGGCTGCCTGACCTCTTCAGAAGAGCAAGGATTCACTGATTTCACAAACTATTTTTGGCCTCTTGTGTAAGTGTTCCTCTAATCATCGTCTCTTATGCACATTCTCTATCTCCCTCATACCATAACCACCCATTCTACCCTGGATCTCACATACTTCTTTCCCCCAACTCCTTCAACCTGAGACTTTAAGTTTATACATCTGAGGTTCCTCTTCACAAAACAATAAGCACCCACAGATTCTCAATCTGTTCACCCATCTACCCAAAAAGTAGTAGCGGAGGACTTAAAGTGAGGTGTGTCTCCTACAAAACAGATCAGTCATGGTCATCACTGGCTCAAATGTCAGTTTCCTCATCTATTAAAAGAAAATCAAGCAGAAGTACTGCTCTCCAGGGGGACACACCTACAACTGCCAGGCAGAGGGGCTGGAGAGGTGGCTCAGGGGTTAAGAGTACTCACTGCCAGAGAAAGATAGGAGTTCAGTTCCCAGTACACATCAGATGACTCACAAACATCTATAACTCCAGGTCCAAAGCATGAGCATTTAAGTCAGTCTGTCTGTCTGTCGCTGTCTGTCTCTGTCTCTCTCTCTCTTTTCCTCTCTCTTACACACACACAAATAAATAAAATAGTAAAAAAAAAAAAAGCTTTATCTTAAATATTTAGAGGGTAAAATATGATGAGATTTAGGGAAAGGTGACATTATTAAGCATGTAGTCATGTATACTCTCTCATAGTCATGTGCTTTTCTCATAAATTTCAACGAAGTAAAATCTCTACTAATCTGCACGTTAACAACTGGAAAACAGTGTGTGTCAAAAGTTAAGGTACTACACCCAAGGACTTACAGCTGTAAGTAATTGTTGAGGGGTAGTCTACAAATAAGTCTACTTCATTTATCTATGGCTACAACTTTCTCTTCTCTCAAATCACCTTAATGCTGACCAGATCCCAAACCCTGATCTTGAAGAAGTGATCACCATTGTCACTAGAAAATCATTTACATCAACCTCATTCACTCACTACTCACAAATAACATATCAGTCCTGATGAGCAGAAGGATCTTTACATATTCCTTGCAAGTACTCTGTCCCTGCAGTAGAGGTACAAGACTTGGAAAAAGAGTAAGGATAAGACTAAGAAGCCTGGATAAGAACTGCTCATTCATTTGTGCCCTGGAGGTAACCATTGGCAGGAATTCCAGTGGTTTTGTCTCCTAGAATTAATAGCATAAAACTAGGTGAGCACCTATAATTCTAGGTATGTCTGGAAAAGGCAGATAAAGCAGCCAGGAGAAGAGACGGCATTCCTAAATCAACTCCTGCTACAATTCTCACATTTACAGGGGACTGAGTGACATGGCCTTGGAACCATACTCCCTCTACAACAAAATTCCCCAAATAAAGTATGGTATAACTGCTCAAACAGGCATGTACCCAAAGAGCCACACAACGGCTAACAGAGCAATGAGTAAAAGGACTATAAAGAAGTGAGAATGCCTCCCTTGCCATGTAGGCCTACTACTACAGACACACCAGGGTGTAACCTCACAACTCCACAGTCTGTCTTCCTCCAAAAGGATTCAGTATTCTTTCTGTCAACAACAACACAAGGAGGTACCTTCTCAAAAAGACAGGTTAGACTTTTAGGTGACTCAACAAGAGCCAAGGATGGAGTATGGAGGACAAGCAAGACGAGCTGGCTGCAATCCTAGAATTCTACACTGAATGCAGCTTTGCGTTTTTGTGTTTGCGTTCAAATCTCTCTAATTACTATCTATCAACAGCAGTTGCCTACTTACCAGATTTGGGGCCATCTGTAATGGAAAGCAACGGTATACAAAGGAAGAGTGAGGGAAAGGAAGATCATCTATAGGGGTTTTTTCCTACTCCAAAGATTCAATTTTAATTCTATTCTTAGGTAATTATGACCTCCAACTGTACCCCAGAAGGAGACAGAGTAGTTTAGTTAGCTGGCAACCAACATGATTTCTAATTTGCAACAAGCAGCCAAATTGTAACTCCGAATTAAAAGACCTACAATGTATCTGGTTCAAGAAAAAGGATTTCTGAATATCTAAGAAATAGCTACAAGGCTGAGCATGGCATATAATCCTACCATCTTAGCTGCTGAGGTAGCAGGAGCAACCAGCCTGAGCAAAACGGGGAGAACTTTTCCCAGGAAAAAAACTGAATATCTAATAAACTGGCAATCCAATTGACACAGTATATATTGGTGATTGGCAACTGTTTCTTTAGGCCACACACAGCCTCTCTGTTACATAGTCCTCTTTCTGTTTCTTCTTAACAATACCTTAAAAAAAGGATTTATTTCTAATAATGTGTAGGTGTATATGTCTGTATGTGGGGTTGTGTATATGAAAGCAGGTGCCATGGGTATAGTCTTAGATCCCCTAAAACTGGAACTACAGCCAGTTGTGAGCTGCTTAGTGTGAGTGTTAAGAATAGAACTCAAGTCTTCTGAAAATGCAACAAGTGTTATAACCACTGAACCATCTCTCCTGATGACAATTCTTTCTTATTATGTTTTTTTTTTTTTAAATTACCATACGAAGTGATGTTTCACTATGGCATTTGTATCCACACTGCTTTTGCCCCTCACTAAATTCCTCCTTACTCCCCTAACCTGTCCTGCTTCTGCTGAACCCTGCTCCACAACTTCCCTTCTGCTTTCATGTTACATGTGTTCTATTATCCTTTTTGATTTTTCCCCTTCTGCCCATCTGCTAAAATCGCTCTATATATCCACACTTGCTCATATACATGTATGTATGACTTTTTTTTTCTTTTTAAGATTTATTTATTATTATACATAAGTACACTGTAGCTGACTTCAGACACACCAGAAGAGGGCGTCAGATCTCATTACAGGTGGTTGTGAGCCACCATGTGGTTGCTGGGATTTGAACTAAGGACCTTTGGAAGAGCAGTCAATGTTCTTACCTGCTGAGCCATCTCACCAGCCCGTATGTATGACTTAAAACCCAGGATTCACATGAGAGAAAACATGTAAGTATGAGTACTCTGCTTAGTAGGATTTCCAGTTCTACCCATTTTCCTGCATTATTTCATGCTTTCATTTTTTTCTTACAGCTGAATAATTTTTTATATATATACTATTTACTTTTTCCATTCAACTGATTCTTTCTTGGCTATCATGAATGGCATAGCAATAAACATGGATCTAAAACAATTGTCTTCTGCCATGCATAGTGCGGCAAACCATTAATCCCAGCACTAGGAAGGCAGATATTGGATTATTTCTGTGAGTTCAAGGTCAGCCTGGTCTACATAGTGAATTCCAGGATAGCCAGGGCTCTGTCTCAAAAGAAAATCAAAAACAAAAAACAAACATACAAAAATAATGGTTTTGCCCAGTACTAGACTCCCATATGTTAAGAGTATTGACATACTGGCCAGATGTGCCCAATTATAAAAATAGTAGCATGACACTTATAGGGATAACCAACTGCTTCCTGATTAGATGAGGCCTCCTCCACAGCAAGGATTCCATGTCTGGTACTGTAACCTGGTCAAAAGTCCATGCCTGAGATCATAGGCCCTAAAGGAGAACCTACTTAACGGTGTTTTGCTAAATGGTCATGCATGGTAACAGTGAATACAGAGACTGGTCCAAGTGGCCAAAACAAGGATCTCTGAGTGCTCAGTTATGTATTAGTTATCATTATCAGTCTCCTCCAATTCAAGTCTCAGAAAACATTGGTGAAAGTGGGGGTAAACAGAACGTAGGAACTGATGGATGAGGGGGAGAGCTGTAAAATGCTGACTTCTAGAATGGTATGGCTGGTGTACACACAAACTCACAGATGTGAAGCAGGGAAAGTGGTGAGTGGATATGAAAGATAGACACTGTATAAATGTACTAAAATGTCAAAGGATTAAAACAAATCCTTATAATGGATGTAAAGTATCTCTGTGGTAGTACTTAAAAGTGATTTGGGTAATATTGCTTAGTCATATGGCAGTTCTATTTTTAGTTTTATGAGAAACTGCCACACTGATTTCCATAGTTACTGTACCAGTTTACACTCCCAACAATAAAAGAATAAGGGTTTCACTTTACCCACATCTTCACCACCACTTATTTGCCATTTGACATTTTTATATAAAATAACCATTCTGACCGTGGTAAAAAGTTGAATCTTTAAATAATTTAAATTTGCATTTCCTTGATAGCTAAGGATAGTGAACATTTTTTTTAATTTATTGGTGGGCTAATGAGTTAGTTCAGCATGCAAGAGGTACCGACAGCTATGCCTGGCAATCTTAGTTCAATCTCCAGGATTGAACCTACATAGTAGAAGGCAAGAACCAGCTCCGACAAGTTTCCCTCCTGTGACTAGGCCTAGGATACTCATGATCTGGTTAGGAATTTCCCTCACAGGACTAGAGAGAAGAAACTCATCATTGAGACATGCCCATATTATGTGTCTCACTGTGGTTCTTCACAACTTTCCATCTATGGGTAAGAGAGGGGGTGGGGACAAAGCATGGTATCACAGGTCTGTAATCCTAGCATTCAGAAGTCAGAGAAATAACAATGGGAGTTCAAGACTAGGTTAACTACATAATGGTATTTGTGTGAAGAAAGTAAGAGGAGGAGAAAGAGATACAGGGAAGAGGAGCTCCCTTGGAAGCTGTTTAGAGAAAAGAAACCCTAAAGTATCCTTGTATTTTTCCACATTAACCATCTTCTCATGACCCTGGGAAGACAAGCTTTTTCTTTAATCAGGGTTCCTCACGTGCAGCAGTGAGGAAACAATCACAGACAACACTATGAAATGGTACCAGAATATGTGCAAGGGCTTGATGCTCTTTGAATGTACTGTAGCAGCAGGGACTGGGACCTAGCAGAGGCGGATCTATGGGTGGCCCTACTCCCTAATCAGGAATAAAGGCTACTGGGTTAAATAGGAAGTAGAACACAAACAGTGTTCAATTCCCAAGTGCCCTGCCTTGGACACAAGACAGAGCACCATCCCAGCATTTCCATATAGAGCTGAAGAGTGAAGTCACCAAGTCCTTGGGCTCTTACTCACCAACTGCCTGTTGTGTTATGTTCCTACTTACTGAATGCCTTGGTGCCCACAGCATTACTCACCTCCCATTCTGTGCTATTCCCACCCCCACCCCAGCCCAATTCTGCAACATGCCCAGACAATGAACTCACCCTACAAAGAGAGCTACTCATTTCCCTTGGGGGCTACTTAGTTACTTTGAACCCCACACCTTCCCCAGCATTTTTGGGCTGAGGGCTACAATTCCCATTTCCTCTAACCATGACCAAGTTTAGGGAATTCCCAATTGAGCTATCAGGGCCATTTCTACCTCCAGGTACCAGAGTATGAAGAACCCAGAGTAAAATTTTAGTTCATCTTAACTGTATTCTTGCTGTATGTCCACTGGGATAGAACTCTCCTTCCTCAGTTTATTTTTCTTGCAAGTAACAAAGAGAAGCTCCTATTAGAGATACAGTTATCTTAACTTTTACCCAACATTGGGATCACTTAGGCAATTAGTTAGAAATCCCTATGCCTAGTCTTAACCCATACCACCTAGAACCTATATGAATGCCTATAAATACGCATTGAGTTTCTTGAGCACAAGGTCAGAAGATAAGTCTAGCTTCTTCCACCCAAAGCTCAGATTCCACTGTAAGAAGAGGTACTCTAGCAAGTAATCTCCAGCTACCTTCTTAACCACTAAGGTCATGAGTTTAGATCAGCATCACCATTGGTAGGGGTGTTGGTTGAATTATTTTTGTTTTGTTTTGCTTGTTTGTACATAGTCCTGGATGACCTGCTGCTCACTATGTAGTCCAGAGCAGCCTTGATCTCACAGAAATGCTCCTGTATTGAGCAAGAGGAGTTATCATAGTTTGAATATGCTTGGTCCAGGGAGTGGCACTATTTGGAGGTGTAGGCCTTGTTGGAATAGGTGTGTCACTGTGGGCCTGGGCTTTAAGAACCTCATCCTAGCTGCCTGGAAGCCAGTCTTCCACTAGCCACCTTCAGATGAAGATGCAGAACTCTCAGCTCCTCCTGCACCATGCCTGCCTGGATGCTGCCATGCTCCCACCTTGATGATAATGGACTGAACCTCTGATCCTGTAAGCCAGCCCTAATTAAATGTTGTCCTTATAAGAGTTGCCTTGGTCATGGTGTCTGTTCACAGCAGTAAAACCCTAACTAAGACAGGAGTGTAGCTCCCTTGGAAGCTGTTTAGAGAAAAGAAACCCTAAAGTATGTGCATATTTTTCCACACTAACCTTTTCCTCATGACCCTGGGAAGACAAGCTTATTCTTTAATCAGGGTACCTCAAATGAAGCATTGGGGAAACTTTCTTAAGGTTGAGATTTCTGACAGGGACTAACAAACCCAAAACTTCCACTCCTTTCATTTCTTCAGCAGTTTGGATCCATACACATGCACATGTTAGGCAAGCACTCCATGATAAAACTACTTTGCTCACACTAAGTTCTCCCTTTTGAAATCTTTCATTGAGTCCAGAAGGAAAATTTTACAATACATTTTCACTAACATATACGTACCATCTTTTACAAAGAATTCAGAGAACTAACTAGTGGATCAAAAATGTGAAAAGAAACTGGTTGTGTTAGCCCATGCCAGTTGGAAAACTGAAGCAGAAGCGAGAGGACCAAGAGTCCAAGGTCATCCTTACCTATATGGTGGGTGAGTTCATGGCCAGACTGAACTACATTAAATTCTGTCTCAAAATAAAAAGAAAGAAAGAAAAGTAAAAGACAGGAAACTAAAATCCATGTTCACATTCCTAGTAAGGTATAAGACCCTATATTGGTTAGGTCTAAGCAAATGCCAAGCGATTCTCACTTGATACCAAGTAACTGTGTGCATAACAAAGCCAAATAAGTTACTGGCACAACCAGATGGAAAGGGCAATTAGCCTTGAGAGCAATGGTCGGACACTAGCAACTGGATGGGTGACATGGGAAGACAACTGCCAGGCCCTAAGAAAAAGAAAACAATGGAGCAGCTGGCCAACCCCACAAGCCCTTAACAGCAAGAATTCTCTCTAAACTTCATCTTTTTAAACTTCACTTCTGATTCAAAAATTTAAGAGACTGGGGGAAATTAGCCACTACCGGAATGGGGAAAGGGCCAAATATTCAAAAGGGATTCTTCCTTGCAAATCTCAGAACGCTGGCCTAGCCATGACTAGAGAGAAAGTCTAGGTCTCTATGAAGTAATGCTTGTCTCCCTTTCCCACATCAAATCCTGCAGAGTCCGAGACTCATCTTCTTCCTCTCTTTTGCAACCTGTCCCCATGAGGGATTAGATAAGCTTACAGCTCTTTACTCACTCTGAGCCTTGATTTCGGTATATGAAGAGATAACTCCTAACTTGCTAACCAGAAAAAGTTAGTAAGTATATATTAAGAACAGTAAGGGGGAAGAGGTGGGGCTTCACAACTACAAAGCATACCGCAAATGAAGAGAATTACTACCATTTGTGCTGGTGTTATTTGTCTTGTCTAGACCACCAGTGAGAAGGCTAGGAATGGATGTATCTCTCAATTGGTAGAATGTTTGGATACCACCCATGAAGTCCTGGGGCTACTTCACTCCCCAACACCGTATTAACCAGGTTTTACCTTATGCAGATAATTTCAGCACTAGGCTATCTATCTCAAAACAAAAAAAAAACAACAACAACACAGAAAACAGACATAGGATAAGAAAGCAATAAAGTTAGGGGCACTTGACATTAATAGAGCAAGACCAGAAAACCTGAAAAGAGGTATCTAATTCATATCAGACTTGGCCATTTTAAAAAGGTAACTACTATTTTAAGTAGGAGTTGCCGCCTTGAGGTAGAACTTCACTTCAGCTTCCTAATCTTAGTGTTTTCCTTTCTGAGCTGCTCAACAGCTAAAAGATCTTGCTATGAAAGAGTCTTAATGGTTTTAAAGATTTTGTGAGCTTGGCTCTTTGTACCAAAGGTTAAATCCCAGTAGAGCATAGGGAAGAAACATTCAAACCTTCCCTGGAACACAGCCCATGCAGGGCGTACTCAGGTCTAGGTTTCTACCCTTCTATTTTCTACCTCAGAACTTTGCCAACAAGACCTAGAGGGACAAGTCAAGGGGGTTACAAATGATCTACAAAGGAAAAGCCTATCATAGTCCTTGTTCTAGATGGTGAAGTTGGCCATTTCCTTTGTGAGTAAGATCAGTTATTCACATCAATTTAAGATGGGTCAATAATCCTAGTACTTGGAAGACTCAGGTCTTGCCAGAAGATGGAGATCAGCCTGGCCTAAATAGTGAATTTCAAGGCAGCTAGGGTTATACAAAACCCATTTTAAAGATAAACACACATGCACACACACACAAGGGGTTATGGTAGCAACAGCCATCTAACCACTTTACACTGGAAATCTTTGAGAGCATTATTTACTCAACTAATGACATATTTTTGTACTATCCCTTGAAAGAACCAACAGAATTTACATGCCCTATGGTCACATGCTTTAGGACATGTGGTAGAGAGATCAAAGCTGATTATACAGCAATGCCTCATTGATCCCAAATGGTCTATGAATAAGCTGATCCAAAGTGAACTTTTTTCTGATAACTGAAGCTTACCATTTTAAATATAATAACCATTCCTAATGATGAGCTGAACGTTTTCATCTGACATGCTCTACTGCCTTTGTCAACAGAGGCCATTAAAACATGATTTAAACTTCTCTGAGCACTTGAATCCTATATGCTTGATTTTTTACAGAGCTAACAGTTGAGAGCTTTCCAATTTGACCTTATCCAACTTGCTCATTAACTCTGAGGCTAGCATGACCATCCTTACTTTACTAACAGGAGAATATAAAGCTGAACAAAGTTAAAGAACTACCCTAAGGTTATAAAGACAGTATGGAAGTACTGACCTTCCCACAAGGCTGACCCACAATAAATGCCAGGGATTACCTTGGATGAAATTCTTATAAAGCTAAATAACAAACCGCACAGACTCCCACATAGGGTTTAGCTTAGAAGTAGAGAGAGCTCTCTTAGCTGGCATCCACAAAGACATAGATTTAATCCCTAGCACAGCTTATAGCTTAGTCACACACACCCATAAATCCCAAGCCATTTTTTCTTTCTGGACTTGGTGGCACACCACATGTAATTAGCACTTTGAAGTCGGTGAGTTCTAGGCCAGCCACAGCCACTTACTAAAACCATCTCAGAAAGAAAGGAAGGGAGGGAGGAAAAGAGGGAGGGAGGGAGGAAGGAAGGGAGAAAGGGAGGAAGGCAGGCAGGCAGGCAAAGGAGAGGTAAAAAGAAAAATGTCTTTCCTTTCTTTCCTTTTCCTTTCTGGGAAGTGATCTCAGATCTTTGCTTTCTGTGCTTCACAACAAGTCAGAAAGTTCCAATACTCAGTCTGTAGGCTACTCCGTTTGTCTATAAAGGGAAAGCAAAAATACCTACAGTGGCCTAGAGGCCCAGCACAGCCAAGGTCAGCCTCTGGTCGTAGAGGCTGCTTGATTAAAAGGAGAACAAGCAGAAGCTCTACTCTATACACTATGGAAGTCTGACAACTGAAAACACAAGAGTGAGGTGGAGCTTGCCACAAATGGGAAGAAGGAAACCAGCGTTTCTCGTACTTCTGCTTTTCCTCTCTTGGTTTGGCATCTTCAGATGATCAATATACTCAGTAAGTTTCTAAGACTAGGACCAGCAATAAATAGGCTAGATTTACTTATTGTTTACTTGTTTGTTTATTTGTGTTTATACATTTGTGTTTCATAAGTCACCATTTCCCTCAACTGGGTGACTCAAGCACATGTGAACACTCTGCAAAGCCACTCTTATGGGCATAGTGTGCATGTTAAAAGGAGAAAAGAGAGGAGATTTAACTTTGCTTCACTGTCGACAGGCCTTCACACTGGTCTTCTTTGCAGAAACTGCAAAGGCAACTGCCCACCAGTATACATATGGATGCACTCACAGTTTTGTTTCTTTCATCTCACACAGCTTCGTCTTCCAGCATTCTTCTAATCAGGCCTTTCATTTAGGTGCTGCTTAAACAAACTATTCCAAACTGGAAAGCCACAAAACATTGATGAGACCATTATATGCATAGGTATGCAAGCTGCCTTACCAAGATGTACTCTACAAAGATCATTTGAAACACACATGAAATCATAGCAATATCTCTTCCAAGGATGAGCATAGAAAGAAAAGCAACTCTCAACATCCTTTCTTGCAGTAGAAAGGTCTAAAACTCCCATATCAGTACACCTTTTCTCCTAGGCAAGCAAATGCCCATGATGTACTTTTTATTTCCCATTTGATAAAGTGTATGGGCTATGCACAACATAGTAATTCAAGCTTGTAATGCCAGCACGGAGGAGGTGAAGATAACAGCTACTAAATTCAAGGTCATCCTCACCTACATAGCACAAAAGAGGCTAAACCTGGAGTACATGAGACATTGACACAGGGGGAAAAAAAAGAGGGCAGGGAATGGAGATAGCTAAGCAGTTAAAAGTATGTACTACTGTTCCAAAGGACCTGAGTTGGCTTATCAGCAGAAGTTCTGGATAGCTCACAACCACCTGTGTGTGACTCCAGCTCCAATGGCCTCTTCTGGACCACAAGAACATTTGCATTCACATGCACATACCCACAAAAGACACATTTTTTAGATTAAATATTTTAAAAAGAAAAGAGAAATATATGGACTTTTTATATGTACAGAGTTCCACCTATTTCTTCATTTGCTTATTTATACCCATTCAGAATTTAAAATGTGATTTAAGATAACTACACTAAACCTAAGAAGTGTTTCCCTTAGCTACATGGAAACAAAGCCAATTGAAGAACAATGCAGATGAGTGCATCATGCATGCTTAAAGATTCCTGTGTGCAAATGTATTTAAAATAGTCTATACATTAGCAGGGTGTGGCTGCACACACCTGTAACCCTGTAAGTAGAAGCTAAGGCAGGAGGGTCAAGGGTAATCTTGGCTTCATGTATAAAACGTTGTCAAGAAAGAGAGAGAGAGAGAAAGAAGGAAAGAAAGAAAGAAAGGAAGGAAGGAAGGAAGGAAGGAAGGAAGGAAGGAAGGAAGGAAGGAAGGAAGAAAGAAAGAAAGAAAGAAAGAAAGAAAGAAAGAAAGAAAGAAAGAAAGAAAGAAAGAAAGAAAAGGAGGAGGAAGAAGGAGGGAGGAAGGGAGGGAGAAAGGAAGGGAGGAAGGGAGGGAGAGAGGTAGGGAGGGAGGTAGGGAGGGAGAGAGAGAGGGAGGGAGGAAAAAATAAAAAGGAAAGGGCTAGTCTACATTCACATTAATTAAAAGTGGTCTCCTCAGAAGAGTAGTCAGGCAGAAGAGAGACTTCCTATTTTTCAGTTTTGTCTCATTTCTTGTCATTTGTTTGTTAAATTTAGAGGATGTGGTGGTTTGAAAGAAAATGGCCCCATATGTTCATAGGGAGTGGCACTGTTAGGTGTGGCCTTGGTGGGACAGGTGTGGCCTTTTTAAAGGAAGTGTGTCACTATGAGTGCAGGCTTTGAGGTTTCAGATGCTCAAGCCAAGCCCAGTGTCACTCTCTTCCTACTGCATGAGGATCCAGATGTAGAAGTCTCAGCTCCTTCTCAAGCACAATGTCTGCGTTCATACTACATGATGATAAGGACTAAACCTATGAACCGTAAGCTGATTTCCTTCCTAAGTGTTGCCTGCCATGGTCATGGTGTCTCACTATAGTAATAAAACCCTAACTAAGACAGAGAGTCTCACTAAGTAGCCCTAGCTGTCCTAGAATTCACTATGTAAACGAGAATTGTATTGTTCTCAAATTTATAATCCTTCTGTCTCTCTCTGCCTCTTCAGTGCTGGAATTACAGATGCACATCACCATCCCTAGCCCTATGTTGTTTGCGGTTTGTTCGTGTTTTTCATCAAATCAAATAATGTATTCATTTCATAATGAAAACAATGGCACACTTCTCTAATCCAAGCACTTGGGAGGCAGGGGCACATATATCTCTGTATGTCTGAGACTAGCTTGGTCTACATTGAGAATTTCAGGATGGGCAGGGCTACATCGAGGGACCCTATCTCAAAAAATCAAAAAAGAAAGGAGAGAAAAAAGGACGGAAGGAAGGAAGGAAGGAAGGAAGGAAGGAAGGAAGGAAGGAAGGAAGGAAGGAAGGAAGGACAAAAGGACAAACAAGTCTGTAGTAACAATGTTGGAGTTTGGTTTCTTCACTTGATCTTAGCCAAAAGGCCGAGAAGCGATAAGGAGTTTGGTTTCTTTAGAAAGCACAGAAATATTGTATGTTTTCATCTTAATCCCATGTGTGGGATATGGGGCTGCTTCAGATTGTCTACCGAAGCTCACTGTGATTTTCCTTGTGCTCTTGCAGGGTTGTGATTTTGCCAGTGGCAAACAGTTTCTGTGATTGTGAATTCTAGGGACTTTTCAGAGGGTATATAAACACTAGGGCCCTGAGAGGCAGAGTAGGTTGGTGTTTGGTATTTGGTTGCAGTTTGTTAAGTAGTCATGCACAAAGAAGAAAGAACAAAAAGACATATAAGATATCCTAATGGCAAAGATCAAACTTGCCCCAAAGGAACCTGATGCTCCTAACCAGCTGGAAGTAGCCTAATGATAATGTCACCTAGCCTGATGATAATGTCACCCCCTTTCCTTTCTATCATTTTTTCTCTCATATATAGTGTTAGGTGGTTGAAAGGGTAGGAAAAGGGTAGATAAACGTGGAAGAAAGAAGAACCTACAAAGCAGCAAATTCCAGCTATACAAGTCCACATCTGGGCCTATTTGCCTATAATCCTAGCTACTCTGTGGGTGGGCTAAGGCAGCAGAGTTTCAAGGTCAAGGCCTACTTGACCTACTGAGAGAGTTGAAGTTTAATTCAAAGAGATCTTCCAAAACCAATTTATCAGGCATGATAGTACACACCTGTAATACCAGAAGTCAGGAAGCAGAAGCAAGAAGATCTTAAATTCAAGGTTATCCTCAGCCTATACAGAAAGTTTAAGGGAAGCCTGAGCTCCATGAACTATCTCAAGAACAGTACATGATAAAATAAAAATAAAAAGTAGAATGAGTACTGCAAATGTGGTTTAGAAATAGAGTGCTTGCCTGGCACAGTCAAGGCCCTAGGTTGAATTCCTTGTACTGCCAAAAGGTAAAGTCCAAAACTGTAAAATGAAAACAATCTGTATTTAAATCTATCCTACATTCTATGTCTATTAACATTCTTGGTACAATGTCTAGCTCAGCACTCTAAAACAAATGGAAAAAAATCCTTTAACACCAAATGTCCTTTAATAACAAGGTAACTGTTGGGTGTGATCACGCACACCATTAATCCCAGCATTTGGGAAACAGAGGCAGACAAATCTCTTTGAGTTCAAAGCCAGACTGGTCTGCATTCCAAATCCCCTGCTATCCAACTCTGCATAGTGAGATCTTGTCTCAAAAACAAAACGGAACAGAAGAAAAACATGGTAACCTTAAGAGGCTCTATTTTATGACATACAACCTTACCTACTAAGCTTAATACTGTGTGTTCCAATGCAAACCACATCTCTATCTCAGAAGTGAATGGAAGAAAATCCTCTCCATTTCCCATTTAAAAAAAAATGCTGCTTTGACTACAACATGTCCAGATCTTCAAAGATATGCAGCTCTGGGCTCTCAGACAGCCATGGAGTGTGTGGTTATAGCAGCAATAACTGTTGGGTACCCAACAATATGATCTCCAGGGTTTCCTTGTTATCCCATCCATCTATGCTGGGCTCTACCCAAACCTCTCCAGATTTGATTACATAATTCAGTCCTGCCTACTAGCAGTGCAATAATGAGCTCTACACATACCAAAAAAAAAAAAAATACACTAGGTAATGCCTCAAATATGTACTCTACAGCCAAATTCTGGGCTGCTCCACAAAGGCAGATTGAAATGCCCACACAGCTGCCTATTAGAAGCCACTAAAGGCTTTGATTTCAATACTCTCCCTTGGCATGAAAACTACTGTGTGAAGACATGGAAAAGGGAGGTGGAAATTGACTGTGATCAGGCTGAACACTCACAGATAAATGGACACTATAAGGTACACAAGAAAAACAATCCCTTTCCATTCCCTGGCACCATTATACTCCAACATGCCAGGATCCAAATAAATCCACCTTAGGTGCTTTCCAGGAGACTATGGAGTTGTTCAGCTTGCTGGCAGATCTATTTAATGAATACAAAATGTATCTATTCAACATCTATTTCTTGACACAGTAGTAGACTCAGCTTATACTCTAGTACAATGGTTCTTTACCTGTAGGTCTTGACCCCTTTGGGTGGCATATTAGATATTGTAAGATACATTACAATTCATAAAAGTAGCAAAATTACAGTTATGAAGTAGAAAAAAACTAATTTTGTAGTTGGGGTCACCACAATATGAGGAACAGAGTCATGGCATTAGAAAGGTTGAGAACCACTGCAGTGGGTGGGTCTGGCTAATACAATATGAAGAATATAATCCTGAAAGTGGTCTCAACTTCAAAAGCAGCTTTTCTGACTTTTCTTTACTGATATGCTTTGTGACAGGGTTTCATATGTCCCGAATTGGTCGGTGTGTGTGTGTGTGTGTGTGTGTGTGTGTGTGTATCTGAGAGTGACCTAAACTTCTGAGCCTCCTGCTTCTACCATCTTCATGCTAGCAGTGTGTGTGTGTGTGTGTGTGTGTGTGTGTGTGTCACCACACATTATTTATGCAGTGCTAGAGATCAAACCCAGAGTTCTATTGATTAAACCCAACACTCTACGGAGTTATATCCCCAGATCTACTATAAGACTTTGAACAAGACCCTTACAGTTGTGCTTTACACTTGGACCAAGATATTATCTACAGATTAAAATAATGTTTAAACGTTTCTTTATAGGACACAAAGCCCTAGTGTAGATTACAGTTTTGCAAACAACCAAAACAGCAGCAAAAAGCTATGTGTAGTATGACATAGTATATGCTGAATACAAAAAGCATACTATATCAAGAATATGTACACATGGATAGGAATGTGGCTCAATTGGTAGAATACTTGCCTAGCATGCAAAAAGCCTTAGGTGCAATGCCCAGCACTGCATATACCAGACATGGTGGCACGTGTCTGCCATTCCAAAACTTGTGTGATAGAGGTAGGAAGATCAGGAATTCTGGGTTAGCTTGAATCTTTGGCTAAGAAACAGGCTAAGGTTGGTGTGAATCCTTGGCTAATATATAGGCTAAGATACAGGCTAAGATTGGCTTAAATCCTTGGCTACATGTAGGCTAGGATACGGACAACCTTAAGGTTGACTTGAATCCTCGGTACATACAGAGTCATGTGTCAGGCTAAAATTCATAACACCCTATTAAAAAAAGGAAAAAAAAAAACAAAAGAAAAGAGTATCTATCCTCAATGACTTTGAACTTTGATGGTTCCCTCATAAGCTGTTTGCCCAAAACAGATGGGATGAGCAGGCCTCTGAAAACTGTATAATCAGTGACAGACATAAAAGTGTTCTAATAATACATAAAATATTTGAAGCCAGTAGACCTGAAAGTCCTGGTTTCATTGCAGTTTCTATTAATACTTCTACATTTATCTAAAAGAGGGTCAGGTACCCCTCTTCTGTAGCACCACTCACTTGAAGCTAAAGAGCCAAGAAGGGACCACCTCCAACCCCAGCTACTTGTAGCTATTCTTGAGCAGGGCCATGCTGGGCCAGTTGGAACCAGGTTCTATATACTTCCTTCTAAAAAGAACTAGGCTATAAGGTTCCTGTGCGGGCCTCAGGAACCACACCATCTCTGCATTCTGAAAGGGATAAGATGGGATATGCACACCTGAAAGAACTGTTAAGAGGCTGTTTAGTAGTTTGACATGGTATTATATTTACAATCCCAGTACTTGGGAGGCTGAGGCAACATGATAACTTCTATGAGGCCAATCTCCTTTTTCACCTAATGAGTTCCACACTATCCTGGGTTATAGACTGAAATCTTGTCTCAAACAAACAATCAAAAACCATGGTGTGGTGGTACACTCAGCAAGCTCCTATAAATCAAGACCAGAAAAGCTTGGGTTTCTATGCACTGGCTCGGGCCGTTTTTCATTATAATACACCACACACATAAACACACATATAAACACACACACACCATGTCTTTTGCCTATTACCAGTGCCTCCCATGTCTCATGCAGGATACCTTACATATACTGCTGCTGCTTCTCCTACTCTGTCTATTGCTAATTAAATACCCTTCAAAAAGTTTGCCCATGCTTAGTATGATAACACATACCTGGAATCCTCTTACTCAAGAATCTAAGGCAATAAAATGGTCATCCTGCACCACACTGTGTATTAGGCCATTATGGGCTACACAGTGGCATCCTATCTCAAATCTAGTTGGGTAGAAAGACTTATGGATAAGGTGGTACAGACATGTAATGCTGCATTTGGTAGATGAAGGCAGTAGAATTAGGAGTTCAAGGTCATCCTTGGATCCTTGGCTACATACTGAACTTAAGAATATAATGGACTGACTATAAGAGATCCTATATCAAATACACATAAAACAAGAAAGAAATTTTGTATGTCTGTAACAATAGCCATCTAAAGATAGTCACTTCTTGAGGTAAGGGGAACTAGAGGCTATAAAAGCCACAAGTTTACTAAATAATAAAAAGTCTGGAAGCTCAACATGTCTATAAAAACATATTGTCATTTGATGGAATTTTATAAGGCCATTAAAATATTCTTTTTTTTTTTAAGTTCAAGTATCACGTACCTTAGGCTGGCATACAACTCACTTTAGAATGACCTTGCACTCAATCCTAAGGCCTGCACCACCCAAGTGATAGAGGAATATTCCCAGGGCCTGAGATATGACAATTTCCCCAAGTTAAAGGCCAATGTGGACTAAACAGTAAATTCCAAGCCAGCTTGGAATAGCAGCAATATTGAGAAAAATAATCTTAAATGTACATTTATCTAGCCATCTTTTTTAGTAATGGATTTGCTAGGGTATAAAGAAGTAGGAATTCTTATGTACAAATCACTGTGCCATAGAAAAACTAAGGTACAAATGGAACACCCAACAAGAAATATAAATAAGAACTAATATGGTAAAGTCGTAAGTTTTTAAAAGATTGTTCTCTGCATGTGCTAACCATCCTCATACACCATGGGGCATTTTACAAAAAAAAAAAAAAAAAAAAAAAAAAGAGGAAATACAAAAATAAAGCCCCATTCTCTTTCTGTTTAATTGTACATTACTTTCCTTCACTGACCTTGCTTGCCTACACTATCTTACCAAAAGCCATTTTGATTTACCACTTCAATTAGTAGATACCATGTGGGGGCCATGAAAAAATGAGATGCTGCCTTTATGACCCAGAAACATTTCAGCACGATTCTGGGAAAGAAGCATGTCCCAAACAATATTATCAAGCTTCATACAACTAAGACATCTTTAGGTTAGCTGCCTTAGCTAATTGTTCTAAAAGGAAGAAAATACCAATACTTCAGAGTCCAGGACGTTCATGTTCAGGACCACTTTTTAAAAGGCTGGGATACAGAGTGGGATTGATAAGCAAGTCCTGGACCAAAGACAGAGAGGATAGGGAGGAAGTAAAAGCATATCCCTTCTTATGCTGTATCACTGTAACATACCTTCATAACAAGTTTATAATTTTATCACCCTTGATCTACAGGTCTAACACAATATTCATATAATGCAGAATCAGATGAAAGCCCAACACTAAGCATGGAAATAGAGATTATGTGGTAATAAACTCCCTGGCTA
Source organism: Mus caroli (assembly GCF_978045245.1). NCBI lineage: Eukaryota > Metazoa > Chordata > Mammalia > Rodentia > Muridae > Mus > Mus caroli. The sequence goes on from NW_028227260.1 coordinate 72,821,671, forward strand.
GAAATTATTCCTCTGTTCCACCCGATGCCACACATATAGCTTTCCCTCTATACAGGCAGCAGAGACAACAGTGACTCAGACAAGAGAAAACCTTAGTAATTTAAGACTCAAAATAAAAGTAATCCCATAGCCCCAAAAAGGCTGTTATATGAAGAGAGGGGAAATAAGATCTCTGCAATCAGTTTGGTTTTGTTTCTTGGTCATCCCCTTTCCAGATAAAAGTATGGCTATTCCAAAGGTCTTCTATTCTCTCTGGAGTCAACAATAACCAAAAATAGTCAGAAACTCTAGTCCTCCGAGTGGAGTGAAATGCTTTGCCCAAGGTTCACTGTCAATAGCTGTTTCCCCAAGTCACTGTCCCCACAGTAGGACTCTTGGATATAGTCTGTTTCCATACTGATATCTAGGAAAGAAAACATTGTCAAGGTTATTTTAAAGGAGACAGGACAACTTCAAACACTTACTGTTCTCTGTTGTTACACAACTATCTTCCTAGTCTCCATCCAAGAGTAAACACATTATCAGAATATCTATTTCACATGTAAAGAAATTAAGGTGTGAAAATTATTTGTTCAGGGTCACCCAGACTGAGGCTAAAACCAGGTATCCTGATTCAGCCTACTACTTCTTCCACTGAGGGGGTGGGGGGCTAGAGGAATGACTCCACAATCATTTGCTGTTGTGGTAGAGGACCCAGGTTCAGTGCCCAGCATACACATGACAGCTTACAACCATCCTTAACTCCAATTCCAGGATATCTGATGCCCTCTTCTGATCCCCTCAGGCACCAGGCATACAAGCGTTGCCCAGACATACAGGCAGGCAAAACACATAAAATAAAATAAATAAATCTGAAAACAAAATTTTAAAGCAGGAAAAAAAATAATGAATGAGACAAGTGCCTGAAGCTGTATGCATCAAAAGCTCTGTTCTTCTAACCTAATCTGAAAAAGCCTAGTAACACCTAGGCATAGAACAAGCACATGCCAAGACTTGGCCTTTCTATTTGGAAGGCTTTAACCTACTCCAAAAAATACTTTCAGATGCTGAGAGCACTAGCCCTACCCTGTCTCCTGTGCCTTTTCAGGCCAAGCAAGACAACACTTAAGCTGTCAGAGAGCTTGGTAAAAAACTAAAGACAGGTAACTATGCAGGGACAAGTGGGAAAGAAAAGATAAGAAAGCAGGGTGGAGAAATCACAATCATTCCAGAGCCTGTGCCCTCCCTCCTCCCCAGCCCTGTCTCATCCTTCTCACTTCCCATTCCTCCTCCTCCTCCTCCCTACCTCCTCCTCCTCCTTCTCTCAGGGCCCTAAGGAGAAAAGTTTACAGGTAGAACAGCTAAACCTTGAAGAAGGTGGTCCCTGTTATGAAGAACAGGAAATTGGTTGGGGAGAGGTGAGTATTTGAGGTGGGTGAAAATAGCCAAATAAGGTCACTCGACTTGAGGGGAATCATAAGGAATGGTTCCAGAAGGTGACATCACAGGGAGGAAGCCTTTAGTCACTGGTTTCCTCTGGCAACTGGCCTTTGGCCAGGAGGCAAGCTCCCAATCATAGGAAAATGCCTAGGTTATTGCAGAAAGGCAAATAGGCTAAATTGTTCCCAGACCCAGCTCAGGCACTTCATGAACAGCTCTCCAAGCACATAAGAGAGAAATAAAGTAACCCCGAAGCAAAATAGCCAATATTCTTGCCAAGTGTATTCTAGATTCACCATGCCCCAGGGACCAAGGGAAATAAAGAACCTGGGGAAGTTCTACTTTTATTATTTCTGATGTTGCTGATATTTTCATGCTGGAGGGGAAAAAAAGCAAATTCAAGGGGGAAAAGGCCATATAACTTTTGATTTTAGTAAAATAACATTTATAGGCTTGTCAGTCTCCATTACCGACAATGATGGTTGAGACACGGAGTTTAGCTTACTTTAAACCCTTGAAGATAGCAAGGAATTGTGTATATTAATTAATGACAATCATACTGGATGTTCCCTTGATACCTCCAACCCTATACCACAGATTAATTAAACAGTATAACAAGGAAGAAAGAGCCTTTTGGTGTACTTAATCAAATACCCAGCCTGAGATTTTTGAGGAAAAAAAAAAAAAAGACTGGACCCGGGGATTGGAGCAGACAAGAACAAAATGGTAAGATCAGAAACTACTTCAGCTATCTTAAAAATAGTGTGGCTTTTCCAGGCTCCGTGGAATATGCCCTTAATAAGGAGGCAGAGGAAGGTAGATCTCTGAGTTTCAAGTCACCTTGGTCATATGCTAATACCTTGTCTCAGAAAAATAATAATAATGAGACTATATTATCTATCCTATATTTCTAAGGGCAACCAGAACCAAAGGGAATAAAATGTTCCATGCCCCATGAGGGAGTACATATGCTGTACTCCCTCTCACAGGTGTTGGCCCCTATTATCTCCCAAATATGTAACCAAGACATAATTGTTCAGGACTCTACTTTGCCCTGTATCACCAAATGTTCAAACCTCAATGATTCCCATAATTTGTATCAATTAGTATCATAATCACACACACGTTCTATCAAAATTTCACAGGCAAAAAGTAAATTTGAAAACAGTCTTAGATCTGCTATTTCCACTGTCAGGCATACCCAAAGAGCTGTACTTGAAAACTTACACCAAAATATCTGTCTCCCAGTTCAAGGTGCCCATTCTGTAGGGATGCTACGTTTGGAAAGCATCATACTCCTCCATCTCAATTACAAGCACTCACTGAGAAACCGTCCTCCATTTATTTTTCCACCAAACCACAGCACAGCCAATGGGAGAATAGAAAGTTTTCACTGAGTTCTATTTCTTAATTTAGTTCAAAAAGATACATGAAGGAAGGAACCATTTTCCATTATGTGTGCATATAGGTACATGTACATGCCACAAAATGCATGTAGAGAACCAAAGGATGACCTTAATTATCAGTCCTAGACTTCCTCTTATGAAGGAGAGTGTCTCTCTTATTTCTGCTACTTCATTCCAGGTCATGTGGCCCATATGCTTCCAGAATTCTCCTGTCTCTGCCTCCAATCTAGCAGTAGGAGCTCAGGAACTGCAGATGTACCCTTAACATGGGTTCTGGGAAGCCAAACCCAGGTCCTCACTTCACCCACCGAACCATCTACTGGAGCCATTTAGAACCCTACTTCAGCAAGAAAAGTAAGATTTTACTAGAATTCTCCTGGTTTCAAAAAACCTTAAGGTACAGTATCATTCACAGACCTTTCAGAAGGTTTACCAATAAAGCAAGAACAATTTAAAAGGGACACTGGCCTAAAGCTACCTAGTTTACACCATTATATAAAAATCCTATAATTTTCCCCCCAGAATGGCCATTGGCCCCAAGTATGTACCTCTTTAAGATCCCATTAATGTCCCAGTAAACTCCTTATTAAAATCTATAGAAAATACAATATATTTTTATCAAATTTTTTCTAAGAATGAGTTAGCCCTAAATCTTCAATTAAATGGGAAAATTTTAAAGTCACGAATTATATTCTCTATTCATTGTATTTACATTCTTTACAGTAATAGTAACAATCAATAAATTATGAAAATCGAGCTCTTAATAGATGATTGAACATATTAATAATAATTGGTGGTTACATTTATATGAGACTATTAATTGTTAGACACAGTTATAAGCACCTTCTGTAAATCATCTCACTTAATTGGCACAACCCTAGGAAGCAGTTATTATCTTTAAATTACAGTTGAGGAAAAGAAGGCTCAGAAGTAACCTACTGAGGAATATTTGTTCCAAACCTATGGTCCTAGCTATTCAGAAGGCCAAAACAGAAGGGGACCACTTGAGACCAGAGTTCAGAGACAAGCTTGAGCCACCTAATATGACTCCACTTACACACACACACACACACACACACACAAAATCCAGGCATGGATGGTAGCACTCAGGAAGCAGGAGCAGAAGGATGATTGCAAGTTCAAGGCCAGCTTATTCTACAAAAGAAGATTGTCAAAAAAACAAAAACAAAAAACCAAACAAATAACAACAAAACAGATGTAAGGGACTGGAGGAAGGGGATAAGGAGAAGGAGGATGGAGAGGGGATATTCATAGACTCTAGAACCAGACAGTTTGGATTCAAATTGCAGCTATGTGATTAGCAAGTTATACCTTGGGTAAGTTACTTAGCTCCTTTTACTTTTAGTTCTGGAGATTCAACCCAGGGGCTTGTACATGTTAGGAACAACTCATTGGTCACATAGGTGAGTGCTTAGAATGTGAATCCAAGTAGTCTAATTCTGTAGTCTGTATCTTTTAATACCATACCCTTTCTATGTAAGCCTGAAATCTCTCCATCCCCCCACTAACAACCCAAGACTTGACCCACTAGCAAAGTATCTAAAGTTGATGGTCGAGATCAGTTGACTCAGGATATTAAAATGGTTACTACAGCACCAAATATTATCATTAAATTAGAAAGACGAGTGTTCTTCTAACCATGGTGTCCTACCATAGTGTTCTAACACACCAGACAAGTCAAGCTTGAATTCAAAGAGGTCAGATCTTGATAGGCATGGAGGTCAAATCTGCATTCCCAACACTTAGGAGATAGATGTAGAACCTAGTAAGTTCAAGGCCAACCTGAGCTACATGAGATCTATTTCAAAGCAAAAACCAAGGACATAAAGATGTCTCAGCAGGTAAAGGAACTGGCTACTATGCCTGATGGACACGAGTTCAACATGGTAGAAGGAGAGAACTGACTCTTGCAAGTTGTCCTCTGTCTTCCATACATGCCATAGCCAATGCCACATGTGGATGGATGCACACAAACACATGTACATACAAAGATGTATAGTACACAAATAAATAATTTTGAAGGATTCAGAAAACTCAGTCATGGCAGTGATCACCTGTAATTCCCTCAGTTGAAGGGCACATGAAAGCATGAGGATAAGCAAGGTCATCCTTAGCTACATGACTAGCTCAAGTTCAACCTGCGCTAGAAAACCTGTTGCAAAGAAAAGTATGACTCTTAAGACAGTAAGGCCTAGTCTCAAGAAGTAAAATGGCCAAACATCTTCTCCCTATGTCCCTTCAACTATCTGTCTACCACCTTCCACAGTCAAGAAAAACATCTAGGAAGTACTACAGAGTTCCAAAGAAACATCCAAGATTTGAACCATCTCCATCTTTCAAACTCCCTGGGGATTGCTGTACAGTCACTAACAGGATGGTCAAGTCACCCTCAGCTGAGTCAGAAAACACTAAACATCCTCTCTAAATACTGGCATCAGGCAAGATGCCCTGGCCCTATTCTTAACTCAAGAAATTTCTCCCTTATTGTGGGATTCAGTGTGCTCATCTAAAACCTGAAGGCTAAACTAGAAGGCCAGCTTAGATGTTCTATAGCTCAGTATACTCCTGTGAGAAACCCTGTCTATCTAACAACAATTAGCTCAATCAAATCTTGAGGCTGAGGAAGCTCTGGGATGCTCTAAGTGTGGATGCTTTTTTGAAATGCCCCATGATACCTATCCCTCTGCTCATTGGTAGCACACACCATACAAGATGTTTTTTATCTTCACCACCTTTTTAATACCTACAAATATATCTAACTACTCAACTGTATTTAGAAATAAATTAGAGATAGTTCTTCATAACTTCCAGCTAGATGTGATGATGGCACATGTCTGTAATCCCAACACTTGGAGACAAAAGCAGGAGGGTCAAAAGAAGCCTAGTATCTCCCTAACCTTTCAGTAAAACTAGAGGAAATCTATATGATGCTGTCAAACAGGCACTATACAATGTAAGAAGAGAGGAAGAGAAAGCTACAAAGGTACTATTTCTTTGTTTATGAAGACAGGGTTTTGTTATGTTATTCAGGCTGACACTGAATTCACTATGTAGCCTAGACTGTCCTCAACCTCATAACATCTTCCTGCCTCAGTCGCAGAGTGCTGGAATTACAGGTAGAAGCCACTACACCTAACTCTTTTTTTTAATGTCATGAATATTTACTTTTTTAATTAATCATACACTCAACTCTTATAAAGCTTTTCCTGCTTGCCGAGAGCTCTTCGATAAACTTACCACCTTCATAATGCAGTTTCACTTATTTTCTTTGTTTCCTCGGGGGGAAAAAAATACAGAACAGATGTGCCTACTCCTGCTTTGACTTGATGTCCCAAGGTGGGGGTGGTACCGCAGGATGGCTTCCTCTTCTCTGGGAAGAAGGAGAGAGGATAATGGGGGAAGGGTAGTGAGGGTGGGACTAGGAAGGGGGCTTCAATCGGGATGTAAAGTAAATTAATTAATTAATAAATAAAAAAATACACAACAGCCAAAAGCTTAAAACTCAACAGAGAAATAAATTGCCAAGAGTCCTCATGCCAGTATTATTAGCAAGATCTAATGCAATGTATCAGAAACTCTACATTCTAAACTGGTACTCAACAAACAATAGTGCAGAAATATAGAAAGAGAAAATAAATACCCTTGGGAAAGCACTGTGTTAACTCTATCTCTAGTATACTCCAATACATCGAAGGTGCTCACATACTAAAGAATCTCTGAAAGTATGCATATGAAAAAAAAAAAGATATACAGTGCCATATACCACTGTGCCATCAAGGCTGTCAGGAATATCAGTATTAGAAGAGTCCCTAAAGTTTACCTATTACTGGCACAGGTCCCTTATGACAACCTCAATACTGAGCGGACAGAAAGGAATTAACTAATGGCATACTTTATTTGGATAAGCTTTCTGTTGTTTTTTAAGACGTGTAGTGCAAGCTGGATACAAACTCATTATTTTGTAGGGAATAACCCTAAACTCCTGATTGCCCTGCCTCTACTTCTCAAGTACTGGGCGTGTAGGCCTATACCACCATGCCTAGATCTTCTTCATCAGCTAGAACTTTATTTCCTTTATTTTTAGTAAACTTTGCTGCTGTGAAAATTTGATAAGCACAATTAGTTTACACTAACTCAGTTGTATATATTTGTAGATTTAACAAAATGTTAAGAAAATTGAGACACGTAGAATATTTCCCAGTCTTCTGCTTAATATGACAACTAAAGATATTTTTAGGAGGCTGAGTCAGGAGATTATCATGCATTTTAGGCCAATCTAGACCAACAGAAACTTTAGGTTTCAAAAACCAGAAACAAAATTTAGGAGTATATCTATTTAATATTATAGACTCAGGCAAGACTTAGAATTTCAGCTATTGGCAGGTATCTATATATTCACAGAACTCCTTAAAAGGTCCTAGGATCACGTTCAAGGAAATTGTTTGTTTGTTTGTTTGTTTGTTTGTTTGTTTGTTTGTTTGAGACAGAGTTCCTCTGTGTAGCCCTGGCTGTCCTGGGACTAATTCTGTAGACCAGGCTGGCCTCAAACTCACAGAGATCAGCCTGTGTCTGCATCCAGAATGCTGTAATTAAAGATGTGTGCCACCACCGCCAAGCTTCAAGGAAATTTCGTTTGTTCAAATATAAATAACACATAATAAATCTTTTTAAAAAAAACCAACAAGCATCTCATCTCCTTATATAGAATGAGAACAAATAGTCTAAGTTGAGTTTTACTTTCTATTTCCCAACAACCACCATCCACGTTCATGTAATGCTGAGCTAACCCTCCAAACTAAGAGATCTTCTATCACAAATTAGAACCTGGAATTGCAAAGGTTTTCAGCTCTATCAAGCATGAAGTAAAAGGGATGAACAGCAAAGCCAGTCAATTATGAAAAACCATCCTCATCATGACCTGACCAACGGACAGCCCCAAGGAAGACCACCTTTGTACTGCTCGTTTGTTTGTTTTCCCTTTTTAGGGACAGAAGAATGAGGCGGGGTAGCAGAAAAGATTGGAAGTTAAGAAAGAAGCAAATGATAAACTCAGTTCTATCTTTCAAAGATCAGACAGAGTCAGGATCTATCTTGGATGATCAGAGCCTGTATAGACATGAAAAGCCCAACCCTGACAGTACTGCTGGGAGCCAGATCTCCCCCTCCAGGGACCCTGAGTCTAGAAATTCCAGTGGGGGTAGGGGTAGCCTCCCAGGAATATACAATGGAACCTAAGAAAGACTGTTGCTAAGCAACACTATTAGAACAGAGTTCAGAATAATTGTAGCTGTCATCACTTCTCATCCATAGAGAATTAGATTTGGAAGCATGGGGAAAGACTAAATGACCTCTAAATGTCCCTTCCACTTCCACAATCTGGTAAAGCAGTTGGATTACAGTAACAGACCAAAGAAAAGGCACCACCTATTTTTATGTTGTTTTTCTTTTTATGGGGGGTACTGTTAGGATTTTTTTTGGGGGGAGGGAGTTAGACAACCTCACTCTATATAGCTCAAGCTGGCCTCAAACTCACTACAATCTTCTATCCTCCCAAGTGCTACAATTACAGGCATGAGCTGCCATGCCTGGCAACACTTCCCTTACAGGCTGACATTACAGGCACTTAGAGAATAATGCAGTAGTCAATACCACCCCATCACTGACTGACAGAGCAACCTTCCCCCCAAGATGAAAGTAGAGGCTATTTTGTGCTTTGACTTTTCCCTCTCTGTGCAAGAGATTTTCCATGGATAAGTATAAATGAAATCCCCAAGATGGTACCTGTTCTGTTCTCTACTATCTACACTTTCACAAAGGGCTCAGCAAATTGGGAAAGCAAGACTGGAGAGAAGATAGACAAGGTAGCTACTCGTCTGTTATGCTAGTATGAGGGAGGCTGAGGTAGAAAGATACAGAGTTCAAGGTCATCCTTGCCTATATATCTAGTTCAAATCCAAATTGGGCAACATGAGACTCAGTCACAAACAATAAATCAAGTGACTTCCAAGATGGCTCAAAGGGTCACCCACTTACCAGCCAAAGCTGACCACTTTATTCACAGATGTCATAGTGAAGAGAACTGACTCCCGAAACTTGCCCTTTGATGTCCGCTGGGGTGTGTGTGTGTGTGTGTGTGTGTGTAGATAGAAGCTATATAATTTCATTATTGGCGAGGCAGAAATAGGATTGCCTGGAATCAAGGCTAATTTGCGCTGCACAGCATGACTCTGTCTCAAAACAAACAAAACAAAACACCCTCAGGAGGTAGTTCACACCTGTAATTCCAGAAATTCTGAAGCAGAGTCAAGAGGATTGCTGTGAGTTTGTTTGTTTAAAAAAAAAAAAAAAAAAAAGGTATTTTATAGGGCCCTGAGGGCTACACAAGAAATTGTTTCCAAAAAGTAGAGAGAGAAGGGGGAGTTGGGGGGGGGGTGGCGGCGCAGCAGACAGAGGCAGAAGCCTCCCACACAACCTTCATTCCTGATCCCTTGCCCCACCCTCAAGTCTACAGACAGGGCTGGTTCAAGGGTTAGAAGCCTGAAATTCTGCCCCCTATTAGTCAAGTACCACTTTAGTGCCACTTCAGTGGCTCAAGCAATGCTAGGAATGGCAGGAAAATCAACAGTTCATACAGCCCCTGTTAAAGTTTAGCTGAATGCGGACCCAGAAGTTTTCAAATACTTCAAAGGAGCTGGGCTCTGTCTATCATGGATGATACTATCCAATAAGCACTGACGACTTTTTCCCCTTACTTGCTAAATCCCAGTAAACCAAACAGGTTTTCCAAGACTGAATCCTCCCCCTCAAAAAAAGACCTAACCCCAAGTTGTAGCCTTCCTGTTTGTATGCAACATCACTCATGGCCCAGTCCGTCCTCCGCTATCGCCAGTTTCAATCTAGACCATGGGAAGAGTTGTTCTTGGTAGTATGACAACAAATCGCAGCATTTAGGTGGTGGAAGCAAGAGGATTAGAAGTTCAAGCCTAGCCTGGGATTTATGAGACACTGTTTCATCAAACCAGTTAAATAAATAAATAAATCGTAACAATAAATCATAAAGTTTGAAATTAAAAACTCAAAATCTTGAAAAATTAATCTATTTTTAAAGTAATCCAAGTGAGTCTCCTAAATCTTTGAAATTAAACAACAACAAAAAAAGTGAAAGATGGAATTGAGAGGGAAAGACCTTCTCCAAAAAAGGTTTATTTATTTTTATTTTATGTTCATGAGTGTTTTTGGCAGCATGTATGTATACGACAACTGTGCCTGATACTTAAGGACACCAAAAGACAGAGTCAGATTCCCTGGAACTGGCATTACAGACAGTTGCAAGCTGTCATGTGGGCACTGAGATCAGAACCTGTGAGAGTGCCTTGTTGGGCAATCTCTCCAGCACCAGGAAAAGCATTTTAAATTGAAATTCTCTTCTCTCCAGAAGGGATAGATGGGCTGGTCATAGGGGAGTCTGTGATCCTAGCACTCAGAGGGCTGGGTTGAGATGGCTAAGAGCTGGAGGCCAACCTCTGCTACAACAGTATAGGACCTTGTCTTGAAAAACATCAAAGATCAGACTTTGGGAACTAGCAACCAGAGACAGTCCAAAAAAAGTGTATTTCAACATATTTAAAGTAGGCTGCCCTGGCTAGGAGAAATTAGCTTTAACAGCAAAACTGACTTTGTCTAACACAAACGAAGAAATCTGATTTTACACTACTATTCCGTATCTTTCATATTTTAGAAATGGTTGAGTACGCAGTACAGAAGGAGTGGAAGCCGGGTTTAGTGGTGGCTACAATCCCTGCACTTGAGAAGAACTACTTCCAAAAGAGTTTTTAAGTATATCTCAGGCTACAATGTGAGTTCAAACCAGCCTTGGCTAGAATCAAACCCTCTATCAAAACAAATGAACAAGCCAGGCTTGATGGCTCAAGCCTGTAATCTCAGCACTGTGGAGGCTGAGGCAGGAAGACTGGCAAAAAAAAAAATCTGAAAGCCACCTACATTATATAGGGTAAGATCCTGCCCAACTAAAAGGCCTCGAAACAGAATACATGTGATAAGAAAACAGAAGGGAAGACAACCGAGGGGAGGAAGGAAACCTGCCTGCCTGACTGACGGAAGTCTTGGGGTGAAGGAGGCGACAGGAGGGCAGTGGAGGAGGGGAGCAAAGTGTAATTTCACATATGTATATACTTTTACAAAGTATACTTTTATATAAGACCAGGAGACTCTGTCTCAAAAAAAGAAAAAAGAAAAACACCCCCCCCCCAAAAAAAAACCCACCTTTGTATTTCTTAAGAACAGAGTTCTGAGAAGGCAAGGACGATTCGGCAGTGTAGCTAGAATACAGTAAGGGTAGCAAGGAAACTTCAATATAGACACAAAGACCTCCCGTATCTATTCACTCTCCTCTCTTCCCAGGCGCCCTCATCCCTTCTCCAGCATCCTAGTCACTATCTCAGTTCTACCAGGCTCAGGCAGTACTAGAGAGATGGGTAGGCTAGCAATATACAACATAAGAGCCCAGCAAGCCCCATTACCTAAGAAACACAATTCACAGTGGTCATAGGGCCTTCATGAGCAAGGACCTGGCGTGACTTGCACAAAAGCAAGCAGAGCTCATTAGTCAAGCACATACCCCTCCCCCACCCCTCCCTACTGGGCATCCGGCCCCCCTAGGCCTCACTCCCTGGAGGCTTCTGCGCGCAACAGCCAGTAGGGTGGAGACCAGATCTCAAATCAACCACCACACTAGATAGGTGTGGCCCCCACAGGAGAAAACCTATACCTCACAAAACGGTCCTAAGGGGATAGAGAGGCACTATGTCTGACAGGGATTTAATAGAGGAAGAGAAACCTGCCCTGTCTTCCAGTAGGTTGAGTGGGCCCCTTCACAGACTTGTGCCTAATGAAGTTTTTGTACCCCTGGGTAAAGTAACCAAGTTGATGAGACCCTTCACAAATCTTCATTTCCCAGGGGAAAGCAGTTGGGGCTGAGACGCGGTGGAAGGGGGCAGAGCAGAAGTGGGGTAAAAGAGGGGCGGTTATGGGAAAGGTGGATGGGTGTGCGGGATCCGCCCTGGGCAACTTCCTCTCTCCTCCCTGCTTCTCGGTAAGCTTGGGGCTCTTCTGAGACAGTGATAGCATTGCTACAGAAAGGCGCCAATTCCTGGGCCGGGGAAATGTTCTCAAAAGTAAAGTCGTTTTCCCAGTTCCCAAAGACGCTTTAGAATAGGGGATTTATCCAGTCCCTCAAAGAGTTTCCACTGCCTCATCCCAGAGGCGGGGAACTGGAACCCGAGAAAGGCTGGCTCCTCCTTATCCACACTTCTAGTTTGTACACCCTGTCACCCTCTAGAGCGCTCAAATTAGGGCTCCACTATCTTCTCCTTCCTAGGGCCTTAGAGGACAGCCCAGCATCCCCGGCAGGCCTGTGAGCAACCAAGCCCGAAGCCATAAATTGGCAAGGGTCAAGCTTGGAGCCCCCAGGGCCGACCGCGCTAGTCGTCGGCACTCACCGTCTTCGGCATGGTGGCGGCAAGGGCAGAGGAGTTGGTGAAGTTTGGCTGGAAACTGTCGGGCTGCTCTGAGCGCGCAGTACACTTCGGCAAGGACTCCGGAGAACCGGGTGCTCAGATTGGGTCCCACTCTAGCGTTGGGCGACTGCTCCGCTTCCTGCTAACGGGCCACGACTTTACAAACCCCACCCAGGAAAGAGCCGCCCCCGTTGCGCTGCTCGCTCCTTTATGTGGCCGGGCTTCCGCGCCTCTCCCCGCCCTCCCGCCAGCCTGCCCGCGGCTTCGGGCATGGCCCCGCCCAGCCCGGCCCAGCCCAGAGAGGCTACTCTGGCCACGTGGGGGGCCAGGCTCGGGGCCAAAACTCCCCAAGGACTCCCACTCCCCACTCGTGCCCACTCTGCCCCCTCCCACCTTTCCTCACTGCCCCCTCCCTCCAAGTTTCGACCATCTGACCCCGCCCCCAGTCTGAGCCAGAGCTTGACTGGGGGGCCACACCCTAGCAGATGCTTCTTCAGCCCTGAACCGCGAGTTACCACTGTTGGGAACCCATTGCCTAGTAGAGCTGCCGAGTTCCCTCTCTAGGAAGCCTTGTTGGTTAGAAAGTTCCCGCTTGTGGATATTTGAACTCCTCTTTTTCTCTGTGACTTCCAATCATGCCACACCTAAGTTCCCTGGGACCACCACAACTCCTCTGCTGTCCATAGCAGCTCCTAAGAGTTCTGCTACTCCTCAGGAAACTTCTGGACTAAACTTCAGCTCCTCCTCAACAGTTTCATTCCCTTCTAGAGGACTCATTTAACCTGTGACATTTCCTTCGACCTTGTATTTATTTATTTTTTTCATTTTCTCCGGAACTGGGATCCTTTTCCAATCATCTGTCTTCTATGTTCACTTTCTGTCCTCCATTTCCCACTCTCCTCACATCAGTGTCCTGGTCTTTTCCTTAGCCCTTCCCCAACATTTTGGATTTGTTTTGTCTGTCACCAGAGCTGGCTTTAAACTCATTATTTAGCTTAGGTTTGTCTTGAGCTCTCAATCCTGCGACACTGGCTTAGGTTTGTCTTGAACTCATAATCCTACTACCTCAACTAGATTGCAGATGTCTGACACCGGTTCTATTCACTTGCTTTGACACAGCGCACTAACAGCAGCCAGTTGACTTGCATTCCCAATCCTCCTGCTTCTGCCACCTTAGTGCTCAGAGGATACCAGGCAGACATTCACTTTTTGATAAGAGTATAAGACTCCCCGGTGAGATATGCCCTCCAGTTCTGGCAACTGTGCAGGAACATGGATTGTGTGTCTTTCATGAAGTAAATTACCATATACCTCAGTGATGGAGAGTCAAACACAGAATAGTGGAAAGGACACCTCAACACTCACCAGGCTTCAGATCATTGTTTTATCATGAACTTATCCTGTATCCTCTGCACTTTCTTGGGTAATTCCCTTCTCCTCTCTAGTATTGAGTTTCCCCTTCCTTAACAATGACCAAACTACAGGGTTTCCAAGGTTCTTTCCCATCCAAACATTACAAAAAGAGGAGAAAGAAGTAGCCTATTCAGGAAAAAATAAAAGGAAACATAAAGGTTGCATAAAGTCTTGCTTTTACACTCATGAGCCGACATGCCTCTATTTCTGTCACTGATACCACAGTTCATTGATAGGTGGTAGGGGGAAAAAGAATGTTCTCTGTCAAAACCCAAGTATTTGCCTCAAGGAAAAGTAGCACTTTTCAGAAGACTTCAGTAGTAGGAGTAGAAATGGTAGCCAGTCAATCCTTGATACTGCCATGGCCCATGGACCCTCCACCCTATTCAGCCCCCCAAATTTAAAGGAACTCACTGATTTCTTCATTCATGTTCACCTAGAGCCTAAAAGATCTTGGCATTAAATAAATACCTAAAATAAGTCCACTGCAGACTAGTTCAACTTTCTGGAACGTGCAAATCCCCAGTATGTAATTCCCTAACTCCCATGTGTATGTGCACATCCCCAGCCATGCCACATCCTCCCATTTACTCCCTGCAATCACATGCAGAAAGGAAAGCTGGGTAGCATGTTAAGGAGCTGAGGAAACCACTAAAAAGCTAAGGGAGGCATGGGAATCCAAGTGGAGAGGAAAGGATGCCATAGGGTGGGGGAAAATAGAAGAGTGAAGGAAGTAGGAGGTTTAGACCTAGAGAATGAGAGATTGCAAATACTAAAAGTACCAAAAAATGATGGTTAAAATCAGGACGGGGTGGGGGGAGAACCAGTGAAGTAATGCCCCACCTTCCCACTTCACCACACAGAAGCTGTTTAAAGTAGCGATGGTTGATGGTTACTGTGGTCAAGCAACTGGACATTACTGGGATGTCAGACTTGAAATAGTCTAACTTCAGTGCAAAGCAGAGGCAGCTGTGGTGTTTTGCTGTTCTTCCCTATAGTCAGGGATATTATTCATCTTATTCCTACCTTTTTGTATGCCATTCCACGTTTACATGATGGATACTTCTATTCTATCCCCCCAGCCAACCTCTTATTGTGGTCATATGTGATCTGAGAATTATACCAATCTTGCTGGGACCAGATTAATCCCTACAATTAATTTTAGAAATGATCTGGCTTATGCCAGTCTGTGAGGAGAAAAAGACATGGAAATAAAGTCTGGACATCCACACATAGATTGGCTCCCTTGAGGGGAATAGGGAGCATGAACAGATTTGGGATTTTTCGATGTGCTAAATTCCTAACATTCAAGGAATGCTAGGCAAGTGTGTTATTAAACAGTAAAGCAAGGTAGGGTCACAAGGAGGAGAGGCAGTGCAGGAGTATTCTAGATCCAGTGTCCAAGAAAGCTGGAGACATCACAGGGAAGGGACGGCAGATTGAGCAAGGAGATTTAGGGGCTGGAGAGTTGGGTCCATTGGTAAACTTATTACACAATAAGCATGAGGGCTTGACTTCGAATGTCACCATCTACCTAAAAGACTGGCAAGGAGGTATATGAGGATAAGGATGGTACAGAGACAAATAGATTCCAGAAGCTTTTTGGCCAGCCAACCGAGAGACTTAGTGAGCTCCAGGATCAGCAAGAAACCTTGTGGTAGACTTTAGCATGAATCAGCCTGGCTAGTCTAGCTAAAAAAACTTATCACAGTTCCATGGTTCTGATCACCAAAATTTGTACTTATACTATTGCAATTTCTCCTTCCCTACATTCAACCTCACCCACTTCCCTGCCTCTTTTCCTTCACTCTTCAACCTTCCTCCACCGTTTGGTATCCTTTTCCACTCCACTTGGATTCCTATGCCTCCCTTTTAAAGTAGTTTGCTCAGCTCCTTGACATGTTACCCAGATGTTCTTTGTACATGTATTTAAAGGGAGTAGATGACTGGATGCGGTGTGTGTACATGTGCACATTCTGAAGCTAGCTATTCTAAAAGAATAGACAGCTGTCACTCCAACAGATCAAGTTCAACCTATGACACAATGTGGTTGAGAGTAAAAATCAAAGTCACAGGGAACTCTTTTCTTGGAAAGAAATAACCAGAGTTTGAGTAAGAGCAAAGAAAATGTTACCTACCATATAGTGAGTGTTAGGGACTCGCAGGTCACAAAAGACTTTTCCTGTTAAGAATGAAGAGACTGAGAATGAAGTACTTTTTGGAAAGTCACATGGTTTCTTAATAAGAAGAAGCTGGGCCTGGGTCCTGTGAGTCTATGTCCAGTCCACTTTCTTTCCACCAGCCTAAACACATGGCCTCAGTCCCAGACTGTGACAGGCATACTCAAGGGGGTTGGGGAGGTGCATTTTATGACTCCTCTCACCATAGCACCTAATGGGCAGCCTGGAAGCTGGGGATGGCGGATGGGTAATGAACAGCAGTGACGAGGCATCTTGCCAGCGCCAAGTGCCTGGGGATATTTATTATTAATCACACTAATGGACGACAGGGAGGGGAGAGGAGGGTTTTTTCCTGGCCTTTCCTCACATAAAGTTGTTAGCATTTCAGGATCTTCCTCCAGCCAGGAGATCAATTCCATTTGAACCAGTGTCCTCTTAGAATATGAAATGAGTCCTGCCAACAGGGACTCCCAGTCTAGTCAGTAGATCCCAGCTCTGTCCCCAAAGACACATGTGACCAGTCTGCATGCATGGCTTGTGTTCCCTCCACAAAGCATGCATGCTTCACACTTGACACTTCTAGAAGGATGTGCCCCATTCCTCCCTCCTGCTATGTGCCCGACAGAGGAGGCTACCTCTTAGAGGCCAGGCTCTGCGAAGTGTGCTCACCCTCATAATCCCTAGCAGCTCTCTACTCCTTAGCGGTTTTGCTTTTAGAATCGTCTTGTATGTGCACAGTATTGTCTTGTTTAATACTCCTCTGTTTGACCACCTCCATTGGTCAGCAAATTGGGCTCTGCTGCTGTGTGTCTGTCTTCTACAGCTCCCTCCCTCTCCTGTCTCCCAACAATGCCTGAGGTCCACCCTTACTAACTGGTTTGGATTGCGAAGACATGTGCCTCCATGGTCATCTTGCCTTTAGGCTGCCCTGCCCTGCCCCCTCCCTGTAGTCAACATGGTGATCTTCAGAAATGGCAACTTTGACCTGCCCTTGGAGTTGGCAGGTGTCCTGCCTCATAATGCACACACTTCACTTCCCTTCCCAGCCTTTTCTTCCTCCAGCTCCCTGACACAGGCCTTACCCTTCAGCCAGGCTACTCTGGCCACAGGCAGTGTGCACCCTCTTGCCCCTGTACCACCTGGGCCTCACATCCATGAAGCCCTCCCCCAGTCTCTACACCTTCCTTGTGTTCTCTGCTTCCCCTTAGCTCCTATAGCATCCACAGTCAATTCACAGTGCTCATCAGGTCTCCCCTCCACATTGGCTTTGTCTAGTGGACTGCTGCTGTTTTCCTTCTTTCCCTCTATTCCGGGAGAACACCTATTCTTATTTTTAATCCTGCAGGTTTATCAGCATGTATTGTGTCTTGGTCTATTAAGGGCAAAAGTTGTGGTGTTGATGGTATAATGGTTAGTGTGGCCGCCTTCTAAAGGCAAAGTTCCCCCTTTACTTCCTCAGCTTCTCCTGTTAGGGGACAAGACCAATGGAACAGATTCTCCTGTTTCCTTATTACTTTCTCAATTCATAACAACAACAAAAAGCTCAAAAACTGTCCAGCTTAGTTGTTTTGTGTACTTTACAGGAACATTCTACTGTTGTGCACAGAGGCATTTACAAGGTCATTCACTACAATACTGTAATAATTAAATAAAACAATCTGAATGTCAACCATTAGCAAGTTTCTAAACACATTATTATAATTCTGAAAATGTACCTCAGTAGTAGAATACAAAAAATAGTATATCAATTCAAAAGGTTCAGCTTTTTGAAAAACACAAGCTATCATAAAATGAACTTTGGGTCTTTTATTAAGTCACAGAACAATAATAGTGATATGATACCATTTATGAATTATACATGTTTATAAGTCTCCAGTGAAGGAGAAAGGCTAATAACAATAGTTATCTCTGGAAACAGCAGAAGTATTGAGAAGAATAAGCAGGCTGGAGAGATGGTTCTGTGGTTAAGAGCTCATACTGTTCTTCCAGGGAACCTGAGTTTGGTTCCCAGAATCCATATTGGGCAGCACACAACCACATATAACCAAGGTTCCAGGAGATTGAAATCCTTCTCCTGACTTCTGCAGATTCTGCACTACACACACACACACACACACACACACACACAGAGAGAGAGAGAGAGAGAGAGAGAGAGAGAGAGAGAGAGAGAATTTTAAAAGTAAAAATAAAACATTTTTAAAGAAAGGGAGAACTATTACTTCTTGAAGTATACACTTTATACTGATTTTTTTCAATTACCATAAATTACTGTGGTTAGGGGAAGGTAGAAGTAGGACATGGTATTCTTTTGTTGTTATTTGTTTGTTTTCAACAAGGTCTCACTGTTTGTTGAGAGATACTGGAGATAGATAGTGGGAACCAAACCTAGGTCCTCAGGAAGAGTGCTATATATTCTTAACCTCTGATTCACTTCTCCCGCCCCTGGAATACTGTAATTCTTCTGAAGCTCTGATTAGTCTTGAATTTGCTGTGTAGATCAGGCTAGCTTTGAGCTTGAAGTGCTTCTACTGCCTCTGCCTCATAAGTGCTAGAATTACATGAGTGCACCCCAGAGCCCAGTGTAAATGACCTTTAACATAATATATAAAACAATCTGGACATAGTCTCATGTGCATATAGTCTCATGTGCATATAGTCTCATGTGCATAATCTTAGCACTTAGAAGGGTAAGGCCAGAGGATTGTAGTGGATGTGAAGCCATCATGGGCTAATAAAGTATTCCAGGCTATCCTGGGTTGTAAGATTTTTTCATAAAAGAAAAAAAGGTTGGGGAAATTGCTTAGTGTTTAAGAGCATTTGCTGTTCTTTTGGAGGACCCTGGTTCAGTTCCCAGTACCTGTGGGTTGCCTCACAAAAGCCTGTAACTCCAATTCCCGAGGTAACTCCTTCTGGACCTTGAAGGGCACCAGCATGTACATACAGCACACATACATTGAGGCTTTAAAAGGGAGTTTGGCTGTAATTTAGTTGGTAAGATGCTTGGTTGCTTAGCATGCATAAATCTCTGGGTTTCATCCCAGACACAACATAAATGGGGTGTGGTGGCACAGGACTGTGCCAGGAAGACCCAAAGGTTAACTATTCTCTGACCTTTGAACATGTATTTTGACATGTGTGCATACTCACACACAAACATGCACACATACACACACACACACACACACACACACACACACAATTTAGTTTTAAATTAAAAAAATAAATTGAAAGACATCTTTGGCTGCATTGAGATAAGACTGGACCATGACACCTTGTCTCTAAACTAAACTGAACAAAATGAAATGGGCCAGCCACATGGCTCAGTGAATAAAGGTGTTTGGCGTGCAAGCCTGCCAATCTGAGTTCAACCCTCGAATCCACATAAAAGTGAATGGAGATGATTTATTTCATATTTTCTTGATGTGAGTGGCCCAGCCCATGGTGGGTGGTACTGTCCCTGGACAGGTAGGATGAGGTTGTATAAGAAAGGTAGTAAAGAAATCCACAATGAGCAAATAAGTAAGCAGCATTCCTCCATGACCTCTGCTTAGTCTCTGTCTCCAGGTTTCTGCCCTGAGTTCATGATAGACTGTAAGTCATAAGCTGAACTAAACCCTTTCCTTCACCACATTGTTTCTGGGCAATGTTTTGTTTGTTACAGCAACAGGAAGCAAACTAGGACACCATCAGTGTTGGAATTTTGGCTGGCTTGATCCTGTGCAGGTAACTACAGCTATTGTGATTCCATGATTGCAATGGCAATGTCATGTCCAGAAGACAGCATTTCACAGAACTCTTCCCCATCCTCTTTCTTCCATTCTTTCTGCCTCTGCTTCCTTCATGGTCTCTAAGCCTTGGTGGAACATTGATAAAGATGACCCATTTAGGGATGACCACTCAGTCTCTTTTTGGCACATTAATTGTTGCCCACAGCAAAAAGAGGCTTCTCTAACTAAAAGTTTGTAGAGCCCAAGTCTACCTGTATTTAGAAGCAAATTTGACAACATGACCATTAGGAAAATAACAGTAGGGAAGAAGATGTTCTGCCCTAGAAACTACAACCTTCCCAGACATAGGCTTTCAACCAGGATTACAGTGCTATGCATGAATTCATTTCTGTATAACAGCCCTCAAATTCAATCAGAAGTCTGCTGATATATTTTCTATCCTGGCAACCTATATGGCATAGTAACCTCTTAGCACTATGATATCTAGCCAGAAAAAAAAGGAGAGAGAGAGAGAAAGAGAAAGAGAGAGAGAGAGAGAGAGAGAGAGAGAGAGAGAGAGAGAGAGAGAGAGAGAGAGAGAAGTTCCCATTCAGTTTGAGATGGGCGTCTCATTTCTGATAACCAAAGTTTGTAGACAGGGTTTCATTGTGTTGCTCAGAATGGTCTCAAACCTATGATCTTCCGGCCTCCATTTCAACAATGCTGGGACTAGAAGTATGAAAAGTATGTTGAAAATGATAAAGACCTTTCACATGGAAAATGGTGATCATAGCTGTGTGTATTGCAGGTATAATCATTAGTGCTTAGGATATATCTCCCTTTGATCACATGTATTGTCCATAGGCTCCTTGGCTTCTCAGGATTTGTTTGTATATTTGTTTGCATGTGTGCTTTTTGACCTACTATGTAATTCCTACATATTTCTACTATGTGCAGTGGTCTCTTCCATGGCTCACCTTTACTTTTTCTCATTCCTTGGGCACTGGCGTTGAGCTAGAAAACATTCTAGTCTTCAGCTAAAATGTGCAGATAAAAACATTACTAACTTTATATTGAGGGCTTTCCAGCACATCAGACAAGGTGCTGCATATCTGAAATGCCAGATATTATGGAGACCAAAGCAAGAGAATCATGAGACCAAGGCCAATCTGGGCTACACTATGAGACCCAAGAAAGAAAGAGAGAGAGAGAGAGAGAGAGAGAGAGAGAGAGAGAGAGAGAGAGAGAGAGAGAGAGAGAGACAGGGAGGGAGGCAGGGAAGGGGGAGGGAGGGGGGAGGGAGGGAGGGAGGGAGAGAGAGAGAGAGAGAGAGAGAGAGAGAGAGAGAGAGAGAGAGAGAGAGAAGGAGGAAAAGAAAAGAAGAAATATTTCCCTTTTCTTCTCACTATGTCAACAGAGCATTGTTTTCTCTTCAGCTTAGCCATATGTACATGTAGCTGTGAATCCATGTGTGGCTGTCTAGGTGAAAAAAAATGGAGAGTTCTCTTCCACAGTTGACTTGAATCATCGTGTATTTCTGAGCTTGCCTAGTGTCTTTAAAGCATGTGGTTCTGGCAGTGTAATGATGCAGGAGAAATACCAGTCCTCTAATTTCCCCCTCAGATACAGACCACTCCCAACTACTTAGCTTACCTTTCTCCAAAAATTTGTGTTTGGGGGAGTCTAACAGACCTGACTCTACTCTCATCATGACAAGAAAGAATTAAATGTTCACCCTGATGAATTGATTTATAGCTGTCCAGCCTTTAATCTTACATATCAGAATGTTTAAAAGGGGAGAAAACATCCCATGTATGGAATGATGAAATGTCTGGAGTCTAGAAGTAACAATCCTAAATAAGCATAGCTATAGTGGTTGTGATGGTATATGCCCATAAAACCAGCAATTGAGAGAAAGAGGCAGAGAGATCAGAAATTCAGAGCTAGAATGGGCCATGTAATGAATGCCAGCCCCTCTTGGGGCTACATGATACTCTGTCTCCAAACAAAAAGAACAACAATAAAAAGATCACACTAATTTGTTTTATTCCTTCATTGATTTTGAGATTTTATTATATCTCCTTTTGATATGGTTTCTCACATTATAGCCCAGTTAGCCAGAAACTCACTATGTATAGAAGTCTAACTTACAGCTCACAGTAAGCTATCTGCCTCAGTCTAGAAAATGTTAGGACTACAGGATCACCCTGTTCAGGTTACAGTCCTATTTTATACATGAGGAAACTAAGGCTAAGAGAGGTGAATGAATTTTCTCAGGGAAGGGGGACTGGTCTACATTTTTAAGCCAGTGTTCTCTGCAATAAAGATCAAGTGAGTTCCTAAAAATGATGAAAGGCCTTGTAATTCTATTGTACTGACAATACCTTAAAACAGAAACTAAAAGATTTAGGGAGATGAAGAAAGCTACAGAGGTTTGCTAGTGGGCTTTTCTATTAAGATACAACTACATGTTTAACATTGCTAGAAGCAGAATCTGAGGCCCAGGAAGGAGTCCCTGGGCTTCTCTTGTATAGCAGATGCTCAGGAAATGGAGAAGCTATTGTTCCTACTGCAGCATGTTGTCTGGATACCAACAAAAGCTCCCAAAGGGAAGGACTGTAGCTTGCTTTTTCTTTTCATCTTCTAGAAGCTTGTCTAGTGCCAGGCCTCCTGATTGATGATGCTTGCGACAGAGATGAGATCATCTTGACTCCCTGGCCAAAGCCTCTGTCTAGATCCACCCACACTGCTGAGCTGTGCCCCTAAGCCACAACTGTATTAATTAGCTTTCTGGGGCTCCAGTGTTTTAGTTGTCTTCATTTTTCAGTGGATTAGATCAACACAGAACGCCCTGGGGGTCACAGAGTAGTTTTTTGGCCTAGAGGAGTTACATGCTATCCTTGGGGCTCTGGCATTATAGATTGTACTGGGGATGCACTCACCACATCCACTCCTTCATCAGCACATTTACTCTTTAATTTTTTTTTGTATGTTTTGTCTTTCTTTGTGATAGGAGCTTATACTGTAGTTGCCCTGGAACTGTAGCCTAGGCTAGCCTCTAACTCATGCCAGTCTTTCTGCCTCCATCATTAGAGTGCTAAAATTGTAGGCAACAGCTACCATGTCTAGATAACAGATTTACTCTTGCAAAAATTTCAGACACCCGAGTTTTCCCACTTCCTAGGTAAGACTGGATGTGGACAGCTTCTACTTTTTTTATACCTTCCTAGCTACTTCCTTTTCTTCTTATTTCAACTTAAATACCATATTTTTTGCTGATGCTGGTTTTGCTTTTTGAGATAGAGTTTCATTTAGTATTGGCCAACTTTGAAATCTACCAGTAGCCAAGGAGTTCGGGTGCTAGCATTACATGTATTGGCTATCCCATAAGCTATCCCATAAGCCACCAGTACTTGCTCATCAATTTTCAAATAGAATTTCTCTCTTCACTAAAGAAAAAAAATAAGTGTAATATGGAAAGTTCCACTTCTGGTACTTATTATTTTTGTTGTTGTTTTGAGACTATATAGCCCCAGTTCCCTATCCTGTAACTCACTATGTAGACTATGCTATTTCGGAATCTATGACAAGCCTCCTGTGCCAGTTTTCTGAGAGCTGGGAATACAAAAGTGAGCCAACATACTTGTTTGTGATGCTTAGTAGAGTTCTCCTAATGTATTTCAGTTATATATTTACTTGTTTAATAGCCGTTTCTGAGACATAGGTAATATAATGCTATTTTAAAGATATTTACAGTATCTTCAGTTTTCCAAAACAATGAATATGTTACATTACATTACAAGAGGGAATTAAATTTACAGCTGAGTTTCACATACTGATATTGACTTGAATTACCCAAAAGTACACTATATATTCACAGAGTCTCTCTGAAAACAACATCAATATAATGCCAAAACCAGGTAAAGGCCAACAAAAAAGAAAAGTATTGGTTAATACCCTTGATTGACATAGTTACAAAAATGTTCGGTAAAATAATTGAAAAGCAAATACAGATGTGCATAAAACATAGGAAAGTCATTCAATGAAATAAACCACATGAGTCCACTTAACAACAACAACAAAAAAAATCAAATGATCATTCCAATAGATGCAGGAACCCTTTGATAAAAATCCAATATATCTTCATGATAAAAGTAATAGAAAAAGTAAGGCTACAGGGAACACATCTCAACATAATCAAAGCTATGTAGGACATATTCACAGTCAACATCATCCTAAATGGATAAGAACTTGAAGCCACCCTGCTAAAATCAAGAACAAGATAGGCTGACCACTGTCTCCACTCCTTCTTAATGTGCTCAAATCACTAGCTGGAGCAATAAGGCAAGAGAATGAACTAAAAGGGATACAAACAGGAAAAGAATGAGTCAAAATATCCCTATTTGGAGATGACATGATATTATAAGAGATCATCCCCCTAAAATTATCTGAAAAGTTCTGGGAATAGTCAACAATTTCATTAATAAAGCAAGATTCAGAACCATCTTGCAAAAATCAATAGCTTTTCTATATACACAGTCCTATTGACAAAAGCCCCAAAGAAAATAAAATGAATAATCCTAACCAAGGAAGTGAAGCACGTCTACAATGAAAACTTTGAACTTCTGAAGAAAGAGACTGAGAAAGACACTAGAAAATCAAAAGGCATTCCATGCTCATGGATTAATAGAATCAACATTGTGAAAATGATTATTCTACCAAAATCCCTTTATAGACTCAGTGCAATACCAATCAAAATTCCTATCTCATTCTCTACAGAAACAGGAAAATAAAACCTAAAATTCATATGGAACTACAGAAGATCCCAGATAGCCAAAGCAATCCTGAGTAAAAAGAATTTTACTGGAAGGATTGCAATTCCAGATCTCAAGATATATTACAGAGCCATGGTAATAAAAACAATATGGTACTGGCTCAAAAACAAACATGTGTATCAATGTAACAAAAATAAAAGACCCAAGCATGAGTACACATGACTTCAAATTTCAGCCATCTGAAATTTGACAAAGTGTTAAAAACATAAACTGAAGAAAAGAAAGTATTTTCAACAAATGGTGCTCAGAAAATTAGATGTTCACATGAACAGGTATAGAATTAGACCCAGATCTACTACATTATACAAAAACTAACTCCAAATAGATCATAGGCTTAACTGTAAAACTTGAAACACTGAAACTACTGGAACAGGTACTACCCTACATGATATAGATTGGGAAATGAATTTATGAATAGGACTCCATTATTCCAAGAATGAAGGCTAATAATTGACAAGTGGTATTTCATTCATTTACAAAGCATCTGTGCTGCTAATAAAACAATCAACTGGGCTGGCAAGATGGCTTAGCAGGTAAGACTACTCTTCCGAAGGTCCTGAGTTCAATTCCCAGCAACCACATGGTGGCTCACAACCATCCATAATGAGATCTGACACCTTCTTTTGGTGTGTCTGAAGTCAGCTACAGTGAACTTATGTATAATAATAAATAAATCTCTGGGCCAGAACAAGCAGGAACTGAGCAAGCAGAGTTGAGTGGGGTGACTGGAGCGATCGGGGGCCGACCGGAGCAAGCACAGATCCTAAAAAAGAATTCAATTCCCAACAACCACATGAAGGCTCACAACCATCTGTACAGCTACAGTGTACTCACATACATAAAATAAATAAATAAATCTTTTTAAAAAATCAACTGAGTGAAGAAGTCCGCACAATGGGAAGGAATCTTTACCAGCTGTCCATTTCACAGAGGACTCATAGCAAGAGTATATAAAGAACTTAAAAAAAACCAACAGAGTCAAAAACATAAATGACCCACTCAAAAATAGGTTTGGGATCTGAACACTGAACAGAGAGTTCTAGAAGAAATAAAAATAGCTAATCAATATCGAGAGAGAGAGAGAGAGAGAGAAAGAGAGAGAGAGAGAGAGAGAGAGAGAGAGAGAGAGAGAGAGAGAGAGATTCATCTTCCCTAGCAATGGAAGAAATGCAAACCAAAACAAAAATCAAGGAAAGAACTGACAACAAATGCTGGAGAGAATGCTGGGAAAAGTGAACCCTTATTAAGTGTTAGTGGAAATGCAAACTGATTCAGCTGTTCTTAAAATCAATGCGGAGAATCATAGAGCTAAAAATTAAATCTACTGTATGACTCAGCTACACCATTCATATGAATATGCTCAAAGGACTACCCAGCCATTATTCTTGCTACTCTATTTACAGTAGCTGCAAAATGAAAAGAACCCAAACATCCTTCAACTGATGAATAGATAATGAAAATGTGATGGGTATACATTATGGAATATCATTCAGCTGTAAAGAAAAATGAAATCATAAACTTTGTAGGTAAATGGATAGAACAAAAAAGACCACATTTAGTGAGGTTACCTAGACACAGAAAGACAAATGTTGCATGTTTTCTATCATCTGAGTGCCTTAGTACCAAATCTTTAGATTATATGTGAGTATATAATCTAGAGTAACTGTAAAAACCAGGAAAGTAAAAAGGGACCATAGGGATGGGGAGGAACAGTAGAGAAGAGAATAGCAGGGTTATGGTAAGTCTGTATGTGTGTGTATATGTACATATATACACACACACAGAGTTTAAATGAAACTTTTCTATCTCATTTGCCAATGCTCCCCTCAAGAGCCAAATGCTATCTAATAAAACCCCCCACACCTATCATGAGAATCCCCCTCTCTTCTTTGTCTTTTTAAAGATTTATTTATTAATTTATTATATAAAAGTACACTGAAACTGTCTTCAGACACACCAGAAGAGGGCATCAGATCACATTGCAGATGGTTGTGAGCCACCATGTGGTTGCTGGGATTTGAACTCAGAATCTTTGGAAGAGAGCAGTCAGTGCTCTTAACCACTGAGCCATCTCTCCAGCCCGAGAGTCCCCCTCTTGAGTTATCGGTAATGTTTGTCCAAGAGATTCTCAAAATGTTATAAACTATGCCACTGTCCTTGTTGCCACCCAGAGCTGGAAGATAAGTCCCTATTACTGAAGATACCATGCACTTCAGACACTAGACTCAGAGAACTTGAGCTGTATCTGACCTGAAAGCTTTGTCCCTGAGGATGGATGAACACACACACACACAATCAGGACCTCACTGTGCAATTCTAATTGGCCCTCTACTTGTAGACCTCCTCTTGCCTGTTTCCCAACGTCTGAGATTATAGGTGAGCACCACCATAGCCAGCACCTTTGTTGTGTGGGTGTGACAGGATCCTAGTTCAGGTTGGCCTCCAACTCTATGTAGCTTAAATTAACTCCTGGTCCTCCTGCTTCTACTTCCCACATTATTTGGGGATTATAGGCATGCACCACTATTCTTGTCTGTATTTAGTGGTGTTTTACAGAACCTTTGAGGGCATATGTATGGTGTATGTACTTATTCAGTCTGAGTAAGTGTTCTATTGCTATGAAGAGACACCATAACCATAGCAACTCTCATATAGGAAAGCATTTAACTGGGTCTTAGTTCCAGTTTCAGAGGTTTAGTTCATTATCAGTATGGTGCTGGAGAAGTAGCTGAGAGTTCTACATATGGGTAGATAGGCAGCAGGGAGAGATACTGGGCCTCTCTTGAGAATTTGAAGCTCTAAAGACCACCTCCAATAACATACTTCCTCCAACAAAACCACACTTCCTCCAACAAGATCACACCAGCCAATTCTTCTAAGTAGTGCCACTCCTTAATATCCAAGCATTCAAATCTATTAGCCTATGGGGATCATCCTTATTCAGACCTCCACAGTCAGTGTACTTACACATGTGAGTGTAGATGCATGTAGATGTGTGTTTGTGTGTGTGTGTGAGAGAGAGGGGGGAGGGAGGGAGAGGGAGGGAGTGAGGGAGGGAGAGAGAGAGAGAGAGAGAGAGAGAGAGAGAGAGAGAGAGAGAGACAGAGACAGAGACAGAGACAGAGAGAGAGAGACCAGAGAGACTGACCAGATGTCAGGGTAAGGCTTCTTTTTCACTCTATCCATCTTATAGACAGGCACTCACTCATACTCACCATTTGGCTAAAGTTACTTGGCTTAGAAACAAGTTCTCCAACAATATGAACTAACCAGTACCCCCAGAACTCGTGTCTCTAGCTGCATATGTAGCAGAGGATGACCTAGTCGGCCATCATTGGGAGGAGAGGCCATTGGTCTTGAAAACATCATATGCCCAATGCAGGGGAACGCCAGGGCCAGGAAGTGGGAGTGGGTGGGTTGGGGAGCAGGGCAGGGGGAGGGTATAGGGGACTTTAGGGATAGCATTTGAAATGTAAATGAAGAAAATATCTAAAAAATGTTTTTGAAAAAAAAAGAAACAGGTTCTCTCTCTCTCTCTCTCTCTCTCTCTCTCTCTCTCTCTCTCTCTCTCTGTGTGTGTGTGTGTGTGTGTGTGTGTGTTTTAAAGAAAAAGAGGCCACAAACTTAAATGAGTACAAGAGGAAAAGTGTGTGGAAGACAGGTTGGAGGGCAGAAAGGGAGAAGGTAAAATGGCATATTATAATCTCAAAAAAAAAATATTAGAAAAACTAGGACACAGGTTAAGAGAGCTTACTGCTCTTGCAGAAGGCCCAAGTTTGGTACCCAGAATCCACATACTGGCTCATAGCCACTTGTACCTTTAGTTTTAGGGGCCTTGACACCCTTTTCTGTATTCTCAGTGTTGCTACATGCATGCGGTACATATAAACTCAAGCAGGCACAAGCACACACAAATAAAGATAGACATATGTTTTATATATATATATATATATATATATATCAAATAAAATTTTAATTAAAGGACTGAATATGTGGCTCAGTTAGTGGAATGCTTGCTTAGCATGCCTAAAGGTTTTAATTTTCCAGCACTGATTAAAATAAAATAAAACAAACAGAAAAAAACAAACAGGTATGTTGAAGCACACCTGTGATCCAGCACTTTGGAGGTAGAAACAAAACCATTAGTGAGTACCAGGCCAAGCAGTACCATACAAAAAGAATATACTAGAACTTGGGAGGAATTCTCTTTTTTATCATTTTATTGTATGGCATCAACACTAGCATAAATTAAAAGTAGGTGCCAAATGGTCGTATTATATAATACATGAATTTTTGAAGCATGCAACAGGGGACAAAAATGATAGTCTACTCGTTATAAGAAAACCCTTGCTTAACTTTCAGAGAGCTGCAAGTACTTATTTATAACCCATAGACTTTTGATTGCTCTAAACCAATCCAGGCCTTTATCAGGAACTGGCCACATGTTCTTATACTGGTTGCCCTGTTGCTGAAATACTCCACATTCTGGATATTCAATTATATTACCATTGCGTGTTTCCTCTCAAATGCCTTCACTAGTTTCTTTTTCTTCAGAATCATCAGTGATTCCCCAAGGATGAGGGGACAGTAGTAAAAGTCTTTCTGTAATTTCTGCAACATTTTTATATGTGTATAATTTTCAGTGCAGAAATGGGTCTGTATTAGTTAGAGTTTTACTGCTGTGAACAGACACCATGACCACAGCAAGTCTTATAAAAAACAACATTTATTTGGGGCTGGCTTACAGGTTCAGAGGTTCAGTCCATTATCATCAAGGTGGGAATATGGCAGCATCCAGGCAGGCATGGTGCAGGAGGAGCTGAGAGCCCTATGTCTTCATCCAAAGGCTGCTAGTGGAAGGCTGCAGTGGAAGACTGACTTCCAGGCAACTAGGATGAGAGTCTTAAGCCCACACCCACAGTGACACACCTATTTCAACCAGGCCACATCTCCAGATGGTGCTACTCCCTGGTCTGAGAATATACAAACCATCACGGGGTCATTACCTTTACTTTCCTTAGCAAAGTTATCAAGAGTGTAGATTCTGGATAGCAGACATGCAGTTCCTTCTACTTAGTGTACTGTTTTGTGAAGGGGCTGCTCCTATACAACACATTCAGGGTTGTGTGACTGAGACTATCTTTTTTTATTATTAATCATTCCATTCATTTACATCTCAAATGATATCCCACTTCCTGGTTACCCCTCCAACTACCCCCCATCCCACATCTACCCTCCCCCTCCCTTTTGCCTATATGAGAGTGCTCCCCCACCCACCCACACTATCCAGCCCCACCCCTCCAGCATCCTCCTACTCTGGGGCATCCAACCTCTCTGGGACCAAGGTCATCCCCTCCGGTTGCTATCAGGCAAGGCCATCCACTGCTACATTTGTATCTGGAGCCATGGATCCCTCCAGATACACTCCTTGGTTGGTGGTCTAGACTTTGGGAGAACTAAGTAGTCATGCCAGCTGATACTGTTCTTCCTATGGGGTTGCAATCCCCCTCTGTTCCTCCAGTCCTTCTGCCAGCACCTCCACCAGGTTCCCTGAGTTCAGTCTGATGGTTGGCTCCAAGCATCCGCATCTGCATTGGTCAGTTGCTGGCCAGACCTCCCCAAGAACTGCCACACTTGGTTCCTGTCCTCAAGCGCCTCTTGATCACAGCAAGAGTGCTGGGTTTGGTGTCTGCAGACATGATGGATCCCCAAGTGGGGCCGTTCCCGGTTGGCCTTCTTTCAAGACTTTTTTCATTGTTTGCTTTTTATTTTTAAATTTATATATTCTTTCACATTTTCATGATTATGTGTACTTTGCTCAAAATTCTCCTCTTTTGAGAAAAGGTGTCTATAAATAACACAGGTTGGCTTGGAACTCACTAATTAGTACAGGCTTGTCTCCGACAATAAGTAATCCTCCTGCCTCAGCTTTGGCATGATGCGATTGCAGGCATGTACGAAAACTCTTAGATAATGCTTTGGGGGAAAAAAAAATGGAGTCTCACACTGTAGCTCAAGATCTCTTGCAACTCACTATGTAACCTAAGGTGATCTCATACTGAGACTTCCTCTCTCTCTCCATCTCTCCCTCTCCATCTCCCTTTCCCTCTCCATCTCCATCTTCATCTCCATCTCTCCCTCTCCAACTTGCTCTCTCCTCTCAGAGTGACTTACTGTGCAACTCTGTCCGGGAATTTGCTATGTAGATCAGGCTAGCCTAGAACTCTTTACCTGCCTCTGCCTCCTGAGTGCTTCCAGAAATGGTGATACAAGCCTGTAATCCCAACACCAGGATGTTCAAGTGTATCAAGTGTTCAAGGTCATTCTACACTCCACAGCAAGTTCAAGACCACCTTAAGATTCTACCCAGAACTTGATATTCACTAGTTTCACTTAAGCTCTGCATATCCTCATTTCCTCTTATGAAACTTAAACTATTTTTTTTTCATTCAATTTTTATTTCTTTTGTATGGGGTGCATGTACTGAGGCACACATGTGGAGGTCAGAGAACAGCTTGATGAGTTGTTAGCTCTCTCTTCCACCATGTGAACGATTCCTCTAGGATTCTTTTACCCATTGAACAGTCTTTCTGTCCTTCTTCCAGACTTTCAAAAACTGCTGTGTGTCAGAACATATCCCAGTTTCTCCTTTCTGTTGCTATGATAAAATATCCTGACATTTTAAAAGCAACTTAGGAGAGAAGAGGTTTGTTTTAAGTTATAATTCCAACTGGCTACATCATTCCCACAGTTAGAAATGAATGCAAATATCCACCCTTAACAAACCAAGTCAAATGTAATTTCCTCCATGAGAGTACTCCACCCTCAACCCCATAGCTTACAGAAATTTCCTCCTCTTGGATACCATAATGATTTGAATGTTCACACACCCAAGAACATGATTTAGGAAAATTAAGTGGGACAAAAAGAAAGAGTACTGTGCTATGGGGACTTAGTGTGGGTTGGTTTTTCACATGAAGCTCGGAAGTAGGAGGACTCTGTTGATATAGATGTCAATAAGGACAAAAGCAAAATCTTTGAGAGACTAGTACATGTCAGAGCCAAGTGAGTCCTGATGTCTTGACCCAGAGAAGCCTGGAAAGCACATTTGGGCCCCAAATCCACATAGCTCAGCCCAGACACAAGGGTGGGGCTGGCCTTCCTACCAGCTCATGTTCCAGGGATGAGTCAACACAAGGCATCAAGTCCAGTATTCAGCAGTTTGGGACAGAAGAGTATAAGGTTTTTTTTTGTTTTGTTTTGTTTTTTCCCGAGACTGAAAGCAAGCAAGTCTGGAATTTTCTCACTATTTTTGATAATCCCTCTGCTTGGCCTGGAATTACAAATGGTAAAAATGCATTAATCACTCACAGAAGCACTCATCTGTAATCCCAAAACTTGAGATGCTGAGAAAGGAATACTCCCAAGAGTTTGAGATATAGCTATGAAAATGCAAGCCACTGGGGAAGAAAATACCCATGGAAGGAGTTACAGAGGCAAAGTTCAGAGCTGAGTCAGAAAGACCACCCAGAGACTGCCCCACCCGGGGATCCATCACATAAACAACCACCAAACGCAGACACTATGGCATATGCCAGCAAGATTTTGCTGACAGGACCCTGATATAGCTGTCTCTTGTGAGGCTATGCCAGTGCCTGGCAAATACAGAAGTGGATGCTCACAGTCATCTATAAGATGGAACACAGGGCCCCCAGTGGAGGAGCTAGAGAAAGTACCCAATGAGCTGAAGGGGTCTGCAACCCTATAGGTGGAACAATATGAACTAACCAATACCCCCTGCCCCCAGAGCCATGTCTCTAGTTACATATGTAGCAGAGGATGGCCTAGTTGGCCATCAATGGGAGGAGAGGCCCTTGGTCTTGCGAAGATCATATGCCCCAGTACAGGGGAATGCCAGGGCCAGGAAGCAGGAGTGGGTGGGTTAGAGAGCAGGGTGGGGGGAGGGTATAGGGGTCTTTTGGGATAGCATTTGAAATGTAAATGAAGAAAATAGCTAATAAAAATTGCAAGCCACATATCATTAAATATCTACCATTAGCCCAAGACCTTCCAGTGGTGTTCTGACACCTGCAGGCTAAAATTCAAACTTCTTAGCAGAGAAAACATAGTCAATCTCATTTCCTATATAAGTATTCACATCCAGCTGGGCAGTGGTGGTGCACACCTTTAATCCTACCACTCAAGAGGCAGGTCAAGCTCATCTACAGCACTGGGTTTAGGACAGCCAGGGGTGCTACACAGAGAAACCCTGTCTCAAATAAGCAACACAAACACACACACACACACACACACACACATACTCATACACACACACACACATACTCACACACACACACACACACACACACACATACACACACACACCCTGAAAACCTCTGTACTAAACTGACAAATCCTGTTTTCTGATTTCATTAGTCCATTAGATGATAATTGGGTCATTCCCAGTGTTAGAACATCCTCCTGTGTTTACCAGGAAATCAGTTGCATTTCTTCTAGCTTCATCTCCCTGGAGAAGTACTTCCCAACCACAGATGCCTCCTTGAGCTCCCATAGTTCTTTTTTTTTTCTACCCACAATATATTTGTGAAAATAAAACACAATGTCCTCCAAAACAATGTGAACTTATGAAGTCAGAGATGTGGCTGGAGGAACTCTGAAAAGCATCAGTGCACCAAGAGTGCTGGGTTTGGAACCCAGCTCTGACTTCAAACCTTAAGATCTTGGATTAGTTACTCTACTTCTCAAGGTCTCCATCTACCCATTCATTTGGCTTTGGCTTTATGGTTGTAGATGTTTTGACCATACTGAGGATCTGATTTAGAGCCTTGAATATGCTAACACTGGAGCTATGATCACAGCTCCTTATCTACCTATTTGATGGCACAATAGGACTGAAATTTATCTGTTGTTCTTTCAAGGTCTGACATTCTAAAATTATTTGCTATTATATTAGGGGCTAGAACGCAGGACTTTGTACATGCCAGTCAAGTATGCTGCCACTGAGCTACACTGTTAAACCTCTGATATCATAGGAGTTGTTTTTAATATTGAGGGGAGAAACAATAGTACTTAGAGCTGAGAAGAAATGCATAACTGTTTTAGTTAGATTTCAACTGCTGTGACAAAACACCATGACCAAAAGCAACTGGTGGATGAAAGGGTTTATTTGGCTTACAAGTCCTGATCATGGTTCATCATAGAGGGAAGCCAAGGAAAGAACTTAAACAGTGCAAGAACTGAAGCAGAACTATGGAGGAACATTTCTTACTGGTTTGTTCTCCATGGTTTTTACAGCTGGCTTTCTTATACAACCTAAGACCCCATACCCAGAGCTA
Organism: Mus caroli; assembly: GCF_978045245.1. Taxonomy (NCBI): domain Eukaryota; kingdom Metazoa; phylum Chordata; class Mammalia; order Rodentia; family Muridae; genus Mus; species Mus caroli. The sequence goes on from NW_028227260.1 coordinate 72,855,544, forward strand.
GCATTACTCATAGATGTGGGATGGACCTGCAACATCAGTTCCCTACAGATAACCTGATGACTGTATTTCCTCAATTAAAGTTCTTCAGGTTGGGTCAAATTGACAAAAAAAAAAAAAAAAAAAAAAAAAAAAGAAAAAGAAAACCTAACCAGAACGGTAACCAAGAACTAGCCTGCCACAAAACAATGGATATTTCAGATTTAACTGGCAAACATCTTGTTACATTTTCAACATAGGAAAAGGCTTATTATTTAGAACATTCTATCCAGAAGTCTATTCAGTGCTTTATAGGTCACTAAGTCTTCCAAGGGTATTCAATTTTCTAGCAGACAGTAAAAGAGGCAGATAGAGCAGTGTTTAAAGACTCACCTCATTTCACAGAGTACAAAACTGACCAAAGGAAAGTGGTTATTCCAATAAGTGTCTGGACAACTTATAATTTTGTTTTGTTTCAGGAGACATGGTCTTGTGATGTATCTATTCCAGGCTGGCCTTGAACTCATGATACTCCCATCTCAGACTACTGAGTGATGGGTTACAGGTATGTTTTCTATTCCTGGTGTGCTTTAAGGTTCAAATACTCTTTTGTTAGTTAACCATTCATTCATATTTGCTTGTTTAGGATTTGCAAGTTTATTACTGTTACATATATACATATGCATTTATAAATACAAGATTCAGACTTCATCTAGTATTACATATGCTTAGAGCTGACCACTTGGGATTAGATTACCTACCAGGGGGCTTGCCCCAGAAGAAGACTGATTCTCTCTCTTTCACCAGACATTAAATGTCTGTAGCTCTTCAGCTAGGGGTGAGGCCTTGTGAGATTTCCCTGTCTATTTGGCACACCAACTCAGGTTATCATTGTTGTGTGAGATTTTATGTGTATATCTTCACTGAAATTTCCAGGAGACAAAGAACTCACAGTCTACTTCTGGGTCCTTTGTGTCTTCAGTCTTTCTGCCTCTTCTGGGATAGTTTTGTATATATCAGTTGGGTGCATCTCATAGACAGCTCTTCTCTGCATCTTGATAAGTTGTGGTTTTCTGTAATGATCTCTGTCTGCTGTAAAAAGAGGCTTCACTGATGAGGGCTGAGAGCTACACTTATCTGCCAACAGTACTGTATGAACAGCACTTCTGCAGCTAGACTTAAGAATGTCAAAATGAAGGCTGGGTGTGGTGACTCACACCTTTAATCCCAGCACTCGGGAGGCAGAGGCAGGCAGATTTCTGAGTTCAAGGCCAGCCTGGTCTACAAAGTGAGTTCCAGGACAGCCAGGGCTATACAGAGAAACCCTGTTGTCTTAGTCAGGGTTTCTATTCCTGCACAAACATCATGACCAAGAAGCAAGTTGGGGAGGAAAGGTTTTATTCAGCTTACAATTCCATACTGCTGTTTATCAAAGTCAGGACTGGAACTCAAACAGGTCAGGAAGCAGGAGCTGATGCAGAGGCCATGGAGGGATGTTCTTTTCTGGCTTGCTTCCCCTGGCTTGCTCAGCCTGCTCTCTTATAGAACCCAAGACTACCAGCCCAGAGATGGTCCCACCCACAAGGGGCCTTTCCCCCTTGATCACTAATTGAGAAAATGTCTTACAGTTGGATCTCATGGAGACATTTCCTCAACTGAAGCTCCTCAAGTTGACACAAAACTAGCCAGTACACCTGTCTTGAAAAAAAAAAAAAACAAACCAACAACAGCAACAACAAAAAAGCATGTCAAAATGACATTGAGTGAGTCTCAAGGGAATTCTTTTAAGCAATAAAGACAAAAGAGAGCTGAGGATGTAGCTCTGATGATAAATGCTTGCTGACCATGGATTCAATCCCCAACAACACAACTGGGTATAATGGTGCTTAACTACAATCCGAGCACTGGGAGGTGAAAGCAAAAGTATTGAGCTACATAGGATTATATATATTTTTTTTAACTGCAGGAAGGTGGATAGATGAAAGTGGAAATAATCATGGTAAGTGAATTAATCCAGTCTTAGTGAGACAGATGTCATATGTTTTCTCTTATTTTTGGTTCCAAAGTTTTATAGAGCTATACAAAATCATGTATGTGTGTGTTGTGTGTGTGTGCATGTGTGTATGCACAAAAGCAGAAGGCATGAAGCATGTTAGGAAACCATCTCAACACACAATATATGCTTATATAAAACCTTAAATATATATATATATGTGTGTGTGTGTGTGTGTATGATATATAGAGTAACATATATAAAATATATATGATAATCTTTAATTCTTGTTAATCTTGAAACCTGTTATTGTATGGATCCTAAAATGAAATCTAAACATAACAGACAATACTACTATTAATTTTTTTTCATTAAAAGACCCATCTTTGAAGACCTCTTCTCTCCCTTGTCTTGCCCAACCTCCCAGTACGCACAACTTCCTCCAGACACTTAGGAAAGGCCCTCTGCAGAATGCGGAGCTCCTCCTTCCTCCTATTTCCTGGCATCTTAAGGTGATCCCTTTCCCGTAATTATTGGCATTTTTGCAAAATAATTTGGAAAGCATCCAAGATTCAAAGGACAAAACAGCAATGAAAGCCCAGACTAATCTTCAAAGGGATAGAGCTCCCCTGGAATCACACCATCTAGGTAATAATCCCTTACCTATCTGCAGCCTAATAAAGAAGCCAATTTAAACTGACCACAAAGGGAAGATGAGTACAACAATCCCAAGTTCCTGCTAAAACCCAGTCAGTTCTGCAGGCCAGAGACCAAGGGAGAAGGGACTGGCCATCGGATCTAGGAAATGAGGGAAGACTCTTTTTTAAGTGTTAGAGACAGTAAGCCAGAATTACTATGGCATTTGCTCTAACTCATTCCTTATACCGTTTGTCCTGACCTTTCTTTAAGCAGTCAGTACAAGCCCACAACATTTGTCAAATCTCATACTCAAAAATTAGATGGAAAGAACCTATGGGTTCTATAGAGCTTACATAATCTCAGGTGAACTGAGGATTTTTTGTTTTGTTTTTTGGGGGTTTTGTTTTTGTTTTTGTTTTTTGTTTTGTTTTGTTTTGTTTTGAGACAAAGTTTCTCTGCGTTTCTGTGTAGCTCTAGATGTCCTGGAACTCACTCTATAGACCAGGCTGGCCTCAAACTCAGGTCTGCCTGCCTCTGCTTCCCAAGTTCTGGGATTAAAGTTGTGCACTACCACAATAGTTAAATTTTTTATTTTAATTAAAATTAATTAATTAAAATTAGAATATATTTACATAAAATAAAATTCCCTACGTGTTTTCTGTGCCTTCAGCTCCTTAGACAGTTTCCTGGCCTGATTTCCATCCCCATTCAGCCTACTTATTTTCCTCTGGATAGATTCCAATTTGTCATTTCTCTGCATGCCTTTTAGCAAGTTGGATCCTAAAGAAATCTGTGTATTATAGAAATGCACTGCTATCTCTCTTCTACAAATTATACACACGCACACACACACACACACACACACACAATGTGTAGCAAGATAACATACACTCATGCATACACATATGTACAGACACACACCTGAGTGTGTCATAATTGTCTCTTTTTTGGGAGGGTGCCTGAAATAGAATCTTTTTCACCTCAGTACCCTAAAACTTTCAATGATCTTCAGCTTCAGTGTCCTGAATGATGGCTGCCATGCCCACCTAAAATTTTTACTATCTATGGTGGTCAGTCAAGTATTGTTATCACTCAACCATTTCTTGGGTATCATTTGTTTCTGACAAAGCTTACTTATGTATCCCTGGCTGGCCTGGAACTTGACAGGTCAATATTGAGGCAATTTGGGGGTAATCCTTGAATCTCAGCCTTCTACATACTGGAATTATAGATATATGTCAATATGGCTGATACAAGAATTTTTAGCTTCACATGCTTACTGACACTTGATAGTATCAGTCATTCTGATGCCTGTGAATATACAAGGCTGAACTAAAATTCAATTTATCTTTATTTTCACTATTAATAAGGATGACAATATTTTCATGTTCAAACAGTCACGTTAAGGTTTGGCCTGCTGACACATGTCTGTAGTCCCAGTACTTGGGAAGTGGGGGCGATAGGATAAGGAGTCTAAGGCCAGTTTCTACTACATGGCAACTTTGAGGAAAGCCTATGCCATGTTACATGTAAGAATTTGTGTCAAAAAAAAAAAAACAAAAGAAAAAAATAGCACGTTTATAGGAAGTCATTGAAATCTATCCTCTCAAAATTAGCTTTAGATCCCACTTACTGCACCCAGATAAAACACTAATTTTTAAAAAGTTTTTGTTCCTGCGAAGATTATATGCCCCAGTACAGGGGAATGCCAGGGCCAGGAAGCAGGACTGGGTAGGTTGAGAAGCAGGGCGGAGGGAGGGTATAGGGGACTTTTGGAGAGGAAACTAGGAAAGGGGATAGCATTTGAAATGTAAATGAAGAAAATACCTAATAAAAAATTTTAAAAGTTTTTGTTAACATTTATTAATTATACATAATAATGGGATTCATTATGACTCTATGATATAACATATTTTGATCATATTCAACTCATTTAGTCTGTTCTGCTCCCTTTCTTGCTGGCATCATTTTTCTCATCCAGTTCCCTTTTACTTTTCATATCTTTTGTTGCTTGTTTTGGTAATCCAATGGATTTAATTAGCATTACTTACAGGAGTGTGTGTAGAGGATTATATATAGGTATATAGACACCTTACAAGATCAATATCACTAAAGCAAATGTCTCTCCCTCCCTTAGCAATCATCAACAGCCCTCTTCATAGACCCACTCCTTTTTTTCTCTTTTCTCTTTTATAAATTGTCATTTTTTTCACAATTTCATATACATGTGTATATATATATATATATATATATATATTTGATCATAATCCTCTTTAGGAAGTCTGAGCATTCATAAATTCCATAGTTTTAGGAATTTGACCAATTATGAGTCTATGCAACAACCACCACCCACTGCAAAAAGTTAGCTTCTCTGACTAAGGATGACTAGTCTATGAGTATAACCATGAATATTGGAAGGCAGTTTGACAATATGTCCATTTAGCAAAGCAATAGTACTAGATTACCCCTAGGGCCTATGTTCTTCCTGGCCACAGCATTTTGACCAGGTTTATAGTTCCAGGCATGGTAATCCCTCTTGTTGAGCAGGTCCTCAAATCCAATCAGAAAGTAGTTGGTTACTCCATTGTTGCACTGTAATTTTGGGAGTAGGTACATCTTCCCTAGCAGGCTGGTATTTTGACATGAAGGGTATACCAACAGATAAGATAACTGATGAGTTTTCTCCATCAGTGGAGAGAGGCTATCTACATAGCCTCCTATAGCACTATGAAAGCTACCCAGCAGAAAAGAAGCTTCCAAGAAGTTATAGTTTGATTTCTTCTTGTACTTTAAACAAAGGATCTTACCATCTAGTTCTGGTGAGCACTCAAGAGCAAAGGAAGTAGCTTATATAATTTAGGAGGCTTCATGAACCTTCCTGGCCAACCTCAGTATTCCATCTTCCACTTTCATGTCATGTGTGTTCTACTATATTCCACTACTTAAGGCCTTTTCTTTCCTCTCATGAGCCTCTTTCTAGTTTCTTAGGATCTACATTACTCCTTAACACCTTCATTCCTAAATGCATATGCATATCTTCATATACTTTAGATTTTATATATATAATCTAAGAATACACACACACACACACATATATATATATATATATATATATATATATATATATATCTTAGAAGCTTGGTTTATATATGAGATACAACACAGGGTATTTGTCTTTGTAAGCCTGAGTTGCCTCACTTAATATAATATTCTCCAGTTCTATCCATTTTTTTGATAATCTCATAATTTTACTCTTGTGTTTGAATATAAGTCCATTTTATTTATGTGCCACATGTTCATTTTAATTTTTGACAATTTCATACATGTATATATTATAATCATATTCACTACCCATTACCTGCTCCTACCTCACTCCTGCACCCACATACAGAAACATTTTTCTCCTACTTTCATTGTTTTTTTTTTTTTTTTTTTATGTAACTCAGCTGCTATAAGGCCAGGAGTATATGGTTATCATTTCCATAAGAGAACATTTTACAGCATTCCTTGATCTTGTAAAAGCTTTCAGCCTCCTATTTTTACAATGTTCCCTAGGCTTTGCGGGAGAGAAGTTCCATTTAGGACTGAGTTCCCGAGTCACTTATTTTAAACACTTTGACTAGCTATGACTCGATGCATCAGCTGCCACTACAGAAAGAAGCCTGTCTGGATCAAATCAAGTGCAGTACTATGAATACATTGATACTTAGAAGGCAGTTTGACTAAATGCCCCTTTAGCAAAACATTTAACAGAAAGTAGGGAGCTCCTTCCTAAGATCTGTGACTTCCTAAGCCATGGGCTTTTGACCAGGTTTATAGTACTGCATATGTATTCCTTCGCATGGAATAGGCCTTAAATCCAGTCAGAAAGTCCTTGGCTAACATGAGGGTTGGTTAACCAGAATTGGTTAATAAAGTTGATGACTTTTCTCTCCTAGCTGCCAGAATAGCACTTTTGGACACTATGAATGCTCAACAGTAAAGAGGAAGCTGCTGGGCTGGAGAGATGGCTCAGCTGGTAAGAGTGCATAATACTTGTGGTGCTTTAAATAAGAATGGTCTCCATAGACAGGTGGTAATGGTGCATGCCTTTAACCCCAGCAGTCAGAGACAGAGATGGGCAGATCTCTGAGCTCAAGGCCAGGCTGGTCTACTGGTCTAAAAGAGAGCTCCAGGATATCCAGGGTTACACAGAGGAACCCTGAAATCTTGAAAACCAATGTGTGTGTGTGTGTGTGTGTGTGTGTGTGTGTATGTGTGTGTGTAGATAGATAGACAGACAGACAGATCTCCCATAGAATTTTAAATGCCTAGTCTCCCTTACTAGCTCTTTCTAAACTCTGACTAGCTACTTCAACTCAGCTGTTCTGGCTCAAACCCCACTCCAGGGTGACTGATTCAATTTTACTTCTCTCTCTTGGCCTCTCCTGAATGGCTCTGCTTGCTGCTTGGCCTCAAACTAACTCTAGCAGTCTGTTCTATTCTTCTGGCTCTATCTCATTCTCTGGTTCCTTCAGTGTTCACCTTCGTCTAGCTTGTTCTCTCTCTCTCTCTCTCTCTCTCTCTCTCTCTCTCTCTCTCTCTCTCTCTCTCTCTCTCCCTCTCTCTCTCTCTCTCTCCTGCTGTCTTAAGTAGCTTTCCTTTCCTCTCTGTTCTTGAGAGTGTTGGGCATATTTTTCTAAGTTCTTTAGTTCTTTATTTTTTAAATTTAATTTCATTTGTACTTCATTTTTTACACTCCATATTCCATTCCCCGCCCCTTCCCATCCACCCTCCGACTGATCCACATCCCACACCTCCCCACACCATCCCATCTCAACGTGGATGCCCCCAACCACCACCCCACCTGACCTCTAAACTCCCTGGGGCCTCCAGTGTCTTGAGGGTTAGGTGCTTCATCTCTGAATGAAAATAGACCCAGCAGTCCTCTACTGTATGTGTGTTGGGGGGGGGGGGCTCATATCAGCTGGTGTATGGTGTCTGTTTGGTGGCCCAGTGTTTGAGAGATCTCAGGGGTGCAGATTAACCAAGACCTCTGGTCCTCCTACAGAATCGCCCTTCTCCTTGGCTTCTTTCAGCCTTCCCCAACTCAACAACAGGGGTCAGCTGCTTCTGTCCATTGGTTGGGTACAAATAACTGCATCTGACACTTTCAGCTGCTTGTTGGGTCCCTCAGAGGGAGCATTCCATAGCCTCAGTAATAGTGTCAGGCCCTGGAACCTCCCCTTGAGCTGGTTCCCACTTTGAGCCTGTCCCTGGACCTTCTCCCCAGGCTCCTCTCCATTTCCATCTCTGTAATTCAGACAGAAACAATTATTGGTCAGAGGTGTGACTGTGGGATGGCAACCCCACAAATGTCCTGTCATCCCACTGGAGGTGGGCTCCACAAGTTCCCTCTCCCCACTGTCAGGCACCTCATCAAAGGTTCCTCCCTATGAGTCCTGGGAGTCTCTCACCTCCCAGGTCTCTGGTGCATTCTGGGGGGGGGTGTCGCCCCAACCTCAGAATCTGATCTAATATTGGGTAAGGGAAAATGACAGAAGCCCTGAGGGCCAGCAGAGAGAATGTAAACAGGAAATAGAAGGTATTGGGCACATTTTATTCTGTCAAATCTTTCTCTGATTCATCACTTTATCTGCCACTCAATTAGACATCACTGTCAAACATGGGTGCTTCCTTCTACAAACTAACTTTACCTTCGTCGTTTGAGATTAAAGGTGTGTACTAAGTGTGTGTCTGCACTCCAGCTAGAGAGATTAAAGATGTGATCTAAGGCTGAGCCACACTACAACTAGAAACAGCTTTTTTTTTCATCAAATAACACAATCTTGGGGTTCACAGAGTGGTCAAATATCCTGCAACATATCCCATGCCTGACATTAAAATTTTCAACCAACAAACCAGGATACTGCCATATACACTTTTTCCTACTTAAGCCATTAAATTTTAGCAACTCCACCCCATTTTTCTTAATATCACATATGTTTTATTTGGGTTGCACGATCATAGGTTCCCACGTGGCTTCTCCATGGACACATCCTCTTGGTTAATTCTTTCCTTGACCCCTAATTTACCCATCCTCATAACTCTATTACCTGCTTGGGCTCTGGTGTAGCCAGTATTCCCCTTCTCCACTTCCATTTCTCTTCTATATTACTACCCCCTTTCCCTAAATTCATCCCCCCATCATGGCATGGTCCTGATTTCCTTCAATATATACTCCATGTTAAACACAAAAGCAAAAGATTTGAACCTTGAGGCCTACATAAGAAAAAAAAAAAAAACACGTGAATTTGTTTTGGAAATCCTGGGTGACACTCAGTATAATTTTTCAAGTTCCATCGATTTTCCTGCAAATTTGTATTGTTTTTACACATGATTAGCATTCCACTGTATATATGTACCCTGTAATTATTATCCATTCATTAATTAATGGATATATAGGTTGATTCTACTTTATGGTTATTATTAGTAGAGTCGCAATGAATATAGTTGTGCAAATATCTTTGTAGTAAGATGTAAAATCCTTTGTGAATGTGTCCAGGAGAAATCTTCAGATTGATTTCCAAAGTGTCTGCACGATCTGATATTCCCACAGCAGTGTAGTAATAAGGGTTCCTCTTTCTTCATATCCATGCCAACACTTGTTGTCCTTTGTATTTCTGACTGGGGTGAGACTGAAACTTAGAGTAGTTTTAAGCTTACCTTTCCTTGTCATTCTGTGATTTTAATTGGCTTTATTCTGTGCAAATTGGTTCACAGTTACAACAGACATGTCCAAAGGACAGAGCAAGAGGATTGGAGTGGGGGGGGGGATCGAAGAAGTTTAAATTTACATTTCTCTGATGACTAAAGATGCTGAACACTTTTTAAAGGAGCATTAACCATCAGGATTTCTTCTTTTAAGAACTTTCTATTCATTTCCACAGCCCTCTTTCTGAATGGATTGTTTTTTCTTTTTAAGAAAATTGTAATTAGTTTTCTGAGTATTTAGCACAATGACCACATTCACCCCTCCCCCAACTTCTCCCTGATTCATCCTCCTTCTCTATCCACCCCATTTTGTGTCATTTATTTATTAACCTATCAAGAACAATATGTGCTGGTCATATAGTCATGGAAATATAGCCTTCCACCGGAGTGTGCTCGATCTACCAGTGGTAAAACTGTAAAGAACTATCCCTCTCATAGTAGTTTTCACTTGTCAGTAGCTCTTGGCCTGCAGTGATCACCTCCCTGGAGAAGGGAGCTTGAGCTTGCACAGGGTTTGTGCATGCTGTCAAAACTACTCTGAGTTCAAATATGCAGCTGTGCAGTTGTATGTAGAGGACACAAGCGTCTGGCATTCCTCCTCCTCTTCCACAGTGATTCCTGAGCCTTTGGAGTAAAGCATGCAGTATAGATGCTCTGTTAAAGGATAAGCATTCCAAAGGTTCTTGTTTTCTGCACTTTGGCTAGTTGTAGGTCTCTGTGTTAATCACCATCTATACCAAAGAGAAGCATCTTTGATGAAGGTCAAGAGATACATTAATCTCTGGATATGACAATTATTATGTTGAGGTATGTTTCACTCATCCCTAGTCTCTCTAGGGCTATTATACATCATGGAATGTTGGATTTTGTCAAAAGACTTTCTTGTATCAAGACGATCATGTGCTTTCTATCCTTGACTATTTATGTGAATTGCATTTTCCCTTTGGTTTATAGATGTTGAATGATCCCATTATTTCTGGATGAAGTCAGTTTCCATGGTTTATAAATAAAAAAACTAGTTGTTTTCCCAGGGGACTGAGTTTCTATTTCCAGCACCCATATGGTACCTAACAAACACCTGTAACTCCAAGGGAGCCATCCCCTTCTTTTGGGCTCTGTCAGCACATATATATAGCCTGAACACAAATAGACATAAAACATAAATAAAATGTAAAAAATAATAAATTAGTCTGTAAGAACCAAAGTTATATTTTAAGTTTTAGTTGCTGTGCCTAAGAGATCCATTAAACAAAGATGTCTCTCACCTGTAAGCCCCTTGCCCAAGGACAGATACATCCTGAGATGCTGGAAGAAAACAAGCCACATGTTTTCACTCCTCTAAACAAGTTTGTCTGACCCAACTGCACTGGATGTGTTTGGCCACATGCAGGTTGGAGGTACACAGGCAAGAAATACAGCAAGATATATGTCTACTCTTTATGGAATGTAGGTTGGAGGTACACAGGCAGAAGGACATGAGGGTATATATGCTTGCCCCTGATTGGATCTGGCGGGGAACATACAGCCTTATGGGTTTGCCTTTATAAGTCCCTGCAAAATTGCTTCGTTGACATTTTCTGGAAAGCCCAGAATGGACCTAGCCAAAGTCCATCATCCTGGCTAGTATTTAATTAAAGTTTGTTTCAATTTTGGCTCAAAAATTATGGTAGTGGTCATATTCTTGACCAATATGAATAGCAAGTCCTGATCTTTAAAAAAAAGTCCCATTGTATCAAAAAAAAATCACTTTGAAAGCTTAGTCTATTTAAAACATCCAAAGTCACTTAACTGTGGGTTCCTTTAAAATATAAAATAGGTTACATGCTTTCTTACTCCATGAGAAAGAACCAGAGCCCTCTTACAATTAGATCACATCAAAAGTTAACTTCAGCAAAGTAAAAAGGCTAGCACTTGACATCTGGGAGCCATTCAAAGTCTTTTGGGCTCCACGGGGCCTGGGCAGCTACACTTCTCTGTGCCTTTCATAGTATACAATTCTTCTCAAAGGCTTATGCCAACTCCACTGTATAGGTGTTATCCTTGGCACTCATTCTACGATACTCGTAGCTAGAATATGCTGATGCATCTTGACCAGTGCCCTCTCCCAGCCTTCTTACCTGGGACTCCAGCCCTGCCACGTGTACAGTCAAGCCTCAGCTGCTCTTGCTGACCCTTTTATGCCTTCAAAATCTGTGCTGCCTGGGTAACTTACACATTACCAAGTTCATCTACCAGGTTGAGGAGCATTGGTGGCCACCCTGGAATACAAATTCTTGGTGTTGACCCTTAAGAATTACTCCAATAACACTTAATCTAAGTAATGCTGATCTTAATTTTTTTTTCAAGACAGATTTCTCTATGTAGCCCTGGCTGTCCTGGAACTATCTCTCTGTAGACCAGCCTAGTCTCAAACTCAGAGATCTGATTGCTTCTGCCTCCCACGTGCTGAAACTCAAAGAATATGCATCCTGTTGCTGGTCTCATCTAATTTCTCAGTTCCACTCCAACCAAACTACAGCAATTAATCTCAGTAAAGCAAGGAGTTTACTTTAGTGATGCTGGCCTCTATTCCTCACAGTTGAGTCTTTAGTTCCACCTGACTAGAACCACATTTTCTTAACTAAAAATATCCCACAAATGGTCCATGGCTCTGATAGTCTTTATATCCCTCTGAAACTTCACAAGCTACGCCTCCACCATTTTCAAAAGTCATGCATTTCCTTCAATATTCCTATCTTCCAAGCTCACACGGAATGGCCTGTTAAACTCTAAAGATACAACAGCCTTTCAAACCCAAGTGAAACATTTTCATAACCATTCCCAAAACAATATGGTCAGGTTTGCCACAGCTTACTCTCTATACTAAATTCTATTTTAGTTAGTTTCTATTGCCAAAAGCAACTTGAGGACAAAAGGATTTATTTGACTGACACATTCTATCACAGTCCACCATAAAAGGAAGTCAGGGCAGGAACTCAAGGCAGGAACTAGAAGACTATTAAAGCAGAGACCACGAAGGAACAGTGATCACTGGTTTGCTCCCATGGCTTTCTCAGCCTGCTTTCTTATACTATTCAAGATCATATGCCCAAGAGTGCCACCACCCCTGGTGGGCTGAGCCTTCTATCAATAGTTCATCAATAATATGCCCTATAGACTTACCCACAGGCAATCTGATGGGGAACTTACTTGGTTTAAGTTCCTTTTCCCAGATGACCCTAGTTTGTCTCATGTTAACAACAACAACAACAAAAACAACAATCAGCCCTTCATTTTGTTTATTGTCAGTTGAGCTGGCTTCAGACTTGCAGGCATGATCTTTTCTCAGCCTCCAAAGTGCTAAGAGTTGTCATGCTCCACTAAAGGTATTCATATTTTTTCATAGCACTTTATACATACAGAGTTATTTCCTTATAGTTATACAGCTCTATATGTTACATGGCATTAAACTAAGTCTCATGTACTTCTTAGTTTTTGTTTCCAGCTAGAAAGTGGTCTATCTCTATGTATCCTTGCTTCAACTCCTGACTCCAGGTTTCTGCCCTGGCTTCTCTTAGTTTCAGTTGCTGTGATGATCACCATGTCCAAAAGCAACTTGGAGGAAGAAAGTATTTATTCGGCTGATAGCTTGGTGATGGCGTTCATCACAGGTATTTATCTAACTTAAAGCCAAGCTAGAACAGTTTAGAAGGTAAAGAGATTTAACCAAGGTCACACATCTCAGAAATAACATAGCTGGATTCAAGTCGAATCTGCCTACTGCTTTAATTTCATGTACTATGGGACACATCAGAGATATCACCTTCAATAATTCCTGCTACTTGGGGCTATTTACATTTTAGAAGTGAATATGTAACTAGGTAATTCAGGCATAGACTGATAAATACATCATTAGAGGGAGCACATAACCTAGCTTGGAGAAGCAAAGATTTCACAGAGAGAGGGGATTAGAGAAAAGAGAGAGGGAGACAGAGAGAAAGTGTAGAAAGGTTTATGCTGCGTTTTGTGTGGATGCATCCCCTGTCAATTAAAAAAAAAAACCTATGACCTACAAGAAATGGTAGACTAGAAGATGAGACATCCAGGAGGTGGGGAGAATTCTGGGATAGTGCCAAGTGGGAGATTCACTGGGAAAGATGTGAGGAGACAGACACAAGGTATCTGAGCACAGGTAACCAGCCATGTGGCAGAATATAGATTAAAATAAATGGGTTATCTTCAGTTACGATTCTAGTCAGAGAAAAGCCTAGCTAATTGGACAAGGTGCTGGTAAATATATTTTGAGGAGCATGGGGATGGGAAGAAGAACCAGACTGATCTCTTCTACAAGAAGAGCGAGAGGGGGGAGGGAGAGCAAGGAGAGAGGGAGGGAGGGAGGGAGGGAGGGAGAGAGAGAGGGAGGGAGAGAGAGAGAGAGAGAGAGAGAGAGAGAGAGAGAGAGAGAGAGAGAGAGAGAGAGAGAGAGAGAGAGAGAGAGACTTTAAACCAATACTTGAAGTGTGAGGTGTGGAGTTGTCCATACATAGCATAGATGGGAGAAATTAATTGCTAGGCAGAGGGAATAAATGTTACATGAGATGGAAGTGTGAGAATACATCAAATAAAAAAAATATATATATATTTTGCCAAAGACTAAAATCTAAGAGTCTGAAGCCCATAAAGGAATTGGCTGTGATGTATTGATTTATTATCTTTTGAATTTCAGTCAATATTTTGACATTTTTCTATAGATTGTATTTTGTGTGTGTATGAGTGATAGGACTTTATGTAGCCCTAACTGACTTCCAACTCCCTATGAAGTGCAGAACTCTAAGTCTGGCCTTGAACTTACAGTCTTTTCTCCACTTGGCTAAGCACAGGGATAATAAGAGTATGTTACAAGGCTGCTTATCTAAAGGGCTCAAATTTGATTCTCAGATCCCATGTCAGGTAACTCACAATAGTTACTCTAGTGCCAGGGAATCACACACCTCTGGTCTCTGTGGACACCTGCTCTAACATGACCATACACACACACACACACACACACACACACACACACACACACACTTTAAAAACAAATAAACAAACAAATCTTTGCCTGGCAGTAGTGGCACACACTTTTAGTTCTAGAACTTGGGAGGCAGAGGCAGGGAGATCTCTGTGAGATTGATAAGGCCAGCCAGCCTTGTCTATATAGTGAGTTCAAGACTACATAAAAAAATCCTGTTTTTATATCGGCTCTATTTGTAATATTCAGAAACAAATCAACACAGATGTCCCACAACTAAAAAAAATGGATAAGAATAATGGGGTACAACTACACAATGGGATTCTATTCAGCTATTAATCATGAAATGCAAGCAGGGCTGGAAAGATGGCTCAGAGGTTAAGAGCACTGACTGTTCTTCTGTAAGTCCTGAGTTCTAATCCAGCAACTACATGTTAGGTCACAACCACCTGTAATGAGATCTGACACACTCTTCTGGTTCTTCTGAAGTCAGTTACAGTGTACTTACGTATAATAATAAATAAGTCTTTGAGCCTGAGTGAGCAAGGACTGAGAGAGCAGAGTTGACCAAAGTGAGCAGGGGCCAACCTGAGCCAACAGAGGTCCTAAAATTCAATTCCAACAACCACATGAAGGCTCACAACCATCTGTACAGCTACAGTGTACTCACATACATACAATAAATAAATCTCTTTTAAAAGAAGAAAAGAAAAAAAAAGAAATTTGCAGGTAAATAGATGAAACTTGAGAATATCATCCTGAGTGATAACCCCAGACTCAGAAAGACATATATGGTATATACTTACTTACAAGTGGATATTATCCATAAAGTGCAGGATAACCATGCTACAATCCACAGACCCAAAGAAACTGGGTAATAAGGAGGACCCAAGGAAGGATGCATAAATATCACTCAGAAGCGGGAACAAAATAGCCATCTGAGGTGGATGAAGAAAGGGAACAGGGTTAGAAAGAGGGTGAAGAGAGGAATGGGGATGGTGAAAAGTTGTTTGGGGGTGGGAGAGTGCTGAGAGTGAGACTAGAAATTGGTAGGGGATATCTCTGGAACTAGCTGGAGGCCTGGAGCAGGGGAGGATATGGGGAGTGTATGGGAATGACCCTAGCTGCGATTCCTATCAGCAGGGGATCTAGAGACTATAGTGGCCATCTCCTGTAGACACACAGGACTTCCAGTGAAGGGGGAGGCATCAACCCATCCACAAAACCTTCAACCAAAATGTGTCTGGCCTACAAGATTCACAGGGATTAAGATGGAGCAGAGATTGAGTGAATAGCCAACCAATGACTGGTCCAACTTGAGACCCACCCCATGGGAGAGAGCCAGTCCCTGACACTACTAATGATACTATGTTATACTTGTAGACAGGAGCCTAGCATACTTTCCTCTGAGAGGCTTCATCCAGTAGCTAATGGAAACAGATGCAAAGACACACAGCCAAACATTAGGCAGAGCTCAGGAGTTTTGAGGAAGAGTGGGAGATAGAATTGAGGGAGCCAGTGGGGTCAAGGACACCACAAGAAGACCAACAGAGTCAACTAACCTGGACCTCTGGGAGCTCACAGAGACTGATCCATCAACCAAAGAGCATTATACATTTGTAGTAGATGTGCAACTTGATCTTCCTAAGGGTCCCCTAACAATTGAACAGACAGCATGGACTATCTCTAGCTGCTGCCTGCTGTTGAATTCCCCTTCCCCTACCTGGACTGCTTGGTTGAGCCTCAGTGGAAGAGGATGTGCCTAGTACTGCTGGGGCTAGATCCCCAGGGTGGAGTAGTACCCAAGGGGGGACTCCTATTTATCCGAGGAGAAGAGGACAGGGTATTCAGGGGAGGGATTTGTAAGGGCAGGACTGAGAGGGGGGCTGCAATTGGGATTTAAAGTGAATAAGAACATAAATTATTGGAAGAAATAAAGCAAAGATCATTTGAAAATGAACTGTAATTTCTTCCCTGAAAAATAAATGAATTAATAAATAAATTAATCTTTAGAAAAGGAAACTGTCTCAAAAAAAAACCTCAAAAATAAATAAGTAAATAAAATCAAAAAAAAAAAAGTTGAAGAGATAGGTTAGTGTTTAAGGATTCATGCTGTGCTTGCAGAATACCTGAGATCAATTCCTAGCATACATGTCAGGCAGCTTATAACAGCCTGTAATTTCCATATCCAGGAAGATCAGATGCCTCTGTCCTCTGAAAACACATGCATTCACATACTCATGCAAATACAAAAAATTAAAATTAAGAAAAATAAAAAAAAATCTATAAAAACTCATGATGAAGCAGGTGCTCAAACATGAACTAGGGCAGTAGCCATAATGAAAGATAATTAGTCTCATGGAACTTATAGTCTCATAGAGAAGACAGACACCAAGTAAAATAATACTATGTGATATATTAGCTGGTGATCAAAACTAATGCTAAAGCAAGAATTGAGTTAAATGATGTAGCAGCAGTCACAAGCTCAGGTAAGGGAAAGCAAAAACCACCTTGTTGAGAAGGCAACAATTGAGTAGCACATGAAAGAACTGGAAAAGAAGCATTCAGATAAAGGATTGAACAAGGGCAAACCTTGTTCAACATATAGGAGATTGTGTGCTATATAAGAACAAGAACATCTTTTATAGAAAGATCACTAACGAGGGGTAGTAAGGATTAGGTCAGAAAAGTGAAGTTGGTTATCTTTGGATGGAAGCACCTGGAAGGCTTGAAGATTTCTTTTCCTTTTCAGACAGGTCTCATGTGTCCCAAAATGTCTTTGAACTTGCTGTATAGCCAAGGATGGTCTTCCATTCTTATTCATCTTCCCATCTTCACCTTCAAAGTGCTGAAGTTACAAACACACACCCAATTTTTGTAGTGATGGAGAATAAAGTCAGAGTTTGTGCATGCTACTTAATCTATTAACTGAGCTATATCCTCTACCCCAGAGCATTTTCCTTTTCTTTTTTTAAATTTTTAAATGTTTTTGTAGACAGTCTTTCTATGTAGCTCTACTGACCTAAAAGCTGCAGTTTAGACCAGGCAACCCTCAGACTGTGGCAATAGCCCTGCTTCCTGCCTCTTTCCTGAGAAGGAGGAAGCTGGAGGAGAGAAAGGGAGCTAGGGAATGTCAAAAATACATCAGAGCTTGTAAGGTTTCAAGGATCAAAAGCAAGTAAGCACTATTAGAAAGGGTATGTGGGGACTAAATCACAAGCAGATCTAAAAGTGTCTGCCTAGATTTAGGATGGCTTTACACAATAGGTGCAAGAGAGCTAGGAACACATTAAGACTAACAGTTGCCTCTCACGGCCCCACCCCCACATTCATTTTGATAGAGCTTCCTGATCAAGATGGAAACTAAATTACTCAATTAGAGACCCAAGGCAGAAAAAACAAAACATTCAAATAAAAACCAAGGTGTTAAAGTAATCTAGTTCTCCATACCAGAGATATCAAACTATGACAGAATTGAAAGAGTTGTGATCTGTTCCCTCAACAATCAAATTCACTGCCAAGAGCATGAGCTTAATGTCCAATTACCAAGTCTAGTCTCACTCTGTAGTCCAGGCTAGCCTGGAATTCACAGTCTTCTTGACTCACCCTCCTAAGTACAATGGAATTACAAACATAAGTTACCTCATTGAGTTTATTGTCCTTGAAAGAAAGATAAAAATAGTTCTAACTTCAGGCTTCTGAGTACAGTAGTCCACACCTGTAATCCTAGAATTTGGGAGCCTTAGGCAGAAAGACCAGGGAATCAAGGTTATCTTTGGATACCATAGCATACAGGACTACTTGAAAACCTACCTCAAAAACCAAAATGGGAGCATGTTTGTTAGAATTTTTGTTTTGTATTATTTTTTTCAAGGAGGGGTTTCTCTGTATAACAGTCACGGCTGACCTGGAACCTGCTCTATATAGACCAGGCTGGCCTCAAAGTCTCAGAGATCCACCTGCCTCTGTTTCCCAAGTGCTGGAATTAAAAGTATACGACACCATTCCTGCCATCCTTCCTCCCATACTTCCCCCCCCCCAAACACACATACAAATAAACATGAGGCTACTGAGATAGCTCAGTGGGAAGGAGTAACTGCTGCTAAGCCTGATTTCCTGAGTTCAGTTCCTTGGACCCACATGTTAGAAGACAAGAAGTAACTTCCATAAGCTGCCCTCTGATCTGCACATGTTCCTGTTCACACATGCATACCTAAAACTAATGAAATTGAAAATGGGTAAATAAATAAATAAATAAATATTGAGGGAGTAAGACTATCTGACCTCCACAATTCTTGCCAGAATACTTCAGGTTCTTGGAATCGGGGCACTCACTATATTCACCCACTTCTGATTCTCTGGGTCAACAACTGCTGTTCCTCCCCTCTCCTCTCCTCTCCTCCCCTCCCCTCCCCTCCCCTCCCCTCCCCTCCCCTCCCCTCCCCTCCCCTCCCCTCCCCTCCCCTCCCCTCCCCTCCCCTCCCCTCCCCTCTCCTCTCCTCTCCTCTCCTCTCCTCTCCTCTCCTCTCCTCTCCTCTCCTCTCCTCTCCTCTCCTCTCCTCTCCTCTCCTCTCCTCTCCTCTCTTGTGCCCATATCTGAGGTAGTTTAAGGATTGTTTTTCTAGTGGCCACTGGGAGCTTAGGAAAAAGTACAGGGACAGACCTCAGTTACTCAGTTCAATGAATATTCTGGCATCCCAAGCTGAATGGGGGTGGGGCAGACCCACCTTCTGGGATATTTTGAAAGCTTCCAAAAATAGCCTCAAGGCCTCAGTCAGAGTGTTCTGGGCCAGGACACAGACAGAATGTTGGAACTCACACTCTGCCAAGTTCCCACCCAGGTTCCCATCCCATGACTGAGCAAACCAGTTTTCCCTCGATTTTCTTTAATTGTCTTCTAGAGAGCCACACCCAAGCCTCAAACATCCAAATTTAGATCCAAGTCTCATCCTTAGCTTCTCTGCAGAGAGAACAGCTTACCTTTAAAAAAAAAAGTACAAGAAAATGAAATTAAAATATTTGCTTTGTTTTAAGACTCGGTCTTTTGCAGCTCAGGGTAGACTCAGATTCATTGTGTGGCTGAGAATGGCCTTGAATATCCCATCTCCACCTTTAGTGACTGGAATTGCAGGTCACCAAGCCCATGTTTAGTTCCTCTGTCTTTTTTTTTTCTTTCTATGTGTGTGCATGTAGAAGGGGGTTATGATTGCACTTGGAGGCCAGAGTTCAAGCTCAGGTATTATTTTTCAGCTGTCCCCTACCTTATTTTTCAGAAACAATCTCTCAGTTAACAAAATTAGCTCAGCGCCTGTCATTTCCGGGGATCTTCCTGTATCTGCCCACTCTGGCAGTGGGAATACACAGACAGATTGCACCACACCAGGTTTTTTATTCCCTAGGTGGGTGCTGGAATCAAACTCAGGCCATTATGCATACATAGCAAGCACTTTACTGAATGAGCTATCTCCATTATCCCAAATTTTTCACTTCTCATGGTCCCAGTACACTCAGTGAAGAGAAAAGAGAGGATAAAACACTCATGAGCACAGAAATCAAGAAATAAATGACAAAGAAATTTGAAAGAGACAAAAGAAGGCAGAGTGGGCCATCTTCTGATACATATGCAGCTAGAGACATGAGCTCCAGGGAGTACTGGTTAGTTCATATTGTTGTTCCACCTATAGGGTTGCAGATCCCTTTAGCTCCTTGGTTACTTTCTCTAGCTCCTCCATCGAGGGCCCTGTGATCCATCCAATAGCTGACTGTGAGCATTCACTTCTGTGTTTGCTAGGCCCTGGCATAGTCTCACAAGAGACAGCTATATCAGGGTCCTTTCAGCAAAATCTTGCTAGTGTATGCAATGGTGTCAGTGGAAAGAGAGGCCCATTGGCCGTGCAAACTTTATATGCCTCAGTATAGGGGAATGCCAGGGCCAAGAAGTGGGAGTGAGTGGGTAGGGGAGTGGGGGGGGGAGGGAATGGGGGACTTTTGGGATAGCACTGGAAATGTAAATGAAGAAAATACCTAATTAAAAAAAAAAGAAAGGCAGAGTGGTCGGGAGAAAAACACAATGTATGGTGTCCACAATACCAACATGAAGAAGACAAAGTAAGAGGTGGGTATGGTAGGCCATGCCTACAATCCCAATATTTGGAAGACTGAAGCAGGTAGACTGTTAAGAGCTTGAGGAGGCCACTCTGGGCTACATAGTGAACTGCAGGATAACCTTAGCTAGACTTTGTCTCCGAAACAAAACTACAGGGCTGATGAGATGGCTTAGCAGGTCCAGGTACTTCATGTTGAGGCTGACTGATGACTGTCCTTCAGTCATTTGCTCTCACAAAGTGACAGGAGAGTGAAGTGGAAACTTCTAGTTTCTTTGAAAAGTTAGTGATGTCAAATGATGTTTACTGGGGAACACAGGTGAAAGGACATCTTGCTTAAAGCAAACATGTGAAAGACAGTTTTCCTAAAGCACAGGTGAAAGGATGGTTGGATATAGCAAACACGTGAAAGGACCCGTGATGAAGGAGTATAAATATGACCCCACAGAATTGGTTTGGTTTGCTTTGTCTCCCTATTCTCTAACCAATACTTGCATGTATTG
Organism: Mus caroli; assembly: GCF_978045245.1. NCBI lineage: Eukaryota > Metazoa > Chordata > Mammalia > Rodentia > Muridae > Mus > Mus caroli. Next base: position 72,876,502 of record NW_028227260.1, read on the forward strand.
GCTCCCCTTACATAGCATTGTTGAGCTCAATTTGTGGTAACACTGCCATTGAGAGAAGCTCACCCAAGAACTGCTCTTGAGGTTTCTGCAGCAGTTTGCTGCCTCCTTGGCCCCACCTCAGGCCAGTTGGCAAGCCTGGCAGTTTCTTCAGGATTGAACCACAGCTGCCTGGTGTCTGCTTGCTGAAAGGACTGGACTGTAGCTACGGATTGATGCTTGATGTCTGCCTGCCTAGAGGACCGATCTGCAGCTGCTGAATCGTATTTGTTGTTTGCTTTGGGACTGAACTGCTGCGCAAGAAGATCAAGTTCGCATGCAAAGAACTATTGCTGAACAGGTCCACTTCCCTCATATCCTAATAACTTTTCTCTTCCACTACTCTGCTGGGTGGTGGGCTACAGGAGAGATTGAACAATTATTAAAAGTAGATTGCAAAACAATGTATGCTTACAGGAGAGAACTTACTCCTGAGAGTCATTTTCTAACCTCCACATACATGAATTGGCACCTACACCACAAAGACACACACACACACACACACACACACACATGTTTAAAATTTTAAAATAAGCTGGAGATATAGTTTAGTTGGTACAGTGCTTTCCCAATATGCGCAATGCCCTTGATTTAGTTCCTACTACTACCTATGATTCCAGCAATCAGAAAAATAAATGTAGGAGGATTAGATGTGCTAAGTCATCTTCCTCTGCCACCTAGCAAGTTCATAATCAGCATGGGCTGCAGAAAAAAATTCTATCTTAAAAAATTACAAAAGAAAAAAAGGAAAACTTCAGAGAGAAGAGAAGTGGGTGGGATAGACTCAGAGAGATGGGAGAGCAAGGAGTAGTAGGAACAAAAAAGAGAGAAGAAAAGGAATCATCGCCCATCCTTAACCCTAGCATCAAGCCAACAGACACACTAAGAATGCTGTGACTCTTGTAATATCAGCATTGGAGGTAATGGCTAGAGTATTATGTGTTTGAGGCCCGTTTGTGAATGAAGTCCTAATCTGAGCCACAAAGATCCAGTGCTCCAGAGGTGCTGGTAGTTCCAGTCCCCAGATGAAATACTCAAGGTAAACATGGCCATAAACCCAAGTAACCCTCATTTTTGCATAATGATGCATAATGCATCAGGCACTCACATCCACTTAATGTATACTACAGATGCATAGACAAAAAGATATAAAAGAAAGTATACAGGTCTGGGAGTATAGTTCAGTGCTAGAGCAATTGCCTAGCACATACAAGTCTTTGAAGTATTTTGGCTTCCTTTTTGATACATGATGTTGCTGTATAGCTCTGTGTTACAGTAACTTCTATTCACCTGATGTAATTGTTGTCTCCCAAACTTATTGCCTCTATCGGTTAACTCTAGCCCCTTCCCCCAATCTTATCTAGACCTAGAATGTTTTCAGTCTCCAAGGCTTACTACTGAATAAGCTCACCCTTTTTTGTTCTTTCTGAGCTCTGGCTGACTGGTTCAACTCAGCTGTTCTGACTCAAACTCCTTTTCAAACTGCTTCAATCTACCTTCTCTCTCAACCTCTGACTAAATTGCTATGCCTAGCCTCAAACTAACTTTAGCAGTCTATTCTGATCTTGTGTCTCATTCTCATTCTCTGGCTTGCTCTGTCATCACCTGTGTCTAGCTTGTTCTCTTCAACCTGTCTCTGTAAATCTCTCCCGGTAAAACTTCTTCCTTCCTCTCTCCCTCTGCACTACTAGCTCTTAGGTTGACTGTCCTTCCTCTCTGTTCTCATGAGAGTTGGACATATCCTATTCTGCCAAATCTTCACTTTGCCTCTCAATTAGATATCACTTTCAAAACTATTGTGCTCTTGGGCTGGAGAGACGGCTCAGCGGGTAAGAGCACTGACTACTTTTTCAGAGGTCCTGAGTTCATTTCCCAGCAACCACATGGTGGCTCACAACCATCTATAACGGGATTGTTTGCCCTCTTCTGGTGTGTCTGAAGACAGCTACAGTATATTCACATATTTAAAATAACTAACTTTTCCTTTATTGTTTGGAATTAAAGGTATATACTACGGGCATGTCTGTATTTCATCCAGAGAGATTAAAGGTGTATGCTAAGAGCTTGATTAAGATCCCTTTACAGCTCTGACTATCCATGTACTTACTATGTGTCCCAGACTGATTCCAAACTTAGAGCAGCCTTCCTGCCTCTGCCTTCTCAGTGCTGAGATTGCAGGTGTGCATCATTATCACCATTTCTGACTTGTTTTGTTTTGTGATGTTGGTGTTCAAATCTAAAACCTTAAATAGGTGTGGTCATAGTGAAGGTATAAACACAGCACTCAGGAAGTTGAAGCAGGATTACCATGAGTTCATGGTCACCCTGGAGTACACAGTGCCAGACCAATCTGATCTTCAGCGTGAGTGTTATGAAATATAATATGGTCAGGGGTTACCTGGCAGGCTCATGCCTAGGATCCCCTGAGAAATTACACCATGCAGCAAATCTGGTATAAAGGGAGAGGAGTGAGGAACTGGGAAGGGGTAGAGGCAGACGAGTGAATGAGTAGACAAGTAGACAGGCAGACAGACAGGAGCAGAGACATGAGGGCAAGGAGTGGGGAACAGAGAAGGACAGAGGTGAAAGACATACTGACTGGCCTGGAACACATGGGAACAGATAGAGTGCTGGGACGGTAGGAAGTCCTTTTACAGGCAGCCCACACTCAGTACGCCTGCTAGTTGAGGCAAGTGATGACTTAAGCTATTGCTAAGTCCCTGGGAGGAACCCAGTGGTATTTACTGTTAGCATGGACTGTTAAGAACAATGTATTTATCACAAAAAAAAATCAAAGAAGAAAGCCATAAATATGAGAGAAAGTTGTGGATGCATAGGAAGGACTAGAGAGAGGAGACATAGGAAAGGTTGAGTGAAGCAAGGGGAAAGTAGAAGTGATACAATTAGATTTAAATTTAAATTAAAGTGTAAATTAAATATTAGAAATGAAGACTAGAGTGTCTACGATCCTGGCACTCAGAAGGCTATGATGACAAATTCAAGGGAAGCCTGGGCTACATAGGGTAACTCTGTTTCAAAACCCCAAAGTTTGGAGAGATGATGGCTCAGAGGGTACAGGTTCAAACCTACAGAGAGAGAGAGAGAGAGAGAGAGAGAGAGAGAGAGAGAGAGAGAGAGAGAGAACAGACTCTGAAATTTTGTCTTTGGATCTCTCTCTCTCTCTTACACATACAAACACAGAGAGAGAGAGAGAGAGAGAGAGAGAGAGAGAGAGAGAGAGAGAGAGAGAGAGAGAGAGAGAGAAAGAAGAGAAGAGAGAGAAGAGAAGAGAAGAGAAGAGAAGAGAAGAGAAGAGAAGAGAAGAGAAGAGAGTAATATCAACAATAACAGATACACTTGGGGCTTTGTTTGGTGATGGTTTACAGAGGATTAGGAAATTATGTAAATAGACTATAAGAAAGATTGTAACAGAAGTTTTTGGAAAAGGAATGTAAGCGTTCTACCAGAGACCCAGGAAGGAGCTCACACCTTTCCAGCAGAATTTGAAGAAGAAAAGCCTGAAGGATGAGGAATGCTGCTGAAACCTCTACCCTGACCAAGGATCTGAGGAATTTTATGGCTCCAGTAACATGCTAAGTCTTTGCTTGATTCCTTACTGCTTATTCCCGAATGTGGTCTGGCTTCTTCCTATATTCAACTCTTCAACCTATAGACATTGTAAACTTCTTCTGGCTATTATACCCAATATATAACTTTTTGCCTGAAATGTGTCCACATCAGCCTTCTCTTGCTAAACTGATTATTCATGGCTCTTCTAAGGATGACCGCTCCTGGGAAGTCTTTCCTAAAGATCCTTCATCACTACTCTGAGAGTTTATAATTTCAGCATCATGACTCCTCCACTAAGCAAACTAATTGTCATTGCTTCCAGGTCTTTATCTTTCATGAGATGATAAATATTTTAAGAACTAGAGTGTGTTGTTGTTATCTCTATTCATGTAATCATAATTATAACTTTTATCTGTGTGATAAGAACTTTAGCATGATGTTATGAAATATCTCAGGTCACACAGTAGACATCACTACACACCTGTCAGAATGGCTGAAATAAAACTATGGATAAACCAAAAATACAAAGAAACAGAATCATTCATAGATCTTTAGTGGGAAAGTACAATAATAAAACACTTTGATAATCAAATAGTTTAGCAGTTATCTTTCCTTCATTGTCTCATTTCCCTGTCCCCTATCCTAAAGTTTTTCCTTCTTTATCTCTTTTGAGATGGACTCTCCCTATGTCACATAAGTTATCATAGAACTCTTGATCCTTCTACCTCAGCTTCCCAAGTGATGAGGTTGCAGACAAGTACCATCACATTCAACTTGTCAGTATCTTATAGTGCAACTGCAGAATCAACAACCATATCTTCGTCCATTTTTTGCTCCTATTTTAGAATTCTCATATTGGGCAAATTATAATGAAAAAAGAGTATTGTCTTGTAGATTCAGGAGGCAGGGAAGTCCAAAATTAATAGTCATTGCATGGTAAATCTGGTAGAATAACAAAGGAGACAGTATAAGAATGTCAGACTCCTCAAATTATAACAAACTCACTTCCACAATAATGACATTAATCCACCCATGATGGTGGCCTAATCAATTCTCATTAGGCTTCACCTTTCAACAACATTGCACTGGGCATTAGTTTCCAACACCTATCTCACCTTTCACTGAACTCTTTGTTTCAACACAGGACTTCATGGAGACCGAGCTGACCTTAAATGTTAGCCAAAGATGATGTCTAATTTATTAATTTTTGCTTTGAATGTTTTTACTAACATAAATGTATAAGAATGTGTGGTGGGAAAATACATAATAATGAGCTTCATCATGATGTTTTCATGAATGTACATCATGTCTTTTTATCATAACACCCCCAGTATTCTCTTTTCCCCACTCCTCATTTCTATTAGCTTCTTTATTTTCTCAACTAGCCCCACCCTACTTTCACTCATCTTTTTTTTTAGTATGTGAGTAAACCAATTAGGATTTTTTTTGGTCATTTTTAAAAAATGTTTATTTTTTCCTTAAATTTTTATTATTTAAATGCATTTTATACATCAAACATATTAATAATATTGAGTATTTTGAGAATCAAGTAATACATAAAAAATTGTTCCACTTTTATAGTCATATCCTTTCATACCGTAAATTTTTTGTTTGTTTGTTTTTTGAGTCAGGGTTTCTCTGTATAGCCCTGGCTGTCTTGGTACTCACTTTGTAGACCAGGCTGGCCTCAAACTCAGAAATCCACCTGCCTCTGCCTCCCGAGTGCTGGGATTAAAGGCGTGCACCACCACTCCTGGCTCCGTAAAAATATTATTAATGAATATTTAATACTATCCATAACTGAGGATCCTATATCTAATGTTGAATATTAAATTATTTCAAAGCATACAAAATATTCTTTGAGAAGTAAGCATAGTAAAAGAGCGTGAAATATTAAAAATAAATCATTAAAATATATTCAAAAGCCCTTTATGATACCACCTGACATAGTGAGAGAATATTTAAATTGAGTTATATATCTGTATACATTGTCTAACAATCAGTTTACTTTAAAAAAGATTATCAGTGTTTCTAGGAGATAAATGATTTTATCAGTAAGTATATTTTTAAAATTTCAAAATAGCAAAACTCTTTGAATTTAAACATTAAGAAAATGCTAATTTCAAGCACAGTGAGAAAAATTATCAGTGTTTCCATGATGTTTGTAGAACATTATTTTAATATTTTCAACTGTTAATATTCAACAGACAGAATAATTATTTTAAGATATATTTCATTGTTATGTTTCCCTTTTTATTTCTGATTTTATTAATTTGGATACTGTCTCTGTACCCTCTGGTTACTCTGGCTAAGGGTTTATCTATCTTGTTGATTTTCTCAAAGAACCAGCTCCTGGTTTTGTTGATTCTTTGTATAGTTCTTTTTGTTTCTATCTCGTTGATTTCAGCCCTGGGTTTGATTTTCATTAGGGTTCCTTACAGGAGTATAGATGGGAATTTATTTCTAAGTTTGTTCTGCTTACTAATAGCTACACCATTGAAGAAAATACAGTGGCTTTGTATGTCTGATCCTCTTGCCTCCACCTCCCAAATGCTAGGATTATATGCAATCACTATCAGTAATACTGTCTTTATTATTATTATTATTGTTGTTGTTGTTGTTGTTGTTGTTATTATTTGAAGAGAAAGGAATGTTAACATATAGCACTGACTGACTTAAACCTTACTATGTAAACCAGGCTGACCTCAAACTCCTGAGTGCTGGGATTACAGTATATGCTACCATGGCCAGCACTATTTTTTGTTTTCTGTCAGGGTCTTACTCTGTAGCCCCGCTGTGCTTAAGTTCAGTTTGTAGCTCCAGCTGGTCTCCTCCTTATGGTGATCCAAGTGCTAGAGTCATAGGTGTGACTCATTTCACTTGGGTTCATCTTATTTTATTTGTTTGTTTAAGGTAAAGCCTCATGTAGCCCAAACAGGCCATGGATTCCTGAAATCCTAATCCTCCTACTTCTACCTCCTAATTTGGGGGATTATAAGCATAGGCGACCAGACCTGGCTCTTCAATTTTATTATTTATATATGTATTTATTATTGGCAATTTGAACCCCTTTGAACTGGTTATGCAGCTTAGGATAGTGTTTTGATGCTCTTGCCTCTACTCTTGAGATGATGGAATTACAGATGTAGATCATTATGTCCAGTTTATTAGGGGTTGACTCTATAGCCTCAGGCATACTAGTTAAATACTCTGAGAACTGAGCTATAACCCAAACAGGGTTTCTTAGGGTGATGAAAATATTTCAAATTTAGATTTGGGTAATGGTTATAGAAATCAGGGAATACATCAACAACTGCTGACTTGTGTAATTTAAAAGAGTAAGGGAAGAAAAGAAATAGAAAGACTGGGAAAGAGAGAGCTGGGGGTTCACTGTTAGAGTGGCTGGTCCACTTATTCAAAGCCCTGAGTTGCTATTGGTGTTATAAGACAGAAAGGAAAATAAATGAGCTGAATTTTACAATCTAGCAGTTAAATTTAGCCAAGCAGGATTATGAGTACTTGTGTTCCCACCTATATGAGACCAAGACATGAGAATTACTTGAACACAAGAGGGAGTTTGAGACCATTCCAGGCAAAACAAAACAGACTGTATCACAAAACAAAATAATCAACAGAACCCATTGCAATCATTTCTGAGGAACTTCAAATATTGGACTCACTAGAAAAAGTCTTTAAAAGTACTGTATTTCACGTGCTTAAAGAGCTAAACAAAAATGAGAGTGTATGTGGTAGTAAGATGGCTTAGTGGGTTAGGTCACAGGCTGTTAAGCCTGACAACACAAGGTCAATCCCCAGCACCAACACAGTGGAGAGAACCTTCTCCTGGAAGTTATTACCTGTATGTGCACTCCATGGCATGCAGCACACACACACACATGCACACGCATGTACATACACACTAAAAATATGTTTTAAAATAGTACTGACTGAACAGATTATTTGGAGGGTAAATGGAATTGCCACCAAGAGTGTGCAATGAGTTTGATCTCTAGAAATACAGGACAGACTTCAGAGTTGTCCTCTGACCTCTGCACACATGCCATGACATACACAGAGCCACGCACTCAGCCACACATACACATTTACACAAGGAATGAATGGATGGATGAGTGAATGAAAGAAATATAATTTAGTAAGAGAAAACAGGAATGTAGCTAAAGCAAGTCTGGAAGAATATATAGTTTATTTACTTAACAGTATTGGGGATTAAAAACCAGGGTCTTACACATGTTAGATGTATTAAGTGTTTTTTTTTAATTTTTTATTTTGAAGATTTCATACATGAGTACTGGATTTACATCATTTATATCCCCCTTTATACCCCTAACTCTTCTTATGCCTTTGAAGTGGAAACTTCTAGTTCTTTAGAAAGTTTGTTATGTTAAATGATGTTTCACTGGAGCACACAGGTGAAAGGACATCTTACTTAAAGCAAACACTGTGAAAGGCTGTTTTCCTGAAGCAGATACAGGTGGAAGGATGTTTGGATATAGCTGACACGTGGAAGGACCTGTGATGAAGGAGTATAAATATGACCCCACAAGACAACGGGAGATGAGCATTGAGTATTTGTTTGGTTTGCTCTACCTCCCTATTCTTTAACCAATTCTTGCATGTATTGATTCCCCTTACATAGCATTGTTGAGCTCAACTTGTAGTAATACTGCCATGGAGATAAGCTTACCCAAGAACAGCTCTTTTTTAAAAAGATTTATTCATTTATTTATTTATTTATTTATTTATTTATTTATTATATGTAAGTACACTGTAGCTGTCTTCAGATACACCAGAAGAGAGTGTCAGATCTCATTACAGATGGATGTAAGCCACCATGAGGTCAGTGCTCTTAACTGCTGAGCCATCTTACCAGCCCACCCAAGAGCCCACCACTCTTGAGGTTTCTGCAGCAGCTTGCCTAAGGCCGGTTGGCAAGCCTTGGGGATGGGGTGTCTTCAGGACTGAACTACAGCTGTCTGGCATCTGCTTGCTGAAAGGACTGAACTGTAGCTGCTGCATCATATTTGGTGTTTGCTACAGGACTGAACTGCTGCCAAAGAAGGAGCTCATCCCCAAAGAACTATTGCTGAACAGGTCTGCTTCCCCCATATCCTAATAACTTTTCTCTTCCGCTACCTCTGCTGGGTGGTAGGCTAGAGGAGAGATTGGACCCTTATTAAAAGTAGATTGCAAAAAATTTATGCCTACATGCCTTCTCCAATCTGTTTCAATTTCTTAACCTCATCCTTATTGTTACTCACACACACACACACACACACACACACACACACACACACACTCACAGGATAACCTGTGAAGGATAATGTTACTGGAAAAGACAGATTCTCCTTTTCTTAGTAGTCATTAATTATCTATAGCTCTTCATCTAGGGGTAGGACCTTGTGAGATTTCTCCCATTCACATTGGTCTGTCACCTGGTGCTGTCATTTTGCAGGTCTTGTTTAGGCAAATGTATTATTGAGATTTCATGAATGCAGATTTCCCCTATATATATAGTAAACATGTATATGCACATGTGAGCCTGTGCATGTACACACACACACACTGTTATCCTCTGGATCTTACAGTCTTTCTACCCACTATTTCCTGATGTTCCTTGAGCCTTCAGGTGTAGTGGTTGTGTTATAGATGTATCAGTTGGGGCTGGGCACTCCCAAACTTGCTTTTTCTCTGCATTTTGACCAGTTGTGGCTTTCTATAGTAGTCTTCCATATGTGTCAAAAAGAAACTTCTTTGATGAGGGGTGAGAACTACACTAATCTCTGGAATTAAGGATAAGTATTTGGAATGCAGTTAAAAAATATGATAGTCTAGTAAGTGGCAGTAGTAGGTTCTCCACTAAGATCAACAGAACAAGGCATAAATGTCCTTCTTTTGAGTGGGCTTTAAGTCCAATTAAATGGCTGTTATCTCCTAGGAGATAAATGCCAGGATTTCACCATTCTGAATATCTTGCCATTCTGGTCATCCTTGTGGTTCCTAGACCCTGCAGCTAAGTAAGACTATTGATTACTCATATTTCTTTGCAGATTGCAAGGTCCTTCCAGTACTGTGAGAGCTAGTCCTCAAGGAGGAGTATTCCAGGTCTGTTCCAGCTTGGTTCCTCCAAGTCCTATGTCTGTAGAGCATGGCACCTTCAGTAACAAGGACTTACCTTCACCCTCTGGCAGGCAACCAAAGGCAACAACCAAAATGATAATTTTGGAAGGGTCCTGGGCTCCTAGGAAGGGTTCCATAGAGTAATAGAACTGGCACAGGTAGTACAGCAGTGGCTATTTCAAAGAGCCTGAGAATCTGTTAGTTGCTCAATCCATCAGGCTGAGCATCCATCCTCAGCAACCCCATTCTGAAGAAAAGCCCTGAACAGTTCCTGTAAAGCTTCTGCTCCTCTGTACATGTTGAAAACCTAAAGAAGATGGGTTTGATATCAGCAAAGGAATCAGCAATAGCAGCAAATGGTAGATGAACTCAACAGTGAGAGCAATGGCAAGGAAGCAAAAATAAAAGAAGACATATATGTTTCCATGTTCTTTTATCTGGGATACTACCAGAAGATGCCATCTACATTTAAGGTATGTTTTCCTATATCAATTAAGGTAATTAAGACAATCACTCACAGACATGCCCAATGGCCTGCCTGATGTAAATAGTTCTTCATGGTAACTCTTTGTAAATGATTCTAAGTTATGTCAAAGTTAGAGCTACCATCACACTATTCAGGAATTCGACCAGTGAGATACATTCCCATCCCCAGATATATACTAGATTCTATAATATAAATTTTACTATTAATAAAAATGTAAAGCTGCATATGATGGAATATGCTTGTATCCCTGCACTTAAGAGCCTGAAGCAGGACTATTGTGAGTTTGAGTTTAGCCCAGACTACAAAGTATGTCTTTGCCTCAAAAAAAAAAAACTATAAACAGATCAAAACCTACTATGAGAGATAAAGAATAAAATTATTGTGAGTAACTAAAAATGAGCAATTGATAAATAGCATACACTTGGGAAGTAAAGACAGAATGATCAGGAGTTTCATAACGTATAATGACTTCAAGGCCAACCTGAACTATATGGGACCATCTTTCAAAAAAAAAATAACCAAAGAATACATAGAATTTATAATCATACCTAAATGAACGAATTAATTAAATCCCTCCAATATGAAATAAACTGAGAAATTTGACAGGAGGATCACACAGTTCTAAAATATTAATGGAAGACTCAAATCCCTTTATTTCCTTTGAAATTGAATTATTTTATTAAGGAGCTTGAAGGTTTAAAGGAGCTGAAAAGGTCAATAGGATCTGACGATATTCTTAGTAGGGCAGGCACTTCCTGTCCTCATCATCACTGAAGAGCCAACATCCTACTTTCAATAATAGAACACCTAGACAAAAAAATCAATAAGGAAATAGAAGATTTTATTTAGGAGACAAGTCCTCCACAGTAGGGCTGGGATTTACTATGTTAGCTGAGACTGGCTATAAACTCCTCCTCCTCCTCCTGCTTGTATGTCTAAAGTGCTGAGATTATAGGTGTATGCCACCACATCCAGGGTAAATAGAGGATTTGATTAAACCAGGTAAACTAATATAAAAACATGGATCACTATACTCAGTGACAGTAAAATACATATTCTAGGGCATGGTAGTAAATGCTGTAATCCCAGTACTTGGTGGGTAGAGGCAGAAAGATAAAATCTCAAGGTCTCCTCAGGTATACATCAAGTTCAAAGCAGCCCAAGTTACATAAAAACCTGTCTCAAAGCAAAGCAAAACAACAAACAGGGAATGGAGAGATGATTGAGCTGTTAAGAGCACCTGCTGCCTACCCAAAGGACCCAGGTTTAAGTCCCAGCACCCACATACCAGCTCATAACTATCTGTAACTTCAATTCCAGGACATGTGAAACCCTTGTCTGGCCTCCATGAACAGAAAACATGTATGTGGTGCATATACATACATTCAGACAAAACACCCATACACATAACATAAATAAAACTTTGAAAAAAAAAACCGGGTTTAGAGAGATGGTTCAATGGTCAAGAGCACTGACTGCTCTTCTGGAGGAGTAGAGTTCTATTCCCAGTGAACTTCACATGGTGGTTCACAACCAACTCTAGATCTTGGTTGTGATCCGCCTCAGGATCTGGATCCAGAATGTTCAGCATACTCTTCTAGCCTCTTCCAACACTGCACATATGTGGTGCACAGATATACATGTAGGCAGAACACCCATACACATAAAACAACTCTAAGATAGGGTGAAAGATGACAGGCCTTGAAACATGCCTAAAACAGATTTTTAAAGTATTGGTGTCATATAAAGTATCTCCTTTCACCACAACAAATGATACTAGGAACAAATAGTAAAAGAATACCTAAGAACTTGCAAATGTGTGGAAATTAAACATGTGTGCTCTCACACACTAGCAGCTTGACAACATATCTAAAAGCTCTAGAAAAAAAGGATGAAAATTCACCCAAGAGGAGTAGACGGCAGGAAATAATCAAACTCAGCGGTGAAATCAACCAGGTGGAAACAAAAAGAACTATTGAATGAATTAACCAAACCCGGAGTGGGTTCTTTGAGAAAATCAACAAGATAGATAAACTCTTATCCAGACTCACTAGACGGAACAGGGACAACATCCTAATTAACAAAATCAGAAATGAAAAGGGAGACATAACAACAGATCCTGAAGAAATCCAAAACACCATCAGATCCTTCTACAAAAGGCTGTACTCAACAAAACTGGAAAACCTGGATGAAATGGACAAATTTCTAGACAGATACCAGGTACCAAAGTTAAATCAGGATCAAGTTGACGATCTAAACAGTCCTATATCTCCTAAAGAAATAGAAGCAGTCATTAATAGTCTCCCAGCCAAAAAAAGCCCAGGACAAGATGAGTTTAGTGCAGAGTTCTACCAGACCTTCAAAGAAGATCTAATTCCAGTTCTGCACAAACTATGCCACAAAATAGAAGTAGAAGGAACTCTACCCAACTCATTCTATGAAGCCACAATTACTCTGATACCTAAAACCACAGAAAGATCCAACAAAGATAGGGAACTTCAGACCAATTTCCCTTATGAATATTGATGCAAAAATCCTCAATAAAGTTCTTGCTAACCGAATCCAAGAACACATCAAAACAATCATCCATCCTGACCAAGTAGGTTTCATCCCAGGGATGCAGGGATGGTTCAATATACAGAAATCCATCAACGTAATCCAGTATATAAACAAACTCAAAGACAAAAACCACATGATCATCTTGTTAGGTGCAGAAAAAGCATTCGACAAGATCCAACACCCATTCATGATAAAAGTCTTGGAAAGATCAGGAATTCAAGGCCCATACCTAAACATGATAAAAGCAATCTACAGCAAACCAGTAGCCAACATCAAAGTAAATGGTGAGAAGCTGGAAGAAATCCCACTAAAATCAGGGACTAGACAAGGCTGTCCACTCTCTCCATACCTATTCAACATTGTACTTGAAGTCCTAGCAAGAGCAATTCGACAACAAAAGGAGATCAAGGGGATACAAATTGGAAAAGATGAAGTCAAAATATCACTTTTTCGAGATGATATGATAGTATATATAAGTGACCCTAAAAATTCCACCAGAGAACTACTAAACCTGATAAACAGCTTCAGTGAAGTAGCTGGATATAAAATAAATGCAAACAAGTCAATGGCCTTTCTCTACACAAAGAATAAACAGGCTGAGAAAGAAATTAGGGAAACAACACCCTTCTCAATAAATCACAAATAATATAAAATATCTTGGAGTGACTCTAACTAAGGAAGTGAAAGATCTCTATGATAAGAAGTTCAAGTCTCTGAAGAAAGAAATTACAGATCTCAGAAGATGGAAAGATCTCCCAAGCTCATGGATTGGCAGGATCAACATTGTAAAAATGGCTATCTTGCCAAAAGCAATCTACAGATTCAATGCAATCCCCATCAAAATTCCAACTCAATTCTTCAAAGAATTAGGAAAAGCAATCTGCAAATTCATATGGAATAACAAAAAACCTAGGATAGCAAAAACTCTTCTCAAGGATAAAAGAACCTCTGGTAGAATCACCATGCCTGACCTAAAGCTTTACTACAGAGCAACTGTGATAAAAAAAAAAAAAAAAAAACCTGCATGGTACTGGTATACTGACAGAAAAGTACACCAATGGAATAGAATTGAAGACCCAGAAATGAACCCACACACCTATGGTCATTTGATGTTCGACAAGTGAGCTAAAACCATCCAGTGGAAGAAAGAGAGCATTTTCAACAAATGGTGCTGGCACAACTGGTTGTTATCATGTAGAAGAATGCGAATTGATCCATTACTATCTCCTTGTACTAAGGTCAAATCTAAGTGGATCAAGGAACTTCACATAAAACCAGAGACACTGAAACTTATAGAGGAGAAACTGAGGAAAAGCCTTGACGATATGGGCACAGGGGAAAAATTCCTGAATAGAAGAACAGCAATGGCTTGTGCTGTAAGATCGAGAATTGACAAATGGGACCTCATGAAACTGCAAAGCTTATACAAGGCAAAAGACACTGTCAATAAGACAAAAAGACCACCAACAGATTGGGAAACGATCTTTACCTATCCTAAATCAGATGGGGGCCTAATATCCAATATATATAAAGAACTCAAGAAGGTGGACTCCAGAAAATCAAATAACCCCATGAAAAAATGGGGCTCAGAACTGAACAAAGAATACTCACCTGAGGAATACCGAATGGCAGAGAAGCACCTGAAAAAATGTTCAACATCCTTAATCATCAGGGAAATGCAAATCAAAACAACCCTGAGATTCTACCTCACACCAGTCAGAATGGATAAGATCAAAAATTCAGGTGACAGCAGATGCTGGTGAGGATGTGGAGAAAGAGGAACACTCCTCCATTGTTGGTGGGATTGCAAGCTTGTACAACCACTCTGGAAATCAGTCTGGTGGTTCGGCCATCAATGGAAAGAGAGGCCCATTGGACTTGCAAACTTTTTATGCCCCAATATAGGGGAATGCCAGGGCCAAAAGAATGGGAATGGGTGGGTAGGGAAGTGGGGGGGTATGGGGGACTTTTGGGATAGCATTGGAAATGTAATTGAGGAAAATATGTAATAAAAATACTAAAAATTAAAAAAAAAAAGAAAACTGGACATAGTACTACCGGAGGATCCTGCAATACCTCTCCTGGGCATATATACAGAAGATGTCCCAACCGGTAAGAAGGACACATGCTCCACTATGTTCATAGCAGCCTTATTTATAATATCCAGAAGCTGGAAAGAACCCAGATGCCCCTCAACAGAGGAATGGATACAGAAAATGTGGTACATTTACACAATGGAGTACTACTCAGCTATTAAAAGGAATGAATTTATGAAATTCCTAGGCAAATGGATGGACCTGGAGGGCATCATCCTGAGTGAGGTAACCCAATCACAAAGGAACTCACACAATATGTACTCAGTGATATGTGGATATTAGCCCAAAACTTAGGATACCCAAGATATAAGACACAATTTGCTAAACACATGAAACTCAAGAAGAATGAAGACCAAAGTGTGGACACTTTGCCCCTTCTTAGAATTGGGAACAAAACACCCATGGAAGGAGTTACAGAGACAAAGTTCGGAGCTGTGACGAAAGGATGGACCATCTAAAGACTGCCATATCCAGGGATCCATCCCATAATCAGCTTCCAAACGCTGACACCATTGCATACACTAGCAGGATATTGATGAAAGGACCCAGATATAGCTGTCTCTTGTGAGACTATACGGGGCCTAGCAAACACAGAAGTGGATGCTCACAGTCAGCTATTGGATGGATCACAGGGCTCCCAAAGGAGGAGTTAGAGAAAGTACCCAAGGAGCTAAAGGTATCTGCAACCCTATAGGTGGAACAACATTATGAACTAACCAGTACCCAGGAGCTCTTGACTCTAGCTGCATATGTATCAAAAGATGGCCTAGTCGGCCATCACTGGAAAGAGAGGCCCTTTGGACACACAAACTTTATATGCCCCAGTACAGGGGAACTCCAGGGCCAAAAAAAAGGGAATGGGTGGGTAGGGAAGTGGGGGGGGAGGGGATGGGGGACTTTTGGGATAGCATTGGAAATGTAATTCAGGAAAATACATAATAAAAAAAAAAACATGTGCTATCTCTCTCTCTCTCTCTCTGTGTGTGTATGTATGTATGTGAGAGTGATTAAAATTACTGCAGTTTTAAAGGCAGAGCAAATAAAGAACTCAAGAAGGTGGACTCCATAAAATCAAATAACCCCATTAAAAAATGGGGCTCAAAACTGAACAAAGAATTCTCACCTGAGGAATACCGAATGGCAAAGAAGCACTTGAAAAAATGTTCAACATCCTTAATCATCAGGGAAATGCAAATCAAA
Source organism: Mus caroli (assembly GCF_978045245.1). Classification (NCBI taxonomy): domain Eukaryota; kingdom Metazoa; phylum Chordata; class Mammalia; order Rodentia; family Muridae; genus Mus; species Mus caroli. The sequence goes on from NW_028227260.1 coordinate 72,892,588, forward strand.
ACAACCCTGAGATTCCACCTCACACCAGTCAGAATGGCTAAGATCAAAAATTCAGGTGACAGCAGATGCTGGCGAGGATGTGGAGAAAGAGGAACACTCCCCCATTGTTGGTGGGATTGCAAGCTTGTACAACCACTCTGGAAATCAGTCTGGCAGTTCCTCAGAAAACTGGATATAGTACTACCGGAGGATCCTGCAATACCTCTCCTGGGCATATATCCAAAAGATGTTCCAACCCGTAAGAAGGACACATGCTCCACTCTGTTCATAGCAGCCTTATTTATAATAGCCAGAAGCTGGAAAGAACCCAGATGCCCCTCAAAAGAGGAATGGATACAGGAAAATGTGGTACATTTACACAATGGAGTACTACTCAGCTATTAAAAAGAATGAATTTATGAAATTCCTAGCCAAATGGATGGACCTGGAGGGCATCATCTTGAGTGAGGTAACCCAATCACAAAGGAACTCACACAATATGTACTCACTGATATGTGGATATTAGCCCAAAACTTAGGATACCCAAGATATAAGATACAATTTGCTAAATGCATGAAACTCAAGAAGAATGAAGACCAAAGTGTGGACACTTTGCCCCTTCTTAGAATTGGGAACAAAACACCCATGGAAGGAGTTACAGAGACAAAGTTTGGAGCTGTGTCGAAAGGATGGACCATATGGAGCCTGCCATATCCAGGGATCCATCCCATAATCAGCTTCCATATGCTGACACCATTGCATATACTAGCAAGATTTTGATGAAAGGACACAGATATAGCTGTCTCTTGTGAGACTATGCCAGGGTCTAGCAAACACAGAAGTGGATGCTCACAGTCAGCTATTGGATGGATCACACGGCCCCCAATGGAGGAGCTAGAGAAAGTACCCAAGGAGCTAAAGGGATCTGCAACCCTATAGGCAGAACAACATTATGAACTAACCAGTACCCCGGAGCTCTTGACTCTAGCTGCATATGTATCAAAAGATGGCCTAGTAGGCCATCACTGGAAAGAGAGGCCCATTGGACTTGCAAACTTTATATGCCCCAGTACAGGGGATCGCCAGGGTCAAAAAGTGGGAGTGGGTGGGTAGGGGAGTGGGTGTGAGGGTATGGGGGACTTTTGGGATACCATTGGAAATGTAAAGGAGGAAAATACCTAATAAATAGTATTAAAAAATAAATAAAGGCAGAGCATGTCTGGTCCATATAGGGAATTCCAGAATAGCTAGGGTTAAATATTAACCCATCCCCCAACAAAGGAAATAAAAGGAATTAGAACAACATGCTCATTTCTGCTCTACTCACAATAACCAGGAAATAGAAGCAGCCTATATGTCCATCAACTTATGAATGTATAATGCTATTGAGCTATTAAAAATTAAATTGTGAAATTCACAGGTAAATGGATGGAGCTGAAAACAATCATTCTGAATAAGGTCACCCGGAGCCAGAAAGGCAAACAACACAGCTCTCTCATATCTGGATGTTAGCTTTGAATCTTCAGATATGTGTGTGTCACTTGGTCTATCATAGATATCAAGAAATAACTAAGTTCATGTGGAGGGGCTTTTGATGGAGGGTAGGTAGAATGTACTGGTATAAATGGTTAAAAGACAATAGTAGAACAGGAAGGGCTGAGTTGGATGGCAGAGAGGAGGGTAGGATGATGGAGAGAATATGGATAAATAACACTAAAGAACTAAATGTCATATGGAAACTTACTACTGTATAAGTTTTGCAACACACACACACACAAAGAATAAGGAATGAGTTACTACTTTTGGAGTTTTTAGCCAGCAATATTTCACAGACTCCTAAATAATACAGGTATTGCCAATGTTCTTGGTTACTCTCCAGAACATAACAGAAGACCACAGTGGGACTAATATCCAATATATATAAAGAACTCAAGAAGGTGGACTCCAGAAAATCAAATAACCCCATTAAAAATGGGGCTCAGAACTGAACAAAGAATTCTCACCTGAGGAATACCGAATGGCAGAGAAGCACCTGAAAAAATGTTCAACATCCTTAATCATCAGGGAAATGCAAATCAAAACAACCCTGAGATTCCACCTCACACCAGTCAGAATGGCTAAGATCAAAAATTCAGGTGACAGCAGATGCTGGTGAGGATGTGGAGAAAGAGGAACACTCCTCCATTGTTGGTGGGATTGCAAGCTTGTACAACCACTCTGGAAATCAGTCTGGCGGTTCCTCAGAAAATTGAACATAGTACTACCGGACGATCCTGCAATACCTCTCCTGGGCATATATCCAGAAGATGTCCCAACCGGTAAGAAGGACACATGCTCCACTATGTTCATAGCAGCCTTATTTATAATAGCCAGAAGCTGGAAAGAACCCAGATGCCCCTCAATAGAGGAATGGATACAGAAATTATGGTACATTTACACAATGGAGTACTACTCAGCTATTAAAAAGAATGAATTTATGAAATTCCTAGCCAAATGGATGGACCTGGAGGGCATCATCTTGAGTGAGGTAACCCAATCACAAAGGAACTCACACAATATGTATTCACTGATAAGTGCATATTAGCCCAAAACTTAGGATACCCAAGATATAAGATACAATTTGCTAAATGCATGAAACTCAAGAAGAATGAAGACCAAAGTGTGGACACTTTGCCCCTTCTTAGAATTGGGAACAAAGCACCCATGGAAGGAGTTACATAGACAAAGTTTGGAGCTGTGATGAAAAGATGGACCATCTAGAGACTGCCATATCCAGGGATCCATCCCATAATCAGCTTCCAAACGCTGACACCATTGCATACACTAGCAAGCTTTTGATGAAAGGACCCAGATATAGCTGTCTCTTGTGAGACTATGCCGGGGCCTAGCAAACACAGAAGTGGATGCTCACAGTCAGCTATTGGATGGATCACAGGGCCCCCAATGGAGAAGCTAGAGAAAGTACCCAAGGAGCTAAAGGGATCTGCAACCCTATAGGGGGAACAACATGATGAGCTAACCAGTACCCCGGAGCTCTTGACTCTAGCTGCATATGTATCGAAAGATGGCCTAGTCGGCCATCACTGGAAAGAGAGGCCCATTGGACTTGCAAACTTTATATGCCCCAATACAGGGGAATGCCAGGGCCAAAAGAATGGGAATGGGTGGGTAGGGAAGTGGGGGGGGGGTATGGGGGACTTTTGGGATAGCATTGGAAATGTAATTGAGGAAAATACATAATAAAAAAATATTAAAAATTAAAAAAAAAGACCACAGTGATGAAGACACTACATACTTCAGTTCTAGAATAGATAGAAATCAAACTGGTGCTTACCTGGAAGCTTCACCCCTACTGGCTAGCTTTCATTGTCCTGGAAGGTACTGTGCATGCTACTGGAGAAGAAAAATAATTATTAATATTGCCCAGGTGTGAACCCTGCAAGATACAATAATGATCAGCTTTGCAAGACATACCCACTGGTACAAAAGTGACACAAACATCATGGGAGTAATCGACCACTTTCTGACTAGTTTTAAGTTCCAATCCCCCAAGATAAAAACAACATTTGCAATAATTTAGAGAGTCAAGTACTCTAGCTAGACAAGTCATAGAACATACGGGATAACCTACTATTATTATTCTACCAAATGATCATAGTACTAAACCAACTCCTAATAATTTAATGTTATACCCATAGATTAGTATATCTCTCAGTTGTCATCAGAGAAAGTTCTTTTTACAGTAGGTGTTGCTTAATACCCACAACTGGCCAAGGTTCAGAAAAATAAGAGACCACAGAATGCTCATCCCTAAATGGAATGTATGTGTGTGTGTGTGTGTATATATATATATATATGTGTGTGTGTGTGTATATATATATATATATATATATATATATATATATATATGTGTGTGTGTGTGTGTGTGTATGTATGTATATATATATATGTATATATATTTATGTATATGTATCACTGACTCCTTCCTAGGCTCAGGGATCATGTGGAAGAAAGGGTCAGAATAGTATAAAAGCACATACCATGTCACATAAGTTATGACAGTATACACAAGACCAGTACAACCCCAATCCAGACCAAATCTGAACATGGAAAGGGGCATTGGATACTAAATTCTACCCTTAGCAGCTAAGCTGTTGATAATCATTCATATCTGGGAAAGGGAGAGTCAGTTTTCTCCAAGAATGTGCTCTGGTAAGTCAACCACACTCCAATGGAAACATCCAAGAATACTTAGCATTCACACACTGAGTTGGATGAATGAAGAAGGACATAGATCTTTGAAGACTTGGGGACAGGAACTAAATATGATCAAAACTCCTACAAATTTCTCAAAGAACTAATATTTTTAAGGGATAATTTAAATTTATACCAAAATTTAGGAGATGAAATGAAGATAGTAATTGATCAATAGACCAGTACAAAATTATGATTTTGTACTTTGGTGGACAGAAGGAAGGAAATAGTGAAGGCTGAAATTTGGATAGAGACCACAAAGTTAGTAGAACATAAATGAAATTCAAAGTTGATTAATTGAAAAACAGCAGTGTGCTACATATGGAGAAACATATAAGTAATCCTAGCACTTAGGAGGTGAATGTAAAAGTATCAGAAGCTCAAAGCCAACATGAGCTACCTGAGATTAGTCTCACATCTCCTCCAAAGGGGAAAAACATAAAAAGAAAAGCAACACTTTCAAAGGTTAATTTGTTGTATTTTTATATAGTTATGTATGTTACAGCCATTTTCTTGAGGAAAGTTGATAATTAGACATGGTTAAGGTCACAGAAGGCCCCAGGAACCTCTAAGTCATCCCATAGTCCCTGTATATCCTATGTAGTCTGGGTTGCACTTGCATGCTCCTATTGTATATCTCATATTTAATATCTCCATTGCAAACACTACCTTTATTTCATGTTCCTTGCAGCCCTCAAAGAAACTGGGATGTAAAGCTGGGCATGGTTATATACATCTGTAATATTAACAATTGAAAGCTTGAAGCAAAAGGATCTGGGCCAGCAAGGGCATACTCAAAACTGTTTCAGAAAACTAAAATATAAAGTAGGACATGGTGGCATATTCCAGAAGTAGAGCCCCTAGGATCAGAAGTTCAAGACCTCCATCAGCTGTATATTGAGTTTGAAGCTAGCCAGAGTCAGGTGAGAGTCTGTCTCAGAGAAGGGAGAGAGAGAGAGAGAGAGAGAGAGAGAGAGAGAGAGAGAGAGAGAGAGAGAGAGAGAGAGAGAGAGAGAGAGGAAGAAAAGAAGGAAGGAACGAAGGAAGGAAAGAACGAAGGAATGAACGAAGGAAGGAAGGAAGGAAGGAAGGAAGGAAGGAAGGGGGAGAGGGAGAAAGGAAAGAGGGAAGAAAGGAAGAAACAAAGCCAACAACTGAAAAATGCAAACAATTCAAATAAACAAAACTGGTATGTACATCTAGACACACTTTACAAGAATACTGACTTCTCCATCACTTCACATACACATATAATCATACATGTTTCCCTGGACATTTATAAGAAAAGCCATGAATTTTGCCCATTCATTCAAATATAAACAAACCTCTTAGAGATATACAGTTACAATTATGGTCCAACAATACAATGGGAACGGCAACTCTTCACTCAATCTGTTTTTCTCCTTGTCTTCTCCACCCAAGCCTGACCTGTTTCCATGCCAACCTGTCTTTATTTCACTCATATACAGATGCTACACAATCTCGTCCTCACTGACAGATCACAGTTAGGCTATAACCAAACACTGCTAATTGTCCTATTATTCTCTTATCTGTCTCCTCCATTCTGTGGTATCTTGAACCACTAACCAGAGTTGCTTATGCAGGAAGAGCTCTGCCATGTACCTCAACTAAGTTCAGCCTCTGAGCTGAACATTCTTTTCCACTAGGCTTTGTAACCTGTGTCCATTTCCTTGTTAGGTGTCATGTTTCTGAAGGGGTTTGCAGCCCCATAGGAGGAACAATAATATGAACTAACCAGTACCCTTCCAGAGCTCCCTGGGACTAAACCACCAATAGAAGAAAACATATGGTGGGACTTGTGACTCTAGCTGCATATGCAGCAGAGGATGGCCTAGTTAGTCATCAATGGGAGGAGAGGTCCTTGGTCCTGTGAAGGTGCTGGGATTAAAGGCAAGCACTACCACCGCCCTGACAATATTTTCTTTATTTACACTTCAAATGTTATCCCCTTTCCTAGTTTCCCCTCTGAAAATCCCCTATCCCCTCCCCGCTCTCCCTGCTCATCAACCCACCCACTCCCACTTTCTGGCCCTGGCATTCCCCTATATTGGGGCATAGAACCTTCCTTCACAGGACCAACCCCTTCAGTTCCTTGGGTCCTTTCTCTAGCTCTTTCATTGGGGACCCTGTGCTCTGTCCATTGGATAACTGTGAGCATCCACTTCTGTATTTGACAGGCAATGGCAGAGCCTCTCAGGAGACAGCTATATCAAGCTCCTATCAGCAAGCTCTTGTTGGCATCTGCAATAGTGTCTGGGTTTGATGGTTGTTTATGGGATGGATCCTCAGGTGGGGCAGTCTCTGGATGATCATTCCTTCCATCTCTGATTCACACTTTGTCTCTGTAACTCCTTCCAGGGGTATTTTGTTCCCCACTCTAAGAAGTAGCCACACTTTAGTCTTCCTTCTTCTTGAGTTTCATGTGTTTTGCAAATTGTACCTTGGATATTCTAAGCTTCTGGGCTAATATCCACTTATCAGTGAGTGCATATCATGTGTGTTCTTTTGTGATTGGGTTACCTCACTCAGGATGATGTCCTCCAGATCCATCCATTTCGGTAAGAATTTCATAAATTCATTGTTTTGGTCATGGGGTCTTATGACAAGAATAGACTAACTAAGATAGTTATTATGCCCGTTTTTTTTTTCAGATTTTGGTACTTTATTATATAACTGAAGAACCCTTCCCCCCTGCCTCCTATTTTCCAGGCATTCTGCCCATAGTAAAGAAAAATTAGAGGTAAGGGGAAGACAAAGACACCCGCCTCCCGGAGTTAGATAAAGGTATAAATATAGGAACATTTCTGGGAATCCAAGTTTAATAATAACAATTGATTACATGTTCTGTGGCCACCACTACACTCTCCATTCATAGTGCCCTCACTACACTATTTCATCGTCTCTTGGGTATAAAGGCATCAGGATCATTCGTCACTGTCAGTATGCTTTTCAGTTACTCCATGTCCCTGGTTTTTCCATCTATAAAGAAGAAATTAAATATGGGGTCTACTCTATCACCATAAAGGATTGAGAGTACATCTCGAAAAATACACAAACAAAACAAAGGATTGAGAGTACAAACAAGTTGTATCAATTTTGACTAGTCTGGGAGCTGGACGTGCAGCTGTATTTTTCACCATTTCGCTCTAGGTTAGGAACCCTACAGGAGTCTCAATGTACTATTTTAGGTCCTGTCAAAAGCACTAAATTGCAATATAATGAGTAAATTGGCTTTGTAGTCAAACTACCTGAACATAACTCCTTGTTAGCTCTCTGACAAAAGAGAAGTTACCAATTTCTTAGATCTTGATAAGTCAGTCATAGAGAAGTGAGGCTAATGATGTCATGACTCACACAGGGTTGTTATAAATATTGAATGAGGTATATACCTTATCCTTTGAAAATATTTAATGGGAGCTTGTTGAATAAATGAGTGTCCTGCTTCATACAGGTCTACTCAAGCTTAGGATCATACTCAGTATGTATCCCATTAGAAAGCATATTTTTCAAGAGAAGGGAAATGGGGGGGGGTATATTTTGGCTTCTGATTTCAGTCCATTATTGTGTGGAACTCTGGTGGTGGGAGTGCAAAGCATCTGGTTACATCACGTAGGCAGCCATCAAGCAAAGAAGGGGATGAATGCTGGCACTTGTTAATTCTTTAAATATTATTTTCTTTGCTTTTTCTGAGACAGGGTATAGATATATAGCTAGGTTGGCTTTCAAATTATTATGTAGCCCAGGATGGCTTTAGATTCTTATGGATCCCCATGCCTATGACCTCAGGTCTGTGATGCCTGGTAAGCAAAGGGCTCCTAAGCCTTTTTGGCAACCTCATGATACACATACATTGATGAAATAAATTAGTACAATATTCCAGGAACTATGTTAGATATGTGAGATAGATTTCTAAGACAGACAGAAACAGCCTTCATGAAGCTACAATCTAATTATTAAATTAACAATCATAACTAAAGTGGAAACTTAAGGGTTCTTTGGAAAGGCAGTTGGATGGTGTTGTGCTGGGGCAAACACCTGAAGGAATGTTTCAGTAAAGTGGACACAGATGTGAAAGGCTAAGGCAGACTTGAGAAGGAATATTTCACTGTAGCAGACACAAGAGAGAGGATTTTCTGCCAAAGCAAGCACATGAAAGGACATGTGATGAATGATTCTTTGCTAATGACACACATGTTTTGGTCCACTGTACACTGCATAATTGAGCTGCATTTATCATACTCTATGCACAGAAAAACTTCTGGTGGTGTGCTGCAGTTTCTTGTCACTTCTGGATGCAGGCTGATTGGATGCACGTTCTGAGTCAAGACCTGTGCTAAAGCATAACCCATGCTGAGGCAAGGCACATGGAGGACACATGATGTTTGGAGGGTATAAAGAGGACTCCATGGAGTGATGGAGACAGCTTGGCTTGCTGGTACAGCTAGCTGTGCAATGTGTGGGTTTCATGTCTTCCCTGAGAAAGACACAGCCAAGAACTCCTCCCAGTGTTCCTGTTGCTACCTCCTGATGATTTGAGCTCAGATTGAGGCCTGGCTATCTCTGCAAGGTTGTGCCACTGCTGCTGATTCCTGTTTGCTATCCTGACTCTACCGAACTGGACTGCTGGCGTATCCATGAAGTGTTTGCGAGTGGATCAAGCTGCTGCTGCTGCTGTTGCTGCTGTCCTGTGAACTGAACTGCTGAGTTCCAGAAGACCCAGATGGCAGTTGCTCCAAAGAACCTTTTCTAAACAGGTCCACTCCCCCCCCACCCATATCATTTCTTTTCTACTACCTCTGGTGGGTGGTGGGCTACAAGGGAGGTTAAAGCATTTTAAGAACAATCATTAAAAATAAGGTTTGGGGCTGGAGACATGGCTCACTGGTTAAGAACACTGTCGGCTCTTCCAGAGGTCATAAGTTCAATTCTGAGCAACAACATGGTGGCTCACAACCATCTCTAATTGGATCCAATGCCCTCTTCTGGTGTGTCAGCAACACGATGCTCATATAGATTAAATAAATAAATCTTTTAAAAAAGAGTCATAAATGGGCAAGAATAATTCCACTGATGTTGTAGCCCTAGAGTGTGAAGTTAAAATATATTACCAAGAGGGAGAAGTATATATATCTAATGCGTCTTGCATCCATGACCTATCCTCATCCTGGCTCCTTACTACAGGGTACAGGGATGCCCATGAACTGCCTTCATTCATTACCTCTTCTCCTGCCCCCTTTACTCTATATACACCGACTCTTGCGGGATAGGGTGCTGCTGACTTCAGCATCCTCATCTGGGTACCAGACCCCATACAATCTTCTTATGTAAAATTGCTTAATAACATGACTCAAATATTCCTTCCTATTCTGTGCTAAAATTTTTACTACACTTCTCTGTTTTGCATTCTATAGTTCCTTATTATCTGAATATATCATATTTTCAGCTTTAAATTGTTTTCCACATAGAAATATGAAAAAGACATTATAAGACATCAAGGAATAAGTTTGAGTTTATTTGTTAAAAATAAATTAAAGGTTTAAGAAATTGAAAAAAATACTATGTTCTTGGGTAGAAAGACTAGTTTCAATACACATGCTTCTAATGTATTACCAAAATGAAATATTTAGCATGTAACATGTATAAATCTTGCTCTGCTTATCAATGTACAAAAAGTTTCATTACTTAATGTTCGGTGAAATAAAATTTTTCAGATTTCAGAAAAAATTAAAGTTACACATACCATTCACTGAACCTAGACTTAAAGATAATTGTAGGCTGCTATGGTAGTGACACATAAGAAATTTCCTAGTTGTGGACATGAGAGACAGTTTCTTAAGGTCAATCATTATATGAGATTGGAGGGAGATAGGAATTGAGTAATAAGTAAGAAGAGAAGGTAGCGATGAGCTTGGGGACAGGTTATTCAGACTCATATGCTAGGTCTGTTGTTTATAGCTGTATGAATTTGAAAAATGTATAATCTATCTGAGGTTGTTTGTTCATTTATTAAATGAGTTCAACAATAATACCTACCTTAAACAATTGTTGTATGAGTGAAATAAGTTTATATGTGTAAGTCATTATGTGTCACTGATATTCATTTTCTGTATAATCTTAGGCATAGTGTTTCCCTTCACTGGCCTCAGTAGGATAATGGATTCAACTATGGACTACGTTCTTACCACTTACAGTGGTATTTAAGGTAAAGGATTTACCTTCAAATGACATAAAGCAGTTATAGAGAACAACCAAGTAGATATGGGGAATATAAGTTCAAATCCTTAGTCATCAAGTGTTGATATCGTCCAGAGCAATTTGATACATTTTTTTTAATGTTGTGGTTTTGAGACAGAGCCTCAATAGCATTGAAATGATTCTTCTATGTCCTGAGTGCTGAAATAGTTGGAGTATATAATTTTACCTGGCTTTATACATCATTATGGTCTTTCATTTTCTCAAAAGTTCTCTGAGATGGAAGGAATGACTGCCCCACCTGGGGATCCATCCCATAAACAACCACCAAACCCAGACACTATTGCATATGCCAGAAAGATTTTGCTGACAGGACCCTGATATAGCTGTCTCTTGTGAGGCTATGCCAATGCCTGGCAAATACAGAAGTGGATTCTCACAGTCATCTAGAGAAAGTACCCAAGGAGCTAAAAGGGTCTGCAACCCTATAGGAGGAACAACAATATGAACTAACCAGTACCCCCCAGATCTGTGTCTCTTGTTGCATATGTAGCAGAGGATGGCACATTAGCAAATGTGAAACACATTAGCCATCAATGGGAGGAGAGGCCCTTGGTCTTGCTAAGTTCATATGCCCCAGTACAGGGGAATGCCAGGGCTAGGAAGTGGGAGTGGGTGGGCTGGGGAGCAGGGCAGGGGGGGTTAGAGGGGACCTTGGGGAGAGCATTTGAAATGTAAATGAAGAAAATGTCTAATAAAAAACGTTCTCTGAGGTTCATTTGGCCAATGTAGAAGATGAGAATAGAGAAATAAGGATTTGGGATTTGGAAAGATGAGCCAACTGTTAAATGGTCAATGGTGAGTGATAACATACTTTCAAACCCAAACCCACTCTCCAATCTCCTTTATACTGCCAAAAAGACTTGATTGGATAACACGAAGTTGAAAGAGTGAATTAGTACAACTCTAAAATAATATAGAGGAGGCAGGGGAAGGGGAAGATTTGAAAACAGGGAGAACCATTAAGAGACTGTTGAACAGCATCTAATTATATAAAAAACAAAATAAATAAATAAATAACCAAAACACTACTATATATAAAAAGGAAATTTAGGCCTCAGTGTAACAGTGAATAACTTTTTGTTATGTTTGCTTGCTTGTGACAGTTTTGTGTGTGTGTGTGTGTGTGTGTGTGTACCCTTCGCTGTCTTAGAACTAGGCTCTGCCAGTGCCTGACAAATACAAAGGTGGATGCTCTCAGCCAACCATTGGACTGAGCACAGGGTCCACAATGGAGGAGCTAGAGAAAGGACCCAAGGAGCTGAAGGGGTTTGCAGCCCCATAGGAGGATCAACAATATGAACTAATATGAACCAACCAGTACTCCCAGAGCTCCCTGGGACTAAACCACCAATCGAGAAAACAAATGGTAAAACTCATGGCTCTAGCTGCATATATATAGCAGAGGATGGCCTAGTTGGCCATCAATGGGAGTAGAGGCCCTTGTTCTGTGAACGTTCTATGCCCCAGTATAGGGAAATGCCAGGGCCAGAAATTGAGAGTGTTGGGTTGGTGAGTAGGGGGAGGGAAGAGAAGATACAGGGTTTTCGGGGGGGGGAACCAGGAAAGGGGACAATATTTGAAATGCAAATAAAGTAAATATCCAATAAAAAACAAATACAGAAATCATATCCATGTTCCAAGAACCACAATTTGAATGAAATTAAATTCTGTTAAGCCAGACAAATAAAGAATCATATTTTATTAAAAAAAAAAAGTGTGTGCCACTATCACCCAGCTCAGTGGGTGATTTGTAATACCAAGAATAATTTTGCATAGCTAAAGAAAATATCTCAATTTATGCAAGAGGACAAAAGATTTCAAGTAGCCAAGGAAAACTAAGCAAAGCTATATTGGAGCCAAAATAAGACACGAGAACAACACTTAAGGGTATTGACAAAAGTAATTTCCTGGAAAAGACTTTGCAAAGTAAATAAACAAGAATTGACACCTGTAATTCCATTCAAATGTTCTTTCCAGCAAAGCAGATAGTTTTCACTCTGTTAACCTACAGAATCTACAGGATAAAATGGTCTGTGGTGTTCTGAATGAGAATGTCCCCATAGGTTCATATATTAGGATACCTGGCTCCAGTTGATGGAACTGTTTAAGAAGGGTTAGGAGGCCTAGTATTGTTGGAGGAAGTGTGTCACTGGGAGAGGTCTTTTCCTCAATTGTGGTTTCCTCCACTGAGATGACTCGAGCTTATATCAAGTTCACACCAAATTAACCAGTACTGTGGTGTTCCCTTTTTGGAGCTGGTGTGTCCCTGCAGGCAGGCTTGAGGTTTCAAAGACTCAATGTCTTTCCCAGTGTGCTTCCTGATTCCTGCTTGTGGTCTGAGATGTGAGTTATCAGATATTCCTGTTGCCATGCCTTTGTTCTGCCATCATGGACTCTCTGGAACCGAAACCTGATTAAGCACTTTCAAGGGAGCAGCTGGTGTATGAAAATGGGAAATATTGGGGGGTCTAGAAGTGCAACAACATAGTGGATGAAAAGAACAGGACAGGAGACAGAAAGCTCACTACCATTCCATAAAGGTATTGTCAATTCCTGGAGGGCAAGAATTACATATTGACCCCCTTTTGTGGGGAGCAGGGGGAGACAAATGAAGTGGAAATTTCTAGTTCTGTGAAAAATTAGTTATGTCAAATGATGTTTTGCTGGGGAATACAGGTAAAAGGACATCTTGCTTAAAGCAAACACATGAAAGGCTGTTTTCCTGAAACAGATACAGGTGAAAGGATGTTTGGATATAGCAAACACGTGGAAGGACCTGTGATGAAGGAGTATAAATATGACCCCACAAGACAATGGGAGATGAGCATTGAGTATTTGTTTGGTTTGCTCTGCCTTGCTGTTCTTCACTAAAGACACACATGTATTGGTTCACCTTACATAGCATTTTTTAACTCAACTTGTGGTAATGCTGCCATTGAGAGAAACTTGCCCAAAAACTTCTCTCAAGGTTCCTGCAGCAACTTGCTGCTTCTGCAGTCTTGTCTTAGGCCGAAAGGATTGGACTGTAGTTGTCAGTTTGTGCCTGGTGTCTGTTTGCTAAAAGGACTGGACTGTAGCTGCCGTTTCATGCGTGGTTTGTCTGCCTGCCAAGAGGACTGATCTATAATCGTATTTGGTGTTTGCTACAGGACTGAACTGCTGCCCAAGAGGATGGAGCTTGCCCCTAAGGAACTGTTGCTGAACAGGTCTACTTTCCCTATATCCTAATAACTTTTCTCTTCCACTACCTCTGCTGGGTGATGGGCTAGAGGAGAGGTTGAACCCTTATTAAAAATGGGTTGCAAAAATGTTATGCCTACAAAGTCTCACGTGGCCCAAGCTGGCCCCAAAATCACTATGTAGCCAAAAATGACTGTGAATTATTGATCCTCCTGCCTCCACCTGGTGAGTTCTGTGATTACAAGCATGCACCTCCACAGTTCATTTCATGTGGTACTGGAGGATGAATCCAGAGCTTCAGTCGCCAGTAAAGCACTCTTTTTCTTCAGTTTTTTTTTTGTTGTTGTTGTTGTTGTTGTTTTTTCTTTTTGTTTTTTTCGAGATAGGGTTTCTCTGTGTAGCCCTAGCTGTCCTGGAACTCAAGCTGTAGACCAGGCTGGCCTCGAACTCAGAAAACCGCCTGCCTCTGCCTCCCAAGTGCTGGGCTTACGCCCGGCCAGTAAAGCACTCTTAACAACTGAGTTACATCCCTAGTCCTGTTTTCCATCTTTGTATCACATCCCTAAACAGACACACATAGAGCATAATGCAGCACTTTGCACTCAAGTCCATAGTTGGCTAAAATAGATTCAAGTACATTTTATAAGCAAGAGGTAGTGATATGATTTGCAGATATAAAGATGGATCTAAGTTTAGACCTTAGTTCCTAAGGATATTTCTGAAGTTACTTTTGGAGTACTCTAAGCACAAACCATTTGCTTTGCTTCCCCTGCTCTAAGTGCTACCCTTGGCAGGGCCCCAGATAGGGTAAATCCAGCCTTCCCCTCCCGATCATCTGGCCCTCTAGACTGGGAAGGAGGCTTTCTTTTTGGGCCTCCCTTCCGCTTTTCCTAGCCTGGGTAGTGAGCCACTCTTCATAGTATTTGAATCAGAGGAAACAGATAGACTGAGGAAGTAAAGACAAAACAGGCCGCCTAGGTTCTGGGAGCCAATGTAAACATTCAGTGGTTTCCTGTTGTTGCAGCCCAAAGAGTCCCATGACATCATTACTGGCCTTTCCAGAACATGCAGGCTTAGCCCAGCCTGCCACTCTGCCCAGGGCTGAGTGGCAGTCACCCCCTTCCCCACTAGACTTAGATTCCCCCGGAACTCGGCAATTTCGCCAGGCCAACAATTCCCTCACTTGACTAGCCGGTCATTTAGGTCTTTCTAGCCCTATAAGGCATTAGAGGTGGCAAAGCGGATATGCTGTCCCACTTCTCAGAGGCCGTAAAACTTCTGTGTTAGAGCAAGATTTCCCAAACCGGAAAAGTTATTTTATTTCTTTTAATGGAGACTTGGAGTCAAAGGAGGTTGTGACACATAGTTTCTGAGACAAGCCCTGATTGCTTCTTCCTCTCTTCATCCTGGTTCAGGACCCACAGGCTTATGCTCTGCTTGTTCACATAAAGAAACAAAGCTGTTGCCTATTCTTTCCATGGTGCAGATAAGAGTAGTGAGGCCCAGCAAGGAAAGGGACTGAGGACATGTGGTCAGAACAGTTTAAGTCATGCGCAATAGAGATATGGACCTGAAGTTTTCTAAGGCACAATGGACTGTATAGTTCTAAGAGTTCTTGACAGAGAATTAAGAAACTGCAGTCTAAACTCTAATTGCTTTGGTAGAGCTTGCATAATTTTATCCTTCTCATTGGTTCTTAGCCAGATGTAACTGAATTCAAGGCAAGATGTAACTATTGAGAGCCAATATACTTGGTAGAGCTGGTAGCTATAGGAGATGAGAAGAGTCACAATAAAACATCCCCCTTTTTGAGACAGGGTTTCACTGTGTAGCCCTAGCTGTGCTGGAACTCCCTCTGTAGATCAGATTGGCCTTGAACTCACAAAGATTCGCCTGCCTCTGCTTCCCTAGTGCTAGAATCAAAGGCATATGCTACCACCTCCTGGATCCATTTACTATTTAAAAAATATTTTTTTATTTTATTTTATGTGCACCAATGTTTTGCTCACTTGAATGTTTGTGTAGCAAATGCACTTTGGAAATGAAGTTATGGACAGTTGTGAACTGCCATATGAGTTTTGGGAGTTGAACCCAGGGCTTCTGCAAGAACAAGTGCTTTTAAGCATGGAACCATTTCTCTGGCCCTCAACATTTCTTATTTCACAAGTTGCAATGAAAAGAAAATGAAAGTCATGGTCTAAATTCTGAGATCTGAAACCTGTGTGGACCAGTCCTCTGTAAGAATCAAATTGTAATCAGAACTGGGGTCTTTTGTGGCTCTAGCTTCTCCAGCCTACTCATCATCACAAGACAGCACAATGTCCTCATTGGAAGATATCAGTTTGCAAAAAAATGTTCCCCAGTTTGGTGTCATTTAGTTGGATAGATTTGCATAAAGAAGAGGCAGCAAAGTCTTAAATTATTGTGTGGAAAATCGAGCCAAATGTATTATGGTAATTCCTGCAGCCAGCAATGATTGAATTTCAAGCTGTAGCTGTGCCATGGAGCACAATTTGAAATATCTCTTATAACCAATCAAATTCATCACACTCTAGAATAGCAACAGAATTTGGAAACACCTTTGGTGGTGGGGGGGAGATTTCTTCACCCAAAGATGCACAAGACAATTTGAATCAATTCCTTTAGCCAATCAATTTCACCACAGCAAGGACTAGGTGTAGGACACACAGAGCAAAGTATAGCCTCATTTAGATGCCTAAAAATGTATATTCACACTCAAATACAAACGATTATCCAGGAAGCTACATAAGCATATTGGGAGACAGAAAAATGATGTGTAAGTGCACATACTACCACCACCAGCAGCAGCAGCAGCAACAGTACTACCAGACACAGATACAATCTAACAGAAAGTTAGGAAAAAAGTAGCTGTCTGGCAGTTTAAGGATAGGAATGACAGTTGACTGTTTTAGAGTACCTTATTCCTTTTTCTCCTTCCTTCTCTATCAATGGTCCTAATTCTAACACTACAGTGTTTTCTGTACAGATGCTATTTCTCTCACTTCCTACATCCATGTGTACCTTACCACATATCAGACATTGACCTGTCTGTTTCCTGGACTATAGAAGAGAGTTTTTATAAGAGCTCTTCAGTGGCAGTATCTTCCCTCTAATCTATTTTCCATGGGCTCTCTGCCAGAGGGAATCTCTCTAAAATTCAGCTTTGTTCTTCTTTCATCCCTGGTCCACATCGTCCTTTTAAGACATTTTTCACATTTATTTATTTATCTATTTTATATTTGTATATGCACACAAGGTATGGCTCACCTCTGGAAGTCAGAAGACAGGTTTCAGGAGTCAGTTTTCTCCTTTTACATTATAAGGCCCAGAGCTAGAACACAAGTCATCAGGATTGGTAGCAGGCAGCTTCATATGCTAAACCTTCTCATGACCACACCATCCTTCTTGTTCTTCCCTGTTTCTAGCACAACACAAACCAACTCAAATATCAGAAATTCATGGGGTGACCAAAATCTGGGCCTCCATGCCCCCTCTCCTCCCTCCAACCAAGCTGGCCTTGAACTCAGAGATCTGTCAGCCTCTGCCTCCCAAGTGTTAGGTGGGATTAAAGACGTACAGCACCATATCCAGCTCCCTATGACCTTCCTTAATGTTCCTTGTCTTTCAGCAGGCAGACTGAGCCTTATCGATATCCCTACCAGTGTCCATCCTCCAGTTATCTTCTTCCTGTAGTAGTCTGTACCGGCTAGTTTTGTGTCAACTTGACACAGCTGGAGTTATCAGAGAGTAAGGAGCTTCAGTTGAGGAAATGTCTCCATGAGATCCAGCTGTGGGGCATTTTCTCAATTAGTGATCAAGGGGGAAGGCCCCTTGTGGGTGGGACCATCTCTGGGCTGGTAGTCTTGGTTCTATAAGAGAGCCGGCTGAGCAAACCAGGGGAAGGAAGCCAGTAAAGAACATCCCTCCGTGGCCTCTGCATCAGCTCCTGCTTCCTGACCTGCTTGAGTTCCAGTCCTGACTTCTTTCAGTGATGAACAGCAATGTGGAAATGTAAGCTGAATAAACCCTTTCCTCCCCAACTGCTTCTTGGTCATGATGTTTGTGCAGGAATAGAAACCCCAACTAAGACATAGTCCCATGAGAAAACATAACTCTCTTCTCCACCTTAACAAGTCTACCCAAAGTAGATGTTTTGGGGCTGTTTTTGTTGTTGTTCTTGTTTTGTTTTGTTTTGTTTTGTTTTGTTTGAAACAGAAGTCCATACAGTTCAGATTGGCCTTATTTGAGGATAACCTTGAATTTCTGATCCTCTTGCCTCCATCTTTTAAGTGCTGAGATTACAGGTATGCACCAGCGCACTCAGTTTAAGTCTTGCTGTAAACCAAACAAAGGGAATTAAGGCATAATGGCTAGCACTCTAGTCAATGAGCTACATCCCCTGTCCTTTAAAAACACATTTTTGAAAGATAACTATGCATTTGCCATTAAAATTTTGTTTAATATTTTTGTCTGTTAAGGCCCACAGCCCAAATTCCATTGTCTGTGAACTCTGCCACTAGTCTCTAAACACTATATTATGCACAGGCACTAACTTACTCCAGTTAACATCACTAGTCTAGTCTGTGTGTTTTAGTCTCCAAAGGAAAGTTGATGTGAAGAGGACTGATTCCCTGATGCCAGTGCCTCCTGTGGAGCAGACTGGCATTCTTCCTGCAGAGACATACTTACAAACCCCAGGCTACTTTTATTTATTTTATTGTGCTGGGAATTAAATCCAGGTCCTTGTATATGTTTTGCAAGCATTTTGCTTCTGAACTATTTCCCCAACCCAGCCATTTTCTTTTGGGTTCCCTTTATTCTAGTCATGATTTGAGTCAAGGTAGCGCTACCATATTGCTGCGTAACTATCATCAACTCTCAAGACTTCTCCTGCCTTGATTTCTTTCAAGGATTACCTTTATTCTAGATGACATTAACTCCAAGGTCAAGGTTTTATAATACAGCTCCTTTTATATTGTTGTTTGTTCACTATTACATCCTTCTCTTTCTTTCTTTCCCCTCCTATTTTGCCACCTTCCCTTCACCCCACCCCATTCTACCCCTCTGTCACTTCCTCATCAAACCCAGAATCTGAATGAAATAGCTTCCCACTTTAAACATTTCTGGTGATTCCTGAGTTTCTCGGTGAACAGAAATGCTCATTTGAGGTGGTTAGGAAGTTCAAGTCTGCTTTCCTTCTAGTACAGCTCATAGAGAAACAAGAAGCAAAATAGCAGGTCAAAGCAACTTAGAGAAGTCAAGTGTGCTTGTCCTAGAGGACAAGGCAGGAGGATTGAGAATTGAGGCCAGACTGGATATCAAAGTAAGTTTCAGGCAATCCTGGGCTGTATATTGGTAAGTTCCAGGCAATCCTGGGCTGTATATTGGGACCCTCTCTCAAAGCAAAATGAAAAGAAAAATAAAACAAAATAACATAATACAAAATGGTCCATAGCAAGGCCTTCTGACTACTGTACTTTTCATGCAAAAAGAAGATTCCATGGATTAGCGTCATCTTCTCCTAAGTGACATGATTAATGTGTTCTTTATTATTAGCATTATTGTTGTTATTGTGCTGTGGTATTCAGAAGATAACTCCGTGAAGACAATTCTCTTCTAACACTTTTATCTGAGTTTGGGCACTGAAGTCATGTCTTCAAGTGCTCATGCCTACTGAGTCATCTTACCAACCCAAGCCAAGGATAGCAAGGATATTTCCACTGTTCCCAAATCCTACCCTTTTGCAGATGTGGAAACTCGTCCCATAGGTGTATCCTTTGCTGCAAAGTGAAGCATGGAAAACTGAATGGAGAATGTTAGTCCTTCTGACTCCTAATCAAGTGCTCTGAGAAAAATTATAGAGGTGGTTCAGCACCATCAGTTGAAAGTCACTGTTTGGATCACTTTGTCCAAAGGAAGACGATTGCCATTGGGTGGGGCAGTGACATGACCAACATGTAAATCGTAAACACTGAAGGACAGGGCTTGAGCAGATGTTTGTTTTGGGTTTTTTGTTTCCAATGAAAGGCTAGCACAGTATCTGGCCACAGCTTACTGATTAATAAATGAAAGATGTAACTGCTACCAGGTACTTGACGGATGCTGCTACTTCCTCTGGGGATATGGGTATTGATGCAGAACACTCCAGAAACTTGGAAAATTAAGGATCTGGAGACTTAGTCTCGGTTTGTCCTAGACTTGGTCATGTGTCCCTTATCCATCCCTCACAAGTCATTTTCTTCTTTGTAAAAGAAGAGGTAATGACATCTTCTGCCTCATCTGGCTCCCTGGGGCTTAGGGAAGTAGCGGCGAAAATAAAGATAGGAAAGAGCTTTGACAAAAACAAGCTCTGCAAATGTGATGGCTGGGTGCTATGGTGACATCCTAGCTAGCAATTATGTTCTCCACAGAGGCGACTGTGGGCACAGAGTGACTCATCCTCTCACTCTCAAAGCCTGAGGCCTTGACAGGGGAGAAATGAGGTGAGGTTTTTGTTAAGAGAATTTTTTTTTCCTGTGGAGGGGAGAGCTTGAACAGAGGTGGACAGCCCCTCCTACACACACAGTTTACCACAGATGCCAGGCTCTTGGGGACAAAACAAGTAATGACTAACCAGAACTTCTGAAATATAATTCTGAGATACATTGGGGCACTGAGCTATTGGGGGGTCTCTCTAAGACTAAAAGTTTGGGACCCAATTTTCATTCAGTCCCAAATCTAAAAGGCAGCCAACAGCCACTAATGTACTCGGCAGTTGCTGGTAAAGATCATTCCCCCTCTGTGTCCTTTTCACCTGTAGCAAATAGAATGTGCTGAATCCTGCCATTGTGTGAAAGAATCCTGGGCTGTTATTTAGAGGATTTGAATTTTATCCTAGCTCTGCCACAACTCTATTACCTTAGCCAAGTTCTTTCCTGCGCCTCAGTTGCCACAATCATGAAGGAAGCAAGCATTTTATTGTACTTTATATATGAATTCGTAAACAGGACCCAAGAAATACGGATTCTAATTGAACTTGACAGAGAATATATAATTCTTTCGGTTTAGACTGTTCTAACCCTTCTTTAGGCCTCAGTTTCTTCTAGACGGAACCCAGGGTCTTGAGCATGTTAGGCAAATGCTCTACTACAGAGTTATATCCAGTGCTTCACCTCTGTTATGAAGAGATGTAAATACAAATTAACTAACCTATACTGTGATTCTGACAACCTGTGGTTCTAGAATTTTACGAGCACTGGAAAGGAAGCAGAGAGAGAAAGGCCACACCCAGAAACATTCTCATAAACTGGTCTTGGTTGCCCTCTATGGGTCTGAGATGAGCATGCAGGCCCGGCCTGACAACTAGCCAAGGCAACTTTTTTACAAAAGGCTTGGCCAGGATGGCCAAGATGACAGCTTTACCAGATAGGGTCAGACACAGTCTGGCCTTAGTCACAGCCTTCCGGACCCTCCTAATGTTAGGGATCCATTCAGAAAGTGTGTGTTGGATGACATTCTTCCCATCCATCCACCAGAAACAGGAAGCCTCGAAGAGCTCTGTTGAGAAAAAGACTAGGAGGGGATGTTTGTTTGTTTTGTTTGTTTGTTCTGGCTTGGTTGGTTGGTTGGTTGGTTTGGTTTTGCCACAGGCAAAGTAGTCAGATTTAGGAGGCTATAGATGAATATCTGGGGTAGAGTGTCATTGTACCATGAGATAGTCTGGAAACAAAATAGCTGATGGCCTCAGTTTTCATCTGACAAGGAAGCCTTCTTAACAAATGGTAGTACCTACTCAAGATGTATCACTATCTTTAGTGCATTAACTTTCTGTTGCTATGAAAAATATTGTAATCTATTTTAAAGAAGGAAATAGTTATTCAAGCGTGGTGGTACTATACCTGTAATTGTAGCACATGTGGGGCAAGGGCAGAAAGATTGCCACAATTTCCAGAATAGCCATGTTGTTGTTGTTGTTGATGATGATGATGATGACGATTTTAAAGGTTTCAGTCCACAGTCACTATGTTCTGCTGCTTTGGGGCCTTATGACAAGGAAATATGTCATGGCAAAAGCATGTGGTAGAAGATAACTGATCACATTTTGATTTCTAGGAAACAGAGATCTTTAAAATGGTAAAAATCCCGATGCTTTAACGCTCTCCCACTAGGTTATACCTTTTGAAGGCTCCAGCACATAAAACCAAGGATTGATGACTAGCCCTTCAGTACATGAACTTTTGGGTAGTACTTACCCAAACTATAATACTTATTATGTCCCTGTTACTTCTAGAAGAAGGACAGCTAATGATTAGAAAAAGAAATCAGTGATCTTAGCATGAGAATTTAAACCTAGTCATGACAGGAGGATGAACTGTCAGAGAGTGCTTAGTCTTTAGGAAATACCCTATGATATGATCTATGATAATCTCTATGACCAAGGCTACATACAGTTTTTTTAAAGATTTATTTATTGTATATGAGTACACTGTAGCTTCCCAGATGGTTGTGAGCCATCATGTGGTTGCTAGGATTCGAACTCAGGACCTTCAAAAGAGCAGTTAGTGCTCTTAACCACTGAACCATCTCACCAGGCTGGCAATACACAGTTTTACAGAGGGTTTGTAGACCATAATAAAGGGGGCAGCAGGTGGCAACAGGTGGCAGGCCGGGCAGCTGGAGCTAGAAGCTGAGAATTGAGAGCTCACAGTTCAGTCACGGGTATGACGCACAGAAGAATGAACTGGAAATGGCATGAGTCTTTAAATTCTCAAAGCCAGCCTTGAGTAACATAATTCCTCCAACAAGAACATGCCCCACCACAAACAGTGCCAGTAAATGGAGACCAACCCCTCTTACATATGAACCTAGGGGCAAGAGATTTGGGGGTTCTGTTTTCAAAAAAAAAAAAACATGTTGAGGGGTTAGAAAGTTTACAGAGAAGTTAAAAGTATGTTTTATTTGCTTTCCTACATTAAGGCCTCCTACAATTCCAGTTTTGTTTTGTTTTGTTTTTAAGACAGGATCTATTGCAGCTTGACCTAACCTCAATCTCTATATACTTCTGCGACTGACCTTAAACTCCTAGATGGGAGGTCAGGGGTGTGCCACCATGCCCAGCAGTAGGTTCAGTCTTGCAAGGCATCGTATGTTGGGGGATTAGAAATAACTAAACTTGCATTACTTTTTTTCCTACAGTGCTTCACAAAGTACTAGACAGGCCATGAAACTCTACACTCTCCTTTTCCTTTTCTTCTTTGGTTTACAAATCTGGCAATGTAGTCAAATGCATGGAAGAAAATGTCTGAGTAATGGGTCACTGAAGCCCTATTTCTGTATCCATTGCTATTGGTGCATATTCTTTGTACATAATGTTGGGTTTCATGGAGACAGTTTTCTTTTAAGTACTCCTCCTATTTCCTTCACTTAAACATTCTTCCTTTTCCTATGTCCTATTATTTTTCTCCTTTTTCCTAATCTTCCTCTGTTTTTCATGTTTAGTGTGTGTGTTATATGCATCTGTCAAAAATTCATGAACCCATAAGTGCGAGAAAACATTCAGTAAGTGTCTTTTGCATCTGATTAATTCACTTTAAGGTTATGGTCTCAGGTCCTATCCATTTTCCTGGAAATGACTTAATTTCATTTTTCTATATGGTAGAATAAAACTCCATTGTATGTCTATATCACATATTTATCTGTTCCTGGACATTTAGGCTGATTCCATACCTGAGCTGTTGTAAACAGTCTTGTAGCAAACATGGATGTACAGATACCACTATGGTGAGTTGCTTTAGTGTCTCAGCTATACACCTAAAAATGGGATACCTGAGTCAGGTGGTAGCTCTGTTATTAAATTTCCTCTTTAGGAACTTTCATACTGAGTTACATAATGGATGGTCCAATTTACAATCCCACTGGTGGTGTGTAAAGGGTCCTCTTTCCTTTATTTGTTCAAGCTTCAAGACTTTCTGTATCATTCCAGCTCACTCCTTTCTCAACATAATATTTTTATCGATTTTGCACCCCATCACACTCATCTTTCTATTCCTCTCAGGTTCACCTTCCCACCCTTGTGCCCTCCCCTTAAGAAAATCCACCAAGTCCAATTTGCTTTGCCCATGTACCCACTGGAGCACGGTCTTGTCCTCTCTTTTCACTGATATTACTGCTGCTTCCTGCAACAATACACTTTGTATAATTTGATCATAAATTCTTCCAATCCATCTCTGATACTACTGAGTTGACAAAGAATGATAAAGTGTTACTTTTAGGTCATATATCCCCTAGTACTGGCACCACCACTTCTTTTTTTATTTCTTACTTTTATTTTTGTGGAGTATAATCTTTTTTTATTAATCAATCATTCCAGTTGTTTACATCTCAAATGATATCCCACTTCCAGGTTACCCCTCCATAAACCCCCCATCCCACATCCACCCTCTACCTTCTCCCCGTTGCCTCTATGAGGGTGCTTCCCCTACTCACTCACCCTCTCACACCCCACTGCTCCAGCATCACCCTATGCTGGGGCATCAAACCTCCACAGGACCAATTGATGCCAGGCAAGGCCATCCTCTGCTACCTATGTATCTGGAGCCATGGGTCCTTCCCTTACAATCCTTGGTTGGTGTTCTAGTTTCTGGAGCACTGGGGGTCCAGCCGGCCAATATTGTTCTTCCTATGGGGTTAAAATCTCCCTCTGTTCCTCCAGTCTTTCCACCAGCTCCCCCATGGGATCCCTGCACTCACTTCTTTTTGTGTCCTTGGGAAATCTTTTCCGTCTTCTTCATTTTCTCTATCTATAGCTTTGTGTATCTGTTCATGTGTGTGTATGTGCAATTGTACATGTACACATGCATGTGGGAGTCAGATGTCATTTTCTGGTGCTATTCTTGAGGTGCCATGCATCTTGGGGTTTTGTTTTTGTTTTTCTTCTTGTTTTATTTTTCTGACACAGTCTTTCATTTGGCCTGGCATCAGCAATCATATCAGTCTAGTTGGCCACAAGGCCCCAGGAAACCTGTTTTCACCTCCCTAGCTTTGGGATTACAATTGTGTCATCTCTCATGCCATTTGTGTTTGTTTGTTTGTTTGTTTGTTTGTTTGTTTTTCAAGGTAGTTTCTCTGTGTAGCCCTGGCCATCCTGGAACTCACTCTGTAGACCAGGGTAACCTTGAACTCGGAGATACACCTGCCTCTGCCTCCTGAGTGCTGGGATTAAAGGCATGAGACACTAATCCTAGCTTACACATACCTTTTGAATGTGAGATCTCAGGAGCACACTCAAATACTCATGCTTACATAACAAGCACTTTACGGTGTGAGGCAACTTCCGAGGCAGTGGACTAGAATGGTTTCTGAAAGTCACAAGTTACTACACTTGTAAAAGCAAGGAAGTGAATATTCATCTATCTTTGATGTTTTGTCGTGATTCCCATCTTTAGTTGCTGCTTAAATGAAAACCTCTCCTCTAACGACCACT
Organism: Mus caroli; assembly: GCF_978045245.1. Classification (NCBI taxonomy): domain Eukaryota; kingdom Metazoa; phylum Chordata; class Mammalia; order Rodentia; family Muridae; genus Mus; species Mus caroli. Next base: position 72,917,759 of record NW_028227260.1, read on the forward strand.
TATGTCTGAAAAGAACCCAGGTTTTCTACCAGCATGCTCTAAGGAGGAAAGTCAGATTTCTCTAGTCCTCAACTTCTAAGCCCATTCTTTTCCCCAAACTATTCCCAGCATAAATAGTCTTTTTTTCCTCTGCTAAGGTGTCTGACTGATAATAGTTTATTGTGAAGAAAAGATACAATGAAGTTAGCAAACTTTTCACTCTAAATGATTGGACTGGTCATTAGTTTATTGCAGCACCCTGTGCTGGTGACAAATCTTTTCTAGAAAAACCACAGACAACCCAGGAATGGAGACTTCACAGGATATGCTCTTACATTTATTTGTTTGTTTTGGGTTATGCACATGTATGGAGTAAGTCAGGGGAAAACCTGTGTAAATAGATTCTCTCCTTTCACCATGTAGGCTCCAGGGAACAGTCTCACGTGTTCAGGTTTGGAGATAAGTTCTCCCACCCACTAAGCCATCTTGCTGGCACCAAGAAATATTTTATTTAAATGTCTTATAGAACAGAAAGTGGGGAATAGTCTTGAACTTGTTGGTATAGGAGAAGATTTCCTGAACAGAATACCAATGGCTCAGCCACTAAGGTCAAGAATTAATAAATGGGACTTCATGAAACTGAGAAGCTTCAGCAAGACAAAGGACACTGTTAATAGGACAAAAGAGCAGCCTACAGATTGGGAAAATCGTCACCAACCCTACATCAGACAGACGGCTGACATCCAAAATATATAAGGAACCCAAGAAATTAAGATAACAACAAACCAAATAATCCAATTCAAAAATGAGTTCCTCTCCATACCTATTCAACATTGTACTTGAAGTCCTAGCCAGAGCAATTCGACAACAAAAGGAGATCAAAGGGATACAAATTGGAAAAGATTAAGTCAAAATATCACTTTTTGCAGATGATATGATAGTATATATAAGTGACCCTAAAAATTCCACCAGAGAACTCCTAAGCCTGATAAACAGCTTCGGTGAAGTAGCTGGATATAAAATTAACTCAAACAAATCAATGGCCTTTCTCTACACAAAGAATAAACAGGCTGAGAAAGAAATTAGGGAAACAACACCCTTCTCAATAGTCACAAATAATATAAAATATCTTGGCGTGACTCTAACTAAGGAAGTGAAAGATCTGTATAATAAAAACTTCAAGTCTCTGAAGAAAGAAATTATAGAAGATCTCAGAAGATGGAAAGATCTCCCATGCTCATGGATTGGCAGGATCAATATTGTAAAAATGGCTATCTTGCCAAAAGCAATCTACAGATTCAATGCAATCCCCATCAAAATTCCAAATCAATTCTTCAACGAATTAGAAAGTGCAATCGCAAATTCATCTGGAATAACAAAAAACCTAGGATAGCAAAAACTCTTCTCAAGGATAAAAGAACCTCTGGTGGAATCACCATGCCGGACCTAAAGCTCTACTACAGAGCAATTGTGATAAAAACTGCATGGTACTGGTATAGTGACAGACAAATAGACCAATGGAATAGAATTGAAGACCCAGAAATGAACCCACACACCTACGGTCACTTGATCTTCGACAAGGGAGCTAAAAACATCCAGTGGAAGAAAGACAGCATTTTCAACAAATGGTGCTGGCACAACTGGTTGTTAACATGTAGAAGAATGCGAATCGATCCATTCCTATCTCCTTGTACTAAGGTCAAGTCTAAGTGGATCAAGGAACTTCACATAAAACCAGAGACACTGAAACTTATAGAGGAGAAAGTGGGGAAAAGCCTTGAAGATATGGGCACAGGGGAAAAATTCCTGAATAGAACAGTAATGGCTTGTGCTGTAAGATCGAGAATTGACAAGTGGGACCTCATGAAACTACAAAGCTTCTGCAAGGCTAAAGACACCATCAATAAGACAAAAAAACCACCAACAGATTGGGAAAGGATCTTCACCTATCCTAAATCAGATAAGGGACTAATATCCAATATATATAAAGAACTCAAGAAGGTGGACTCCAGAAAGTCAAATAACCCCATTAAAAAATGGGGCTCAGAACTGAACAAAGAATTCTCACCTGAGGAATACCGAATGGCAGAGAAACACCTGAAAAAATGTTCAACATCCTTAATCATCAGGGAAATGCAAATCAAAACAACCCTGAGATTCCACCTCACACCAGTCAGAATGGCTAAGATCAAAAATTCAGGTGACAGCAGATGCTGGCGAGGATGTGGAGAAAGAGGAACACTCCTCCATTGTTGGTGGGATTGCAAGCTTGTACAACCACTCTGGAAATCAGTCTGGCGGTTCCTCAGAAAATTGAACATAGTACTACCGGAGGATCCAGCAATACCTCTCCTGGGCATATATCCAGAAGATGTCCCAACCGGTAAAAAGGACACATGCTCCACTATGTTCATAGCAGCCCTATTTATAATAGCTAGAAGCTGGAAAGAACCCAGATGTCCCTCAACAGAGGAATGGATACAGAAATTATGGTACATTTACACAATGGAGTACTACTCAGCTATTAAAAAGAATGAATTTATGAAATTCCTAGCCAAATGGATGGACCTGGAGGGCATCATCTTGAGTGAAGTAACACAATCACAAAAGAACTCACACAATATGTATTCACTGATAAGTGGATATTAGCCCAAAACTTAGGATACCCAAGATATAAGATACAATTTGCTAAACGCATGAAACTCAAGAAGAATGAAGACCAAAGTGTGGACACTGTGCACCTTCTTAGAATTGGGAACAAAACACCCAGGGAAGGAGTTACAGAGACAAAGTTCGTAGCTGTGATGAAAGGATGGACCATTTAGAGACTGCCGTATCCAGGGATCCTTCCCATAAGCAGCTTCTAAACGCTGACACCATTGCATACACTAGCAAGATTTTGCTGAAAGGACCCAAATATAGCTGTCTCTTGTGAGACGATGCCGGGGCCTAGCAAACACAGGAGTGGATGTTCACAGTCAGCTATTGGATGTATCACAGGGCTCCCAATGGAGAAGCTAGAGAAAGTACCCAAGGAGCTAAAGGGATCTGCAACCCTATTGTTGGAACAACATGATGTACTAACCAGAACCCCGGAGCTCTTGTCTCTAGCTGCATATGTATCGAAAGATGGCCTAGTCGGCCATCAATGGAAAGAGAGGCCCATTGGACTTGCAAACTTTACATGCCCTAATATAGGGGAATGCCAGGGCCAAAAGAATGGGAATGGATGGGTAGGGAAGTGGGGGGCGCTATGGGGGACTTTTGGGATAGCATTGGAAATGTAATTGAGGAAAATATGTAATAAAAATATTAAAAAAAAAAAAAGAAAAAAAATGTGTTCCGAGCATAGGGGAAGGCTAGGGCGGTGGGGCAAGAGTGAGTGGGTGGGTAGGAGAGCATCCTCTGGGAGGCAGGAGGAAGGCTGTGGGATGGGGAGTTTTCGAAGAGAAAATCAGAAAGGGGGATAACATTTGAAATGTAAATAAACAAAATAACGAATAAATTAAAAAAATGGGTACAGAGCTAAACAGAGAATTCTCAACAGAGGAATTCCTAATGGCTGAGAAGCACCTAAAGAAATGTTCAATATCTTTAATCATCAGGGAGATAAATCCAAATCAAAATGACTCTGAGATTCCATCTTATAACCATCAGAATGACCAAGATCAAAAATTCAAGTGACAACACATGCTGGCAAGGTTGTGGAGCAAGGGGAACATGCCTCCATTGCTGGTGGGAGTGCAAATTTTTACAACCATTTTGGAAATCAATTTGGCAGTTTCTCAGAAAACTAGAAAACTACCTTAAGACCCAGCTATACCACTTCTGGGCATATTCCCAAAAGATGCTCCACCATCTTACAAAGATACTTCTTCAACTGTGTTCATGGCAGCCTTATTTGTAATAGCCAGAAACTAAAAACAACTCAGCTGTCTCTCAACTTAAGAATGGTTAGAAAAAAATGTGGTTTCATTTACAGAATGGAATGCTACTCAGCCATTAAAAACAAGGACATTACAACTACTCTGGAAATCAGTTTGGCGGTTCCTCAGAAAATTGGACATAGTTCTACCAGAAGTCCAGCAATACCACTCCTGGGCATGTACCCAGAAGATGCTCCAACATGTAATAAGGACACATGCTCCACTGTGTTCATAGCAGCCTTATTTATTATAACCAGAAACTGGAAAGAACCCAGATGCCCCTCAACAGAGGAATGGATACAGAAAATGTGGTACATTTACACAATGGAGCTACTCAGCTATTAAAAACAATGAATTTATGAAAGTCTTAGGCAAATGGACAGATCTGGAGGATATCATCCTGAGTGAGGTAACCCAATCCCAAAAGAACTCACTTGATATGCACTCACTGATAAGTGGATATTAGCCCAGAAGCTCAGAATCCTTCTTAGAATGGGGAACGAAATACTCCTGGAAGGAGTTACACAGACAAAGTTCTGAGCAGAGCCTGAAGGAATGACCATCCAGAGACTGCCCCACTTGGGGATCCATCCCATAAACAACCACCAAACCCAGACACTATGGCAGATGCGAACAAGAGCTTGCTGACAGGAGCCTGATATAGCTGTCTCCTGAGAGCCTTTGTCAGTGCCTGGCAAATACAGAAGTGGATGCTCACAATCATCCATTGGATGGAGCACAGGGTCTCCAATGAAGGAGCTAGAGAAAGTACCCAAGGAGCTGAAGGGGTTTGTAGCCCCATAGGAGGAACATCAATATGAACTAATCAGTACTCCCAGAGCTCCTTGGAACTAACTAAACCACCAATCAAAGAAAACACATGGTGAGACATGTGGTTCTAGCTGTATATGTAGATGAGGATGGCCTAGTTGGCCATCAATGGGAGGAGAGGCCCTAGATCCTGTGAAGGTTCTATGCCCTAGTATAGGAGAATGCCAGGACTGGGAATGAAAGTGAGTGGGTTGGGGAACATGGAGAGAGGGAGGGGATAGGGGATTTTCGGAGGGGAAACTAGGAAAGGGGATAACATTTGAAATGTAAATAAAGAAAATAATTAAAAAAAACAAGGACATTATGAATTTTGCAGGCAAATGGATGGAACTAGAAAATATCATTCTGAGTGGGGTAATCCAGACCCAAAAGGACATGCATAGTATGTACCCACCAATAAGTGGATATTAGCCAGAAAGTACAGAATAACCACCCTAAAGTCCAACGACCCAAGGAAGCCAAATAACAAGGAGGGCCCAAGGGAGGATTGTTGAATCTCTCTCAGAGGGGGAAACAAAATAGATGTTGGAGGTCAGTGGAAGGAGAGAAGTATAATAGATGGAAATAAAAATGGAAGAATCAGAGGAAATTAGTGTGCCTTGGGGGTTCCTAGTTCTGACCTGAGCAACTGGCTGAGAAACAAGTGGGCCTGACTCTGTTGACTTTTGACTTCCATTCCCCTGTGCCAGACTCTGGCACTCATTAGCAGTAGCACCAGCATCATTATTATTAGCAGCCGTTTCCATAGGTCTCTTTGGTAGATAACCAAAAATTGTCTTTAATGAGATCTTTGCCTGGGAATAAAGAAGGATACAAACAGAGTGATGAGGCAGAGAAGGGAGAACTGGAACAGCAAAAGCAGCAAACTAGGGAGCATCCAAACATAATTCATATCAAGGTTTCAGTGCTCCCTACCCACAACAGGCCTCTTGTATTTGTCCCTGAGTACAAAATAAAATAAGACATAGGCAAACACTACCAGCCCAGAAACTCCATGCCAGCCCCAGGCAGCCCCGGCTGCCTCAGTTGTGTGTATTACATGAACACTGACAACAAAGGGAACAGCAGCTGGCTACGCAGGAGGGCCTGAAGGTGGTAGGCCTATTCTGAGGCCTGAGAGAATGTTGTTCCCTCAGGAGTTTGTGGCTGCTTCTGCTTGGAAAGATTCCAAGTTCCAGGGAGAGGATGTGTTCATGGAAAAATGGAGAGGAACTGGAGCCACCCAGGAGTTTCTCGTTCCTGCTGTGGCCAGAGGGATGAGTGTCAGACCTTGAACTATGTGCCCCTGCTTGCTTATTGAGAGAGTCTATCTAGGTCTTAGCCTCTAAGGGAATCAGTCAAGTGACTGGTCAATCTTTCTGCTCTTCCTTTCTCCCCATCTCAGTTCCAGCCCAGAGCACTGGGAAAGGAAACAGGCAGAAAGTTATAAGGTAAAAGGTACCTTATGAAACTTTCTTCCCCAAACCAGCCCTACTGGAATTCCTTACCCACAACCCAAAGGACTGCAGGAGAGGGGCAAGCAAGGACCAGGAGATAGCCTGGAAGGGGCCGTATGTGCTCCTGGATGCACCTAGCTCTTTTCTGCACACTCATTTTTCTTCCTTTTGATTCTGAGACCCTTTGTCAAGGGTAAAGGAAGGTATAGAGAATGAGGAAGAGTAGGAGAATAAGAGAGAGATCTTCTTGTCTATGGCTTGTGTCAGGACTGGAAGAAACTCCAGTTCCTTTGAGACAAACTATGCCCCCTTCTCCCAATAGCCTGATAGATCACCCCTGCTTCCAGGTTCCCTTCTCTGGAACTGATCCCATTTCCTGATACAGATAAGATTTTGCTAATGGAGTACCCTCATGATTCTTATTTCCAAGAAAGCACTGACTTCTCCATGACCCAGCCACTGTATCTCCATATGAGAGGGGAGGCCCTTGGTCCATGTGAAGGCTTGATATCCCAGTATATGGGAATACCAGGGTGGTGAAGCCAGAGTGGGTGGGTAGGTGGGGGAGCGCCCTCATAGAAGCAGAAGGGAGGGGTTGGGATAAGGGGTTTGTGGAAGGGAAACTAGGAAAGGAGATAACATTTGAAATATAAATAAAATAACCAATAAAAAATTTAAAAAAGAAAGTTCAACTTCATACAAGTATATAATGCACATTTATAATGTTATCTCTACCTTTCCCTTCTCTCCTATGTTTCTCCGTCTTATTAGTCTCTTTGGTTTCCCATGCAGTTTCATGTGTACTTTCATGCCATATATATGATTTTATGTATCTATATAAGATCTAAGAATCACAAGTAAGAGACAGCATGCAATATTTGCCTTTCAAAGACAAAATCAATTCACTTATGATAATCTCCATATTAACTCACCAGGGTTAACTGGGCACTAATAGGATCCCTCCAGGAAATAGTATTCCTAGAGTAAAACTGACCAACCCCAAGAGCCCTGGCTGCTGGTGCCAGGAGAAAGTCTTCTCTCTGAATTCTGGCAACTTGGGCCCAGAACTGAATCTACCCATGCATATTTTCTGCCTTTTGTTTTATTTTTTTTCCTACAAATTGTAATACTTCTATAGGCAAAGCAGTTCTGGCCAGAGCTATAAATAAATCAATTTTCCATAAATAAATGGCATGTTATATCTATTGTGTACATGCATGCATATATACATACACACAAATTTTCTTTTAATACAGGTAGACAGGCCTTATGACCAAGGACTCCGGTAACAGAAAACTAGAATAACTCGGCTTTCAGTGTAGAAGCAGTTTTCCCACTCTCTCTGCTGAGCCAAATCCCCTTCTCCCTAGACAACTCCCTCCTCATGTACTCTAGCCCACTTTCTCCTTGATTCTCTGAGCCTGGTTGTGTCTTTTGTGGTGGAACTTTGTCCACAGTGTTTATATTCAGGACACTGCTCAATCTCCTCCAGGTATCTAATTACTTTTGCTTCTATAACAAATCTACTGTCATTTCTTTTGAGAATTCTTCCTTAATTAATTCCCCCAAAGATAAGATTCTCTACATTTTCATAATTAATACAGTTTCTGTTTTCTTAGAACACTTTCTTACTAGAACATTATTGTTCTATATTTTCTCATTGCCCCATTATATCTCCTTTATAACTTCTGCTTTTACAAATTGTCATATGAGCTTAAAAAAGAGTTACTTTTCAGCTCAATAGTTTAAAAGTCTTTTTGTTTTATTTTATTGAAAATAATTTTTCATACAATATATTCTGATCTCGGTGTTCCCTCCTTCATATCCTTCTAGATTCTTCTTACCTTTCCACCTATTCAACTCCACATCTTTTTTCTCTCCATTTAGAAAACAAAATAGGCAAAGAAAACAAAGAAACCAGGGTTTAAAAAAAAGAACAAGAAACACACACACAAAATTGGAAACCATATAAATTATATATAAACAAAAGATCAATATGATAAAAAAAAGTCCAAACAAAGAAAATATGAGACAAAAAAAAACCTACAAAAATATTGAGTTTGTTTTCTGCTGGTCATATAGATAGCAATAGTAGAAGTCTTACTTGGCTAAAGTTAAGATATTGACAAAGTTCTAGTCATTTCTGGAGGTCCTAGGAGCAAATGGAGTTTTCTGCCTTTCCCCATTTCCTAAAGTCGCCTGCTTGTAAAATATTCTTGCATTTACAAACCTAGGGCTATAGGGGGAAGCAGTTCATTTGTTCATTTAGAATCCAGGATATTCACTGAACTTAGAGCTCAACCATTCAGCAAGGATGGCTGGCCAGCATGCTTTAGGCATTCACCTGTTTCTTCTCCCCATTCCGGGCACTAGGATTACAGGCACTTGCCAATGTACTTAGCTTTTACCTGGGTGCTGAAAATCTGAGCTCAGCTCACTGCACTTGTGCTGCGAGCACTTTTCCAAGTTAGTCCTTTACAATCTTTTTCCCCTCTTTTTCAGAATGAATCAATGTGGACTTTATTTTACTTACAAAATAGGTTTCCTTACAACATTTTCATAATACTTAGTTTGGGTGGATTCTTCCCTCCTTTTTCTCTTCCCCATCTCCTTGCCATCCCTACCCTTACACTTCTTCACATGGATCCCCACTTCTACCTTCATATCATGTGTTTTATTACCCTCCTTAGTCCTCTCCCTTAAAGCTTCTTTTTCCCCATTGCATGGCTCCTGTCTCATTCCCTATCCTCTATCCACAGTTACTCCGACCTAAGTATACATATTTAATGATTAGAAACTGGGGTCCACATAGAGAGAGAACATGCAGCATTGTCTTTCTGAGCCTGGATTATTTCACTGTTTTTTTTTAGATCTATTTTTCTATAAACAATATTTCTTTAGGGCTGAAAACAACTCTATTGTACATATATATTATATTGCTATTGTCCATCTATCATGGACAATGAAAATCTAGATTTGATGAACATCTAGCATGATTTCATTTCCTTGCTGTCATGAAAAGGAGCAATAATGGATGGACCTGGAGGGCATCATCCTGAGTGAGGTAACCCAATCACAAAAGAACTCAAATGATATGTACTCACTGATAGTGGATATTAGCCCAGAAACTTAGAATATCCAAGATATAAGATACAATTTGCTAAACGCATGAAACTCAAGAAGAACAAAGACCAAAAGGTGGACATTTTGCCCCTTCTTAGAATTGGGAACAAAATACCCATGGAAGCAGTTACAGAGATAAATTTTGGAGCTGAGACGAAAGATGGACCATCTAGAGACTGCCATATCTGGGGATCCATCCATAATCAGCCTCCAAATGCTGACACCATTGCATACGCTATCAAGCATTTGCTGAAAGGACCCTGATATAGCTGTCTCTTGTGAGGCTATGCTGGGGCCTAGCAAACACAGAAGTAGATGCTCAAAGTCAGCTATTGGATGGATCACAGGGCCCCCAATGGAGGAGCTAGAGAAAGTACCCAAGGAGCTAAAGGGATCTGCAACCCTATAGGTGGAACAACAATATGAACTAACCAGTACCCCCCGGAGCTCTTGACTCTAGCTGCATATGTATCAGAAGATGGCCTAGTCGGCCATCAGTTGAAAGAGAGGCCCATTGGTCATGCAAACTTTATATGCCTCAGTACAGGGGAATGCCAGAGCCAAGAAGTGGGAGTGGGTGGGTGGGGGAGTGGGTGGGGAATCATGTGGGGGACTTTTGGGATAGCATTGGAAATGTAAATGAAATAAATGCCCAATTAAAAAAAAAGTACAGGGGAATGCCAGGGCCAGGAAGTGGGATTGGGTGGGTTAGAGAGCAGGGCAGGAGGAGAGTATAGGGGACTTTTGGGATAGCATTTGAAATGTAAATGAAGAAAATATCTAATAAAATAAAAAAATTTTTTTAATTAAAAAAAAGGGAGCCATGATTTTGAATAAAGAACAGAATATGTGGGAGAGTTTGGAGAGAGGAAAGAGAAAAGGGAAAATGATATAATTATAGTTCTCAGAAAATAATTAATAAAATAAATATACCTGAAAAAAATAATATGATGGAGAGTTTGTGAAGGAAAAATCAGAAAAGGAGAATTTGTAAATAAAAAAGAAAGAAAGAAAGAAAAGAAAAGGAGCAATAAACATGGCTGGGCAGGCGTGTCTGTGGTAGGATATGGAGTCCTTTGAGAATAGCCAGGCATTGCTAGGTCAAATGGAAGTTCCCTTTTTAAGTTATTTTTATATGGGTGTATAGACATGCATGTCACAGTTCACATGTGGCGGTGAGAGGACAATTTTGTGGACTTGGGTCACTCCATGTCTCTCTCTCTCTCTCTCTCTCTCTCTCTCTCTCTCTCTCTCTCTGTGTGTGTGTGTGTGTGTGTGTGTGTGTGTGTGTGTGTGTGTGTGTGTGTGTTTTGGAGAATTGAACTCAGGATGTCAAGACTGCTGCTCTGCCAATGCCTTTACCTGTTGAGGCACCTCATGTGCTCCTGGGTTTTTTGGGGTTGGTGGGGTTGTTGTTGTTGGGTTTTTGCATTTTTTTTTTTTGAGAAGGCATCACACTCATTTCCACAGTAGTTGAATCAGTTTCTTCATACATATCTGTTTCTCTTCCCAAGCCCAACTGGAGTGATATCTTCTCCAGGAGTCCCTTCTTATCATTTAGTCAGAGTACATCCATTCTTCCCTCTTTTTCTAGAAGTTTGAATTTCTAATCAGTACAGACTCCAACAACAGTGTTCTTCCTCCCACATTTTACATAGCATTTATTATAATACCCCTTCTGACTGGAAAGAGATGAAATCTCAAAGTAATTTTAATTTTCATTTGATGGCTAAGGCTACTAAACATTTAAAAATATTTACGACAGGTGAGAGTGAGGACCACAGAGGCAGACAGCTTCTGGGACAGGTGGGAGCCACAGAGCCGCTGAGGCAGCACCCTTTTGGGGCCGCAGACATCCGGCACCCTCCCAGCTGGAAGACAGTGGTCTGCCCTGCACAGGAGCCCTCTGCCTCAGGAGCAGGGAGCACATCTTGGATCCAGGACTCCACTGAACTTAGGAAGTTAGTCTGCACAGCTGAGAGTGTGCACCACAGAAGCCTACAGCTTCTGTGACCTGCCAAAGCAACACAGCATCTGGGAAAGGTCCTATTTTCCGCCTTCTTCTTCGGCCAGGAGGAGGTCCAAACCCCAGATATCTGTACACCTTCCCTTTAAGAGGAAAGCTTGTCAGCAGGGAGTGCTCTAACCACTGAAACTCAGAGGAGAGAGCCTGTCTCCCAGGTCTGCTGACAGACGATACTCAGAATCACCAGAAGAACAACCTCTGAACAGAGACAACTATAACAACTCCAGAGATTACCAGATTGCGAGAGGTAAACGTGAGAATCCTACTAACAGAAACCAAGACCACTCACCATCATCAGGACCCAGCACTCCCACTTCCCCCAGTCCAGGGCACCCCAACACACCTGAAAAGCTAGACCTGGATTTAAAAGCATATCTCATGATGATGGTAGAGGACATCAAGAAGGACTTTAAAGAACTACAGGAGAACATGGCTAAAGAGTTACAAGTCCTTAAAGAAAAACAGGAAGTCTGTACAGGTCAGAGTGGGGACCACGGGGGCAGACGGCTTCTGGGACAGGCGGGAGCCACAGAGCTGCTGAGGCAGCACCCTTTAGGGGCCGCAGACATCCGGCACCCTCCCAGTCGGAGGACAGTGACCTGCCCTGCAGGGAGCGCCATCTTGGCTCCGGGACTCCACCGAACTTAGTCTGTACAGGTCAGAGTGGGGACCACAGAGGCAGACAGCTTCTGGGACAGGCAGGAGCCACAGAGCCGCTGAGGCAGCACCCTTTTGGGGCCGCAGACTTCCGGCACCCTCCCAGCCGGAGGACAGAGACCTGCCCTGCAGAGAGCACCATCTTGGCTCCAGGACTCCGCCGAACTTAGTCTACAGGTTAGAGTGAGGACCACAGAGGCAGACAGCTTCTGGGACAGGCGGGAGCCACAGAGCCGCTGAGGCAGCACCCTTTTGGGGCCGCAGACATCCGGCACCCTCCCAGTCGGAGGACAGTGACCTGCCCTGCAGGGAGCGCCATCTTGGCTCCGGGACTCCGCCGAGCTTAGTCTGTACAGGTCAGAGTGAGGACCACGGGGGCAGACGGCTTCTGGGACAGGCGAGAGCCACAGAGCTGCTGAGGCAGCACCCTTTAGGGGCCGCAGACATCCAGCACCCTCCCAGTCGGAGGACAGTGACCTGCCCTGCAGGGAGCGCCATCTTGGCTCCGGGACTCCGCCGAACTTAGTCTGTACAGGTCAGAGTGAGGACCACAGAGGCAGACAGCTTCTGGGACAGGCGGGAGCCACAGAGCTGCTGAGGCAGCACCCTTTTGGGGCCACAGACATCCAGCACCCTCCTAGCTGGAAGACAGTGGTCTGCCCTGCACAGGAGCCCTCTGCCTCAGGAGCAGGGAGCACATCTTGGATCCAGGACTCCACTGAACTTAGGAACTTAGTCTGCACAGCTGAGAGTGTGTACCACAGAAGCCTACAGCTTCTGTGACCTGCCAAAGCAACACAGCATCTGGGAAAGGTCCTGTTTTCCGCCTTCTTCTTCGGCCAGGAGGAGGTCCAAACCCCAGATATCTGTACACCTTCCCTTTAAGAGGAAAGCTTGTCAGCAGGGAGTGCTCTAACCACTGAAACTCAGAGGAGAGAGCCTGTCTCCCAGGTCCGCTGACAGAGGATACTCAGAATCCCCAGAAGAACAACCTCTGAACAGAGACAACTATAACAACTCCAGAGATTACCAGATGGCGAGAGGTAAAGGTAAGAATCTTACTAACAGAAACCAAGACCACTCACCATCATCAGGACCCAGCACTCCCACTTCGCCCAGTCCAGGGCACCGCAACACACCTGAAAAACTAGACCTGGATTTAAAAGCATATCTCATGATGATGGTAGAGGACATCAAGAAGGACTTTAAAGAACTACAGGAGAACATGGCTAAAGAGTTACAAGTCCTTAAAGAAAAACAGGAAAACACAACCAAACTGGTAGAAGTCCTTAAAGAGAAACAGGAAAACACATCCAATCAGATGATGGAAATGAACAAAACCATACTAGACCTAAAAAGGGAAGTAGACACAATAAAGAAAACCCAAAATGAGGCAACACTGGAGATAGAAACCCTAGGAAAGAAATCTGGAACCATAGATGCAAGCATCAGCAACAGAATACAAGAGATGGAAGAGAGAATCTCAGGTGCAGAAGATTCCATAGAGAACATGGGCACAACAATCAAGGAAAATGGAAAATGCAAAAAGATCCTAACTCAAAACATCCAGGAAATACAGGACACAATGAGAAGACCAAACCTACGGATAATAGGAGTGGATGAGAATGAAGATTTTCAACTCAAAGGACCAGCAAACATCTTCAACAAAATTATAGAAGAAAACTTCCCAAATCTAAAGAAAGAGATGCCCAGGAACATACAAGAAGCCTACAGAACTCCAAATAGGCTGGACCAGAAAAGAAATACCTCCCGACACATAATAATCAGAACAACAAATGCTCTAAATAAAGATAGAATACTAAAAGCAGTAAGAGAAAAAGGCCAAGTAACATATAAAGGCAAGCCTATCAGAATTACACCAGATTTTTCACCAGAGACTATGAAAGCCAGAAGATCCGGGACAGATGTTATACAGACACTAAAAGATCACAAATTCCAGCCCAGGCTACTATACCCAGCCAAACTCTCAATTAACATAGATGGAGAAACCAAAGTATTCCACGACAAAACCAAATTCACACATTATCTCTCCACGAATCCAGCCCTTCAAAGGATAATAACAGAAAAAAACCAATACAAGGACGGGAACCACGCCCTAGAAACAACAAGAAGGTAATCCCTCAACAAACCTAAAAGAAGACAGCCACAAGAACAGAATGCCAACTTTAACAACAAAAATAACAGGAAACAACAATTACTTTTCCTTAATATCTCTTAATATCAATGGACTCAACTCCCCGATAAAAAGACATAGACTAACAAACTGGCTACACAAACAATACCCAAAATTTTGCTGCTTACAAGAAACTCATCTCAGAGAAAAAGATAGACACTACCTCAGAATGAAAGGCTGGAAAACAATTTTCCAAGCAAATGGTATGAAGAAACAAGCTGGAGTAGCCATTCTAATATCTGATAAGATTGACTTCCAACCCAAAGTCATCAAAAAAGACAGGGAGGGGCACTTCATACTCATCAAAGGTAAAATCCTCCAAGAGGAACTATCAATCCTGAATATCTATGCTCCAAATACAAAGGCAGCCTCATTCATTAAAGAAACTTTAGTAAATCTCAAAGCACACATTGCACCTCATACAATAATAGTGGGAGACTTCAACACACCACTTTCACCAATGGACAGATCATGGAAACAGAAACTAAACAGGGACACAGTGAAACTAACAGAAGTTATGGATCAAATGGATCTGGCAGATATCTACAGAACATTTTACCCTAAAACAAAAGGATACACCTTCTTCTCAGCACCTCATGGTACCTTCTCCAAAATTGACTATGTAATTGGGCACAAAACAGGACTCAACAGATACAAAAATATTGAAATTGTCCCATGCATCCTATCAGATCACCATGGACTAAGGCTGATCTTCAATAACAAAATAAATAATAGAAAGCCAACATTCACGTGGAAACTGAACAACACTCTTCTCAATGATACCTTGGTCAAGGAAGGAATAAAGAAAGAAATTAAGGACTTTTTAGAGTTCAATGAAAATGAAGCCACAACATACCCAAACTTATGGGACGCAATGAAAGCATTTCTAAGAGGAAAACTCATAGCTCTGAGTGCCTCCAACAAGAAACTAGAAAGAGCACACATTAGCAGCTTGACAACACACCTAAAAGCACTAGAACAAAAGGAAGCAAATTCACCCAAGAGGAGTAGACGGCAGAAAATAATCAAACTCAGGGGCGAAATCAATCAAGTGGAAACAAAAAGAACTATTCAAAGAATCAACCAATCAAGGAGCTGGTTCTTTGAGAAAATCAACAAGATAGATAAACCCTTAGCCAGACTCACTAGAGGGCACAGGGAAAGCATTCTAATGAACAAAATCAGAAATGAAAAAGGAGACATAACAACAGATCCTGAAGACATCCAAAACACCATCAGATCCTTCTACCAAAGGCTATACTCAACAAAACTGGAGAACCTGGATGAAATGGAGAAGTTCCTAGACAGATACCAGGTACCAAAGTTGAACCAAGATCAGGTTAATGATCTAAACAGCCCTATATCCCCCAAAGAAATAGAAGCAGTCATTAATAGTCTCCCAACCAAAAAAAGCCCAGGACCAGATGGGTTTAGTGCAGAGTTCTATCAGACCTTCAAAGAAGATCTAATCCCAGTTCTTCACAAACTATTCCACAAAATAGAAACAGAAGGTACTCTACCCAACTCATTCTATGAAGCCACAATTACTGATACCTAAACCACAAAAAGACCCAACAAAGATAGAAAACTTCAGACCAATATCCCTTATGAATATTGATGCAAAAACCCTCAATAAAGTTCTTGCTAACCGAATCCAAGAACACATCAAAACAATCATCCATCCTGACCAAGTAGGTTTCATCCCAGGGATGCAGGGATGGTTCAATATACGGAAATCCATCAACGTAATCCAGTATATAAACAAACTCAAAGACAAAAACCACATGGTCATCTCGTTAGATGCGGAAAAAGCATTTGACAAGATCCAACACCCATTCATGATAAAAGTCTTGGAAAGATCAGGAATTCAAGGCCCATACCTAAACATGATAAAAGCAATCTACAGCAAACCAGTAGCCAACATCAAAGTAAATGGTCAGAAGCTTGAAGCAATCCCTCTAAAATCAGGGACTAGACAAGGCTGTCCACTTTCTCCATACCTATTCAACATTGTACTTGAAGTCCTAGCCAGAGCAATTCGACAACAAAAGGAGATCAAAGGGATACAAATTGGAAAAGATGAAGTTAAAATATCACTCTTTGCAGATGATATGATAGTATATATAAGTGACCCTAAAAATTCCACCAGAGAACTCCTAAGCCTGATAAACAGCTTCGGTGAAGTAGCTGGATATAAAATTAACTCAAACAAATCAATGGCCTTTCTCTACACAAAGAATAAACAGGCTGAGAAAGAAATTAGGGAAACAACACCCTTCTCAATAGTCACAAATAATATAAAATATCTTGGCGTGACTCTAACTAAGGAAGTGATAGATCTGTATGATAAAAACTTCAAGTCTCTGAAGAAAGAAATTATAGAAGATCTCAGAAGATGGAAAGATCTCCCATGCTCATGGATTGGCAGGATCAACATTGTAAAAATGGCTATCTTGCCAAAAGCAATCTACAGATTCAATGCAATCCCCATCAAAATTCCAAATCAATTCTTCAACGAATTAGAAAGTGCAATCTGCAAATTCATCTGGAATAACAAAAAACCTAGGATAGCAAAAACTCTTCTCAAGGATAAAAGAACCTCTGGTGGAATCACCATGCCGGACCTAAAGCTCTACTACAGAGCAATTGTGATAAAAACTGCATGGTACTGGTATAGTGACAGACAAGTAGACCAATGAAATAGAATTGAAGACCCAGAAATGAACCCACACACCTACGGTCACTTGATCTTCGACAAGGGAGCTAAAAACATCCAGTGGAAGAAAGACAGCATTTTCAACAAATGGCACAACTGGTTGTTAACATGTAGAAGAATGCGAATCGATCCATTCCTATCTCCTTGTACTAAGGTCAAGTCTAAGTGGATCAAGGAACTTTTACCTATCCTAAATCAGATAAGGGTCTAATATCCAATATATATAAAGAACTCAAGAAGGTGGACTCCAGAAAGTCAAATAACCCCATTAAAAAATGGGGCTCAGAATTGAACAAAGAATTCTCACCTGAAGAATACCAAATGGCAGAGAAGCACCTGAAAAAATGTTCAACATCCTTAATCATCAGGGAAATGCAAATCAAAACAACCCTGAGATTCCACCTCACACCAGTCAGAATGGCTAAGATCAAAAATTCAGGTGACAGCAAATGCTGGCGGGGATGTGGAGAAAGCGGAACACTCCTCCATTGTTGGTGGGATTGCAAGCTTGTACAACCACTCTGGAAATCAGTCTGGCGGTTCCTCAGAAAATTGGACATAGTACTACCGGAGGATCCAGCAATACCTCTTCTGGGCATATATCCAGAAGATGTCCCAACCGGTAAGAAGGACACATGCTCCACTATGTTCATAGCAGCCCTATTTATAATAGCCAGAAGCTGGAAAGAACCCAGATGTCCCTCAACAGAGGAATGGATACAGAAATTATGGTACATTTACACAATGGAGTACTACTCAGCTATTAAAAAGAATGAATTAATGAAATTCCTAGCCAAATGGATAGACCTGGAGGGCATCATCTTGAGTGAGGTAACACAATCACAAAGGAACTCACACAATATGTATTCATTGATAAGTGGATATTAGCCCAAAACTTAGGATACCCAAGATATAAGATACAATTTGCTAAACGCATGAAACTCAAGAAGAATGAAGACCAAAATGTGGACACTGTGCCCCTTCTTAGAATTGGGAACAAAACACCCAGGGAAGGAGTTACAGAGACAAAGTTTGGAGCTGTGATGAAAGGATGGACCACCTAGAGACTGCAGTATCCAGGGATCCATCCAATAATCATCTTCTAAACGCTGACACCATTGCATACACTAGCAAGATTTTGCTGAAAGGACCCAAAGATAGCTGTCTCTTGTGAGACTATGCAGGGGCCTAGCAAACACAGGAGTGGATGCTCACAGTCAGCTATTGGATATATCACAGGGCTCCCAGTGGAGAAGCTAGAGAAAGTACCCAAGGAGCTAAAGGGATCTGCAACCCTATAGTTGGAACAACATGATGAACTAACCAGTACCCCGGAGCTCTTGTCTCTAGCTGCATATGTATCGAAAGATGGCCTAGTCGGTCATCACTGGAAAGAGAGGCCCATTGGACTTGCAAACTTTATATGCCCCAATACAGGGGAATGCCAGGGCCAAAAGAATGGGAATGGGAGGGTAGGGAAGTGGGGGCGGTATGGGGGACTTTTGGGATAGCATTGGAAATGTAATTGAGGAAAATATGTAATAAAAAAAAAGAAACCAAAAAAAATAAAAATAAAAATATTTACTTTAATTTCATATAATCCCTTGTAAATTCTTGTGGTATATTTATCTTAACTGTTCTTCGGTAGTCTTGGTATGTATGTGGGGGTGGGTGGGGGAGTAGATTTGCCTTCCCTAAGCTGAAGGGTCAGAATGCTGTGTATATCTTGGGAATCTGTCCATTACACTATGTCTATAAGTGTGCATGTAAAAACAGCTTGATAAACCTATAACCTGGTGTCTCTCTCTCTCTCTCTCTCTCTCTCTCTCTCTCTCTCTCTCTCTGTGTGTGCAAACTTTATTCTTCTTGAATTTCAGATACTCCCTATTTGCCCCCCAAAACATAAATGCATTGACCTCCCATCTTTCCTTAAAGCCATTTCTTTTTTTTTAATTCTTTCTTTTTTTTTAATTAGGTAATTTCCTCAATTACATTTCCAATGCTATCCAAAAAGTCCCCAATACACTCCCCCCCCAGTCCCCCACCCACCCACCCCCACCCCTTGGCCCTGGCATTCCCCTGTACTGGGGCATATAAAGTTGGCAAGTCCAATGGGCCTCTCTTTCCAGTGATGGCCTACTAGGCCATCTTTTGATACAAATGCAGCTAGAGACAAGAGCTCTGGGGTACTGGTTAGTTCATAATAATGATCCACCTATGGGGTTGCAGTTCCCTTTAGCTCCTTGGGTACTTTCTCTAGCTCCTCCATTGGGGGCCCTGTGATCCAGCCAATAGCTGACTGTGAGCATCCACTTCTGTGTTTGCTAGGCCCCGGCATTGTCTCACAAGAGACAGCTATATCTGGGTCCTTTCAGCAAAATCTTGCTAGTGTATGCAATGGTGTCAGCATTTGGAAGCTGATTATGGGATGGATCCCTGGATATGGCAGTCTTTAGATGGTCCATCCTTTCTTCACAGCTCCAAACTTTATCTCTGTAACTCTTTCCATGGGTGTTTTGTTCCCAATTCCAAGAAGGGGCACAGTGTCCACACTTTGGTCTTCGTTCTTCTTGAGTTTCATGCGTTTAGCAAATTGTATCTTATATCTTGGGTATCCTAAGTTTTTGGGCTAATATCCACTTATCAGTGAGTACATATTGTGTGAGTTCCTTTGTGATTGTGTTACCTCACTCAGAATGATGCCCTCCAGATCCATCCATTTGCCTAGGAATTTCATAAATTCATTCCTTTTAATAGCTGAGTAGTACTCCATTGTGTATATGTATCACATTTTCTGTATCCATTCCTCTGTTGAGGGGCATCTGGGTTCTTTCCAGCTTCTGGCTATTATAAATAAGGCTGCTATGAACATTGTGGAGCATGTGTCCTTCTTACCGGTTGGAACATCTTCTGGATATATGCCCAGGAGAGGTATTGCTGGATCCTCTGGTCGTATTATGTCCAATTTTCTGAGGAACTGCCAAACTGATTTCCAGAGTGGTTGTACCAGCTTGCAATCCCACCAACAATGGAGGAGTGTTCCGCTTTCTCCACATCCTCGCCAGCATCTGCTGTCACCTGAATTTTTGATCTTAGCCATTCTGACTGGTGTGAGGTGGAATCTCAGGGTTGTTTTGTGTTGCATTTCCCTGATGATTAAGGATGTTGAACATTTTTTCAGGTGCTTCTCTGCCATTCGGTATTCCTCAGGTGAGAATTCTTTGTTCAGTTCTGAGTCCCATTTTTAACGGGGTTATTTGATTTTCTGGAGTCCACCTTCTTGAGTTCCTTATATATATTGGATATTAGTCCCCTATCTGATTTAGGATAGGTAAAGATCCTTTCCCAATCTGTTGGTGGTCTCTTTGTCTTATTGATGGTGTCTTTTGCCTTGCAGAATCTTTGCAACTTTATGAGGTCCCATTTATCGATTCTCAATCTTACAGCACAAGCCTTTGCTGTTCTATTCAGGAATTTTTCCCCTGTACCCATATATTCGAGGCCCTTAAAGCCATTTCTTTTTGTCTTCCCAGAATGCTTGCCTTTCTCTCCCCTTCATGCCATAACTTTCTGCAGCCCTTTCCTCATAAATATCTGTTTATCTTCCCAAGAACGAATGAGGTGATTTCTTCTCCTTGAGTCCTCCCTTACCATTTGGTCAGAGTAAATCCCTCCTTCCTCTTCTTCTAGCAGTTTGAATTTCTAAACAGCACAGACAATACTTTGTTTGCTGGAATTTTGTCTACTCATCTCTTTCCTCACTGCCTCGTTTATTCACCTCAGTGTCCCATCAACCACCACAGCTTCGCCTCTGTTGCACAATGCCTGGCACAAAGGTCCTGATCAGGTTTACTCAGCAAGTGAATGGATCTGTTACCTTTTCTTGATTACTACTGAAGTGTCAAAAGAAAATCTGGTTCCTGTGTTTCAAAGCATTCACATTTCTTTGGTCCTTTCCTCCACATCATCAGCCTTGTATCCATGTCCTGACCCTTGTGCCTCTTTCTCTATTCATCTTATACATGGCCCAAAGTTACAAGATTGTTTCACGTAGATGAAGGTTATCAATTGTATGCTCATATTTTCACACAATTCTGAAGCTGAAAAAGAACTTAGTGAGTTTCATCTGGCTCTTCCTTAACAAAATGAAGAATCAAGGCTTATAAAAGGTAAAGGGTTTATCCCAGCATCTGCAATACTGTTTGACTAGAATACTAGTCAGAGTTAGATCTCAGGGAAGTTTTCAAGATTTCTTTATTTACTCAAAATATAATTGAACTAATTCTCCTTTTCTTCCTTTCTATCCCTCTTGTGGCCCACTTCTTCCCAAATTCTTGACCTCCTCCTCCTCTTTTCTTCTTCTTCTTCTCCTCCTTCTCCTTCTCCTTCTTCTTCTTCTTTGTTTTTTTTTTTTTTTTTTCAAGACAGGGTTTCTCTGTATAGCCCTGGCTGTCCTGGAACTTACTTTGTAGACCAGGTGGCCTTGAACTTAGAAATCTGCCTGCCTCTGCCTCCCAAGTGCTGGGATTAAGAGCGTGTGCCACCACGCCCAGCTTGACCTCCTTTTCTTTAACCATTGTTGACATAACACAACCTGCTGAGTCCATTCAGTGTCCTCTGCACCCTTAGATGAAGGGATATACACAACAAACAGCTGCTGAGAGAGGGAGATTTAGTCTTCCCTATGGATGAGTCCCCCTTGATCTGTTATGCAATATAACAAGCGATTAGCCCTAGAAACATACACATGAAAGTGTTAAAAATCATTTTCTTTCTACACAGCCACTTTCTAGAAGTTGCGAACAGAAAAGTGGGCCAATGGTGCCACACAGTGGTTGACAGGCCAACTTAACTTCAGAAATTTCCTTGGTGGGGGAAAAAAATGAAATTTCCTTGGAAGTTGAACTCCTTGCGTGCTTTTTCACGTAAAGAATGGGGAGGGGTGGTGCGGCGTTGGGAGGACAAGGAGAGCATCTCTAGGAACAAATGAAAAATATATCTACATAGCCTCAGGTTTGCAGTTATAAAACAGTATCCAAGCATACTGTTTAGGTTCCTCACTAGAACAGGTGGGGACTAGGGTGCAATACACAGCAGAGAAGCCGCAGAGATTCCTAAAGACACTCCAAGTGAAGACTCGTGTCTTCTCTGGAACAGCTTGGAAAGGTACTTTTGAGTTTGTGGCCCTGGCTGCTTTTAGAAACATGTTGTTGTTCTTATATCTATTTGGCTCGCTAAGAACTGGCTTTTCAGATTGATACAGGATTTTCTTCCAAGAATAGCGAAGATCCAGGTCTCGGGAAACCAAAATCCACCCTCAGATACCTCAAATAGGGGCTTTGCTAAATGTGTTCAGAAATTTGGAAGATTTGTCTTTCTCTATTTTTTTTTTCACAGAAACCCAAACTCTGGTTGTTCCTCACAGGAATCTTATAGGTAGGCCAGAGGAAACAGCTGTAGCAGTAGAAGAAGGGAAAGGGAACAAGCTTTGTGTCATCTGCCAAGACCTGATTGTGTGCCTCATCTAGGGATGGAGACTCTGGGAAGACTAGGAGAAAATAAAATAAAAGTCCTGAACCTCAGCTAGGGACACATGCATGGCACCTGCAGTGAAACCTGGCCCCTATTTGGTCTATGGAAGGATTCTTGAATGGAAGTAAAATGATGAGGAACTTGGCTTCAAGGAAAATGAGGCCTGGCCCTAACCCAGTGCAGGAATGAAATTAGGGTCAGAAGACTGGAAATTTGGCAAATGACCAATGATAACTCAGGCAAGAGTTTTGTAATAAATGTATCTTGATTTTGTTGTGAGTTCTCATATGGCCAACTTTTGGATCCCTGAATGAACTGATTGCTGGCAAGCTGGGAAGTGAGAAGTGCTTAGAAAACTGAGTGAGGAGGAGGAGGAAAGGCTGGCTATGAGATGGAAAATAGAAAGCACTACAGGGAACAGGACCTTAGGCAGAAGTCAAACGTAATTTTTGTGTTGGGATGGAGTTTATGCAACCAAATTAAGCTTAGTTTTACTTTAATTTATTTGAAGTATTTATTTACATGGAATTTTTATTATACAACACAATCCACTCTCGGTTAGTGGCAATCTTTCTGTCTTAGCTTCCCAAGGGAGGAGATTGTATGTGTGAACTGTCATGCCTGGTTCCTTTAAACATATATCAGTCGATTAGAATGTCAGTGCAATGTAATTCTGATTGGTAATACTCTGGATGGACATGTAATTATCATCTCATAGAGCTGTGAGATGGGAGAGACATGGTAACTAACCTACATTTCAGAGATAAAGAAATCGAATCTCTGCCAGGTGGTGGTGACAACACAGGCCTTTAAACACAGATGAGGCATGTGGATCTCTATGAGTTCAAGGCCAGTCTAGTCTACAGAGTAAGTTCCAGGATGTTCAAAACCACACAGAGAAACCCTGTCTTGATGAACAAAACAAAACAAGAAATTGAACCTCTTTTAGTTTTATAAGGTACCATTTGTCAATTGTTGGCCATAATTCCTGAGCAAATAGAGTCCTAGTCAGAAGGTCCTTTCCTACAGCTAGATCATGTAGGTTCTGCCTAGGTTTTCTTCTAGCTGTTTTAGTGTTTCAGGTTTCATATTTAGGTATTCAATCCATTTGGAGTTAGTTTTTATGCAAGGTGACAGGTAAGGATTTAATTTCATTCTTCTGCTTGTGGACATTCAGTTTTTTCCAGCACCATTTGTTGAAGATGTTGCCTCCTCGAGAGTATTTTTGATCAATGGAATAAAATGGAAGATCCAAATATGAGTACTTGTAAGTACTTGATCAACATGTCTGCTTTGTACAAGTAATATTCTGTATAATATCTTAAAGTCTAGAATATCAATATCTCCAATATTTTTCTCTTTGATCATGAGTACTCTGGTTATCAGGAATGTTTTGTGGTCCTATATGAATTTTAGGATTAGTTTTTCAATTTCTGGGAAGAATGTTGTGAATATTTTGATTGGAATTGCATTGAATCTGTATACTACTTCTGGAAGGATAGCCATTCTCACAATAGTATTCTATGGATCCATGAGCACAAGATGTCTGTCCACTTCTTGTGTCTTAATCTTTCTTCAGAAACTTACAGTTTTCAAACACTTAAGAGCCTCTATACAGCTAAGGAAATAGACTGAGCAAAGAAGAAAAGCACATCTGACAGAGGATTACTATCCATAATATAAAAGGAACTTATAAACACACACACAAAAACAAACAAACAAACAAAGGCTATGGAAACAAATGTCCCAATTAAAAATGGGCCGTGGATCTAAACAGAGATTTCTCACTAGAAGAAATAAAACTGTCTATGAGATATCCCAAGAAGTATTTGTTATCCTTAGTGTGATGGTTATTCCTGGTTGTCAACTTGACTACAGCTGTAATGAACTGCAATCCAGAAATGGAGGGCACACCTGTGATCCAGATCTTGAGGCTGGAAGACAGGTTTCTGACCTGGATCTTGACATGGAGATCTTGAGGCATAGTAGCAATGAATATTTTAGGCCCAGGCAACATAGTATAAACCTTTAATTCCAGGACATTGAAGCAAGCAGATCTCTGAGTTCAAGATCAGCCTGGGACAAAGCAAGTTTTATATCCAGGCGTGGTGGCACACACCTTTAATCTGAGCCACAGCTTCTGCTGGAGGCCTACATAAGGACATTGGGAGAAGGAAGATTCACTCTTCTTCAACCACTTGCACTTACTTGCCAGCACATCTGTTAGAACCTACTTCTACAGAAGACCAGCTGAAACAACTAGCCTCGTGGGACTGAACAACTACTAGATTCTTGGACTTCCCGTTCTTCCCATTCACAGCCACCCATTGTTGGATTAGTTGGACTACAGACTATAAGTCCTTACAATAAATTCCCTTAATATATATAGAGACATTTCATAAGTTCTGTGACTCTAGAGAACCCTAAGACACTTAGCAAGTAGGGAAATACAAAGCAGACAAACGATCAAACAAAACAAAACAAAAAAGTCAAAATCCAAAAACAAACAAACCAACCAACCTTTGAGACTTCATCTCACTACAAAATGGCCAAGAGCAGCAAAACAACAGAGAACAAATGGTGCTGAGGTTGTGGAGAAAGAGGAGTCTCGTTCATTCGCTGTTGGAGGGAATGTAAATCGTGTAGCCACTCTGGAAGTCAGCATGAAGAATCCTCATAAAACTAAAAGATAAATCCACCATATGACCTAGCAATACTACTTTGCATATGCCCAAAGAACTTGACCAACAGATAGTTGGTCACTCTATTCACAATAGCCAGGAAGTGGAACAACCTAAATGTTCTCTAATAAATGAATGGACAAGAGGAGGAGGAGGGGGAGGGGAGGAGGGGGGAGGAGGAGGGAAGAGGAGGGAGGGGGAGGAAGGGGAGGAGGTGGAGGAGGGAGAGGAAAGACTGCTTGAGCGCGCTCTAATCTTCTCCCCAGCCATTCAGCTTTCAGGAGCCTCCAATTAATCATTATTAATTTAATCCCCGATGACTCAACCAAGTTCTGACAGAGACCAGCCAAGATTTATCCCACCTGTTCAGGGGATGATCCTATCAGAATTCAATGGGTTGTCACTGCCTGAGCCAGGCCCCACTTGGATCCATCTGTGAGGATTTACCGAGACCCACAGTTTTGGGGGCATCAATGCGTCATCTCTAGGGGCTGAGTCACAATGTGGCTGGCTGGGTTGCAGTACTAGCCTGGTGAGGCCTTCCTATTGGAATGGCTGGAGTGGGATCTAGGAATCTGCAGGTTTTCATAGGTGCCCCTAGCCAGTGATACAGAATGGGGATGGGGGCTCCTCTTAAACCAAACGCCTGAGCTCCCTAAGGTCAGTTCTTGGTTTACTCTAGTAGGTGGCAGACAATGTTCGCTGCTTTAACAAATAGCGCTCCCCCTCCCGTGAGCAGTTGTTTCCTGCAGTGAAAATGGTTATATTTTCCAGCCAGGCATGGTGATGCAGGCCTGTGATCCTAGAACTTGGGAGGCTGTAGCAGGAGGGTCACAAGTTTGAGGTCATCATGGGCTACAGAGACCCTGCCGTGTAAACATCCGGCCCTGAGTTTAATCCCCAGAGCCTACATAGGAAGACTACATGTGTGCTATGTGTGTATATAGCGGACAGTAGCAAGGGAGACAGGAGGATTTCTGGGACTTGATGGCCAGCCAGGCTAGTCTACTTAGCAAGTTCCAGGCCACTGAGAGACCTTGTCTCAAAACATAAGGCAGATGGCTCCTTAGGAATGTTCCCAGGATGCAGTCTCTAGACTCCATCTGTGTATATGTGTGCATTTACACCACACACACACACACACATGCGCACGCACACATACACACACACACACACACACACACACACCCTACCTCGAACAAAAAAAGCATGTTTTTGCTGACATTGTGGCCCAGGAAGTGGCCCTGGGGCTGGCCAGTGATTCAGGAAAGCAGGCAGAAGTGATCACTTATCTACGGTGCTGTGTGGCTGTGTCAGAAAAAGGAGAGGAATGTGGTATGCGCCAGCTGTCTAAGCCTAGCAAGTGCGTAGCAATCAGGACCAGAGGCCTGCCCTGTGGCCTGTGGCCTTGTCCCTGGCTGTCACCCTGTTGGACCATCTGTGTCTCCAGCTCCAGATCCAGTCACACAGAAGTCAGTGCATGGCCAGGAAGTTCGTGGGTCCATCTTAGGGTTTCTCTGCTGAGCCACACCCATGGGTGGTCAGCCGAGGTGCTGCTCCTACCTGTCTCCTGCACGAAGACCTCCCTGCCACCAGAGGGC